>NC_040083.1:86940143-87241630 GCF_003369695.1 Bos indicus x Bos taurus | reverse complement strand
GTGGCCAGGCCAGCCATCTCTACCCTCCCTGCCCAAGTTCTATTCTAGGAGGCCAGAGTGGTGGGCAGACTATCAAGCCAATGGCTTGCAAAGTGCCTCCCACACACAAAATACATCACAGAGATGAGTTATTAGCAGAGCAGAAGGGATGAGGGGAAGGCAAGAAAATCAAACCAAAAGGGGGAATTTAGGATCTGTTGAGAGCATAGAGCTGCCCAGAAGTGGCCACATCAGGAGGGGCAGGGAAAACACAGAAAGTACAGGAGAGAGTGGTGTCCATAAAGGTCCTGAACTTGACCACTCAGTACCAGCTAGCACTGCTGCCCAGCAGCCTGGAAGCATCCCTGTACTCTGCCTGCCAGGCAGGCAACAGGAAGGTGTTCTGCAAGGGAACATTCCAGAGGAAGCCAGAGTGGGATGCAGACTGGAACCAAGAGGAAAACTTATAGGCTCTGTCAGTGGGAACTTTCAGGAAGCAGCTCCAAAGCAGCCTTGATGCCAGCAGAAGAATTAGCTGAGTAGTCTGTGCTCTGCCCATGACAGAGGCCTGCCCGACCTGTCTCCAGCCAGCATGCAGCAACCAGCAGTGGTTGGAGGATGCACATGAGATTTATTCCAGAGTGAACCCAGCATAGGCCAGCTCTTAGAAGACATTTCTAAAGGAACGTGCACCATAATTGATTACTTGAACTGATTTTCCAGGAATATACTTGTTAGAGATAATAATCAAAAACACAGCAAACAACTTCTGTCTCAAAGTATTTCATTAAGGTGCAAAATATGGCACAGACGTGTCTACGTCTGTTAGAAAATGGATGTGCTTCTGGTCTTCAGAGGGCCTTTATTGGCTGTTACTCAGTTGGAGATAGAGCGAGTTATTGAAAAAAAAGATCATGTTGGAGGACAAAAAATGTCTAAAAAATAGCTACTTTGATTGCTTTTATTTAAAATCTAAGGGCTGTAAGAGTTATACCCCTCATGGGTCAAAGGAAGGAAACTTCACGTTTCTAAAACTCTCAAAATATAACACACAAAAATATTATTGTGATGTTTCAGTATTGTCACAATATCCTCACACAAACGTTTCAAATGGAAATTGAATTTTTGACAGAGTGGCATACTCTTAGTGAATTCACCACTGTATGTGAAAAGAAATACTCTAAAAGGTTAAAATGATACCTGCTAATAACTAGGCTAGTGAGGACATCCCCTCAGATTGGCAAGGCTCACAGGTCAGCTCTATTACATTTAATTCAGTTAAAGAACCATAGAAGGGAACAGCTTTGGCCTGGTCTTCTCACCTCCTGCTGCCCCTCCCATCCCCCAGGGATGTCACTGGCTTCGGAGCAGAGGGGACGCCTGGTCTTGGGGGTTGGTGCCTGCAGCTCTGGGTTAATGTGTATAAATGCTCTCATATGTATCCAGATGGTACCTCCTGCTATCAGCAAAGCACATTCTCCTTCTGCCAGCACGAGCCTTCCTGCCTCCTGAGGGCCAAGGATGCCTCCAAAAATGGCTGATGTCCCTTGGGTTTCCTGCGATGCCAAGCGTGTTGGTTTTCATTTTAAGCATCTGTCAGATTCCCTGATTCTGGAGAGGGGGTGCTTATCGGTGGTGGTGTGAAATGCCCTCTGAGGACAGTTGGGCACATCTCAGTCAAAATGCAATATTTAACATGTGGGCATCTGACATGCTACCCTGACGACTGCAGGTGTCACGTGGGAGGGGGAGGGGCAAAGAGGGGGGACACACAACCATTGCTCCCACGGGAGGGCGGTTCACATGACCACGCACTTGCCCTTGAGCTTCTCTTTCCTTTTCTGCTGCTTGCTCTTTTTCCCGTCGATCTGGAGGCTCACGGTCCTGCGCTTCTCCAGGTTGAGCAGCTCCTGGAAGAGCTCCTTCACGTTGAGGTTGAGCTTGGCCGAGGTCTCCATGAAGGCGCACTTCCACTTGCGAGCCAGCACCTCGGCCTCACTGCTCTCCACTTCGCGGTTTGGGCTCTCGTCACACTTGTTCCCCACCAGCATGATGGGGATGCTCTCCACGTCCCCTTTGATCTCGCAGATTTGCTCATAGATGGGCTTGAGCTCCTCCAGAGACTGCCGGCTGGTGATGGAGTAAACCAGGATGAAAGCATGCCCTTTGGAGATGGAAAGCCGCTGCATGGCCGGGAACTGGTGACTGCCCGTGGTGTCCGTGATCTGCAGGGTGCAGATGCTCTTGTCACAGCTGATGACCTGCCGGTACGTGTCTTCCACAGTGGGGATGTAGCTCTCCCGAAACGTGCCTTTCACAAACCGCAAGACAAGAGAGCTCTTGCCAACACCACCTGCGCCGAACACGGCCACCCGGTAATCATTGCTTTGCTCCGGCATGTTGTTTGCAGGCTCCAACGATTAACTAGGAAGCACCTACCAAAGGAACCAGATGTTTGAGAGAATTAGTAAAAGAAAACCTAGGAAAAGACTGCTTTACCGTTTCTTGATAGCTTAAAGAAAAAAAAAATTAAGTGGTATTATTTGCTTTCACTTTTCCTACATAACAATTCAAATTTCATTTTAAAATTCTCTAATTCTAAATCCAATTATAGATAACCCTCAGTTTTCAACAGGGCTGTTGATCTACTGAGTGGCTACCTGAAGTCAGTCTGTTCCTCCTTATTGGACCATGGTTCTGAGCAGCTTTGCTCTCAAATCACCCAGCACCCAGGGAAAAGATGCAAAGTCAGTCCAAGGGAGAAAGAATCCAGGAAAGGTAATGGGGAGTTGGAAACTAGTCAGTCCTCAACACACACACACACACACACAATCACAGCAGATCTTTACTGTTTAACCTAAAATGCTGCTGCTGCTAAGTCGATTCAGTTGTGTCCAACTCTGTGCGACCCCATAGACGGCAGCCCACCAGGCTCCCCTGTCCCTGGGATTCTCCAGGCAAGAACACTGGAGTGGGTTGCCATTTCCTTCTCCAATGCAGGAAAGTGAAAAGTGAAAGTGAAGTCGCTCAGTCGTGTCTGACCCTCAGCGACCCCATGGACTGCAGCCTTCCAGGCTCCTCCATCCATGGGATTTTCCAGGCAAGAGTATTGGAGTGGGGTGCCATTGCCTTCTCCAACCTAAAGTGCTATGAACATTCAATATACCGGTCATAATACATAATTTTTACAAGTACAGAGAGGGAGTTAAAGGGGAGCAGAATGCAATTAATATTTACACAATGTTTATATTAACTCATGAAATCCTCACCACCCTGCAGAACTGGTGTCATTATCCCCTGCAAAATGAAGAACCTGAAAACACAAAAATAATAGGATCATGGCATCTGGTCCCATCACTTCATGGCAAATAGATGGGGAAACAGTGGAAACAGTGTCAGACTTTATTTTGGGGGGCTCCAAAATCACTGCAGATGGTGACTGCAGCCATGAAATTAAAAGACGCTCATTCCTTGCAAGGAAAGTTATGACCAATCTAGATCGCATATTCAAAAGCAGAGACATTACTTTGCCAACAAAGGTCCATCTAGTAAAGGTTATGGTTTTTCCAGTGGTCATGTATGGATGTAAGAGTTGGACTGTGAAGAAAGCTGAGCACCAAAGAATGGATGTTTTTGAACTGGGGTGTTGGAGAAGACTCTTGAGAGTCCCTTGAACTGCAAGGAGATCCAACCAGTCCATTCTAAAGGAGATCAGTCTTGGGTGTTCATTGGAAGGACTGATGCTAAAGCTGAAACTCCAATACTTTGGCTACCTCATACGAAGCGTTGACTCATTGGAAAAGACTCTGATACTGGGAGGGATTGGGGGCAGGAGAAGAAGGGGATGACAGAGGATGAGATGGCTGGATGGCATCACCAACTTGATGGACATGAGTTTGGGTGAACTCCGGGAGTTGGTGATGGATAGGGAAGCCTAGCGTGCTGTGATTCATGGGGTTGCAGAGAGTCGGACACAACCGAGTGACTGAACTGAACTGAATGTCCCTGACTTCACACAGCCAGTGAGATGAGCTGTTGCTCAATTGCTCAGTTGTGTCCAACTCTTTGTGACACCATGGACTGCAGCACGCCAGGCTTCCTTGTCCTTCACCTCCCAGAGCTTGCTCACACTCATATCCATTGAGTCAGTGATGTCATCTATCCATCTCATCCTCTACCACCCCCTTCTCTTCCTGCCCTCAATCTTTCCCAGCATCAGGGTCTTTTCTAAGTGAAGTGAGACCGGGATGCAAACTGATGTGTCTCTGTCCCACAGGCTGCTGGAGTCACAGAGGGCCTGAGTGTGAACTCTCATTAAGCACCAAGTATTGACAATTCCAATCCCAAAGAAAGGCAATGCCAAAGAATGCTCAAACTACTGCACAATTGCACTCATCGCACACTCTAGTAAGGTAATGCTCAAAATTCTCCAAGCCAGGCTTCAGCAATATGTGAACCGTGAACTTCCTGATGTTCAAGGTGGTTTTAGAAAAGGCAGAGGAACCAGAGATCAAATTGCCAACATCCACTGGATCATAGAAAAAGCAAGAGAGTTCCAGAAAAACATCTATTTCTGCTTTACTGACTATGCCAAAGCCTTTTACTGTGTGGATCACAATAAACTGTGGAAAATTCTGAAAGAGAGGGGAATACCAGAACACCTGATCTGCCTCTTGAGACACCTGTATGCAGGTCAGGAAGCAACAGTTAGAACTGGACATGGAACAACAGACTGGTTCCAAATAGGAAAAGGAGATTGTCAAGGCTGTATATTGTCACCCTGTTTATTTAACTTATATGCAGAGTACATCATGAGAAACTCTGGACTGGAAGAAACACAAACTGGAATCAAGTTTGCCGGGAGAAATATCAATAACCTCAGATATGCAGATGACACCACCCTTATGGCAGAAAGTGAAGAGGAACTAAAAAGCCTCTTGATGAAAGTGAAAGTGGAGAGTGAAAAAGTTGGCTTAAAGCTCAACATTCAGAAAACGAAGATCATGGCATCCAGTCCCACCACTTCATGGGAAATAGATGGGGAAACAGTGGAAACAGGGTCAGACTTTATTTTTCTGGGCTCCAAAATCACTGCAGATGTTGAGTGCAGCCATGAAATTAAAAGACGCTTCCTCCTTGGAAGGAAAGTTATGACCAACCTAGATAGCATATTGAAAAGCAGAGACATTACTTTGCCAACAAAGGTTCATCTAGTCAAGGCTATGGTTTTTCCAGTGGTCATGTATGGATGTGAGAGTTGGACTGTGAAGAAGGCTGAGCTCGGAAGAATTGATGCTTTTGAACTGGGGTGTTGGAGAAGACTCTTGAGAGTCCCTTGGACTGCAAGGAGATCCAACCAGTCCATTCTGAAGGAGATCAGCCCTGGGATTTCTTTGGAAGGAATGATGCTAAAGCTGAAACTCCAGTACTTTGGCCACCTCATGCAAAGAGTTGACTCATTGGAAAAGACTCTGATGCTGGGAGGGATTGGGGCAGGAGGAGAAGAGGACGACAGAGGATGAGATGGCTGGATGGCCTCACTGACTCGATGGACATGAGTTTGGGTGAACTCCGGGAGTTGTTGATGGACAGGGAGGCCTGTCGTGCTGTGATTCATGGCGTTGCAAAGAGTCGGACACGACTGATCGACTGATCTGATCTGATCTGATTGACAATTAACTAAGAAGCTTGGAGCGGTCCTTTCATTCATCACAATTAAAATGATTATAGATGCTTTATTTTTAAGAATGATAAGAAGTGTTACTAAGATAATAGTATAAACCACTATTAATGGTCATAAAATGGAGTAGAATGGGGTTTCCCTTCAATACAAATACCACCTCTTTCCTGACATATAGATTATTAAATATCTTTCATACTGCCCCTTTTTTGGTAAGAAAGGATACAAAAACATCCAAAAAATAGAGAATCAAGCAATATCCAACATTTTTAAAATGAAGTAGACAAGTAATATGGTAATGTGGAATATGGAACCCATTTTCTCTAGGCAACATTTGCTTTCACTTTTCACTTTCACTTTTTTTGGAGTAACTGAGGGACAATAATAAAAGGCACTCCTCAAAATCATTTTCAGAGACCAGTAAAAATTAGATATAATTAGCCATGGAAGAAAATGGGTATGTGCAGCGAATGTCTACTGGCAGACAAATCAGGTCAAAGCCCAGGACAGTGATATCTCATCTCATGATTTCTTTCTGAGTTCACTATGTACACTGGCCTGCAAATATGCTCAATTAAATACTCAGCTGTTCTCGTATGCGCTTTGGAACCCCTAACCTATCGAGAAGGCAATGGCACCGCACTCCAGTACTCTTGCCTGGAGAATCCCATGGATGGAGGAGCCTGGTGGGCTGCAGTCCATGGGGTCGTGAAGAGTCGGAGACGACTGAGAAACTTCACTTTCACTTTTCAGTTTCATGCATTGGAGGAGGAAATGGCAACCCACTCCAGTGTTCTTGCCTGGAGAATCCCAGGGACGGGGGAGCCTGGTGGGCTGTGGTCTATGGGGTCGCACAGAGTCGGACACGACTGAAGCGACTTAGCAGCAGCAGCAGCAACCTATCGAGAAACTTGAAGAAGCATTTATATACATATATGTGCACACAAACAACTGAATCTCTTTGCTGTACACCTGAAACTAACACAGCATTGTAAATTAACTGTACTTCGAGTTACATGGTTACATGTTACATGGTTAGTTACATTGTTACAACTTTTTAAGAAAAGAAGAAAGTGAACCCAGAGAAAGAAAAAAGAAAGATTAGAGTAGAAATTAATAAAGAATAGAAAACTAATAGAAAATAATTAATGGAACCAAAATTTGGTTTTTTGAAAATATCAACAATAATAATATTTGCATTAGATTGAAGAAAAAAAGACTCAAATTATTGAAATCACGAATGAAAGAAAAAACACTACAGATCTTATAGAAATAAAGGTTATAAGGGCATGACCAACTCCAAGATGACATGTTAGATAACTACGATGAAACAGATGCAAACTACTCAAGCTGACTCAAGAAGAAATACCAAATCTGAATAGAACTGTAATGGGATAATAATCAAAATATTATTTACAAAGAAAATGCCCAGGTCCAGATAGCTTCACTGGTGAATTCCAGGGAAGATCCCCTGGAGGAGGAAATGGCACCCCACTTCAGTATTCCTGCTGAGAGAATCTTACGGACAAAGGAGCCTGGTGGGCTACAGTCCATAGCGTTGCAAAGAGTCCAACATGACTGAGCATCTGAGTACATACACATATATACGTAAACATATATATGTGTACATATGTGTGTAATATATATGTATATATAACATAACACAATATATCAATGAAAGACAAAATCCACAATACCTCAGTAGATACAAAAAACTGACAACATTCAGCACTCAATTATGTTAAAATAAAAACAGTTGAAAGAAAAAGTATAGTCACTGAATCGTGTCTGACTCTGTGACCCCATGGACTATAGTCTCTGTCCATGGAATTCTTTAGGCAAGAATACTGGAGTGGATTGCCATTTCCTTCTCCAGGGGATCTTCCTGACTCAGGGGTGGAATCTGGGTCTCGCCCATTGCAAGCAGATTCTTTACCTTAAGCCAGCAATAAAAGTGAACTTCTTCAACCAGATAATGGGCATATAATGAACAATACCAAACTAACACAATACTTCATGGTAAAAGACTGAATGACTTCTCACTAAGATCCAGAAAAAGAGTATTCACTTTTATAGTTTCTACTCAACATGTTACTAGAGGTTTTAACCATGATAATTAGGCAAGAAAATGAAATAAAAGGCATTCAGACTGGGAAGGAATGAAGCAAAACTATCTCTATTGCGGGTGGCATAACTTGGTATTGCTGCTAAGTCGATTCAGTCGTGTTCGACTCTGTGTGACCCCAGAGACAGCAGCCCACCAGGCTCCCCTGTCCCTCGGATTCTCCAGGCAAGAACACTGGAGTGGGTTGCCATTTCCTTCTCCAATGCATGAAAGTGAAAAGTGAAAGGGAAGTCGCTCAGTTGTATCCGACTCCTAGCAACCCCATGGACTGCAGCCTATTAGGCTCCTCCGTCCATGGGATTTTCCAGGCAAGAGTACTGGAGTGGGGTGCCATTGCCTTCTCCGTAACTTTGTATCAATAGATAGGAAATCCTAGGGAATCCACTAAAAACTTTTAGAACTAATAAATTAGATCAACGTTTTCAGAATACAACACCATTTAAAAATAAACTATTTCCACATACTTGAACAATCTAAAATGAAGAAACCAATTCCATTTACAATATCATCAACAAGTATAAGATACTTGGGAATACCTTTAACAGAGAAGTAAAAGTACACCTCTGAAAATTATAAAATACTGTTGAAAGGAACTGAAGACCTACATTTTTGGAAAGATACACACGTTTATGTATCAGAGGACAATGTTGTTAAAACAGCAATAGTCCCTTGAATCATCTACAAATTCAGTGCAATCCTTTAGAAAATCCCAACTGACGACATAAATTGACAAGCTGATCCCAGTATCCACAGGAAAATTGAAGAGACCCAGAATACTGAACCAATGGTAACTGAAGAAAAAAAGAAGTTGGAGGACACACACTGTTTGATTTCAAACTTATTACAAAGCTACAATAATCAAGACAGTGTGATATTGCACAGGGCAGCAAATAGATGAATGAAAAACTTCAGAGTCAAGAAATAAATTCTGACTTTTACAGTCAAATTATTTTTGACAAGGATATCAAGATAATTCAAGAAAGAATATCTTTTCAACAAATGGTGCTGGTACAACTGATATTCATATGAAAAAGAAAGAAGCCTCCCTTATACCATATACAAAAATTAACTCAAAATGGATTGAAGACCTAAATGTAAGCCCCAAAACTAAAAAATATCCTAAAAGAAAATACAGGCATAAGTTTATGATCTTTGATTTGGCATTGATTTCTTAGTAGTGATCCCAAAAACATGAACAAGATTAAAAAATAGGTCAATTTTATTTCATCAAAATCAAAAAGTCTGTTTATTAAATAACACTATTAAGAAAGTGTAAGGCAACCCACAGAAAGGGAGAAAATTTCTACAAATCATATACCTGACAAGTGATTAATTCCAGAATATATAATAGATTCCTGGCATTCAATAACAACAGATCAGATCAGTCGCTCAGTAGTGTCCGACTCTTTGTGACCCCATGGACTGCAGCATGCTAGGATTCCTTGTCCTTCACTATCTCCCTGAGTTTGCTCAAATGCCTGTCCACTGAGTCAGTGATATACCTAAACACCTCACCCTCTCTCATCCTCTTCTCTTCAATTTTTCCCAGCATCAGGGTCTTTACCATTGAGTTGGCTCTGACTCTTTGCATCAGATGGCTGAAGTATTCAGATGGCTTCAGCTTCAGCATCAGTCCTTCCCATGAATATTCAGGGTTGATTTCCTTTAGGATTGACTGCTTTGATCTCCTTGCTGTCCAAGAGGCCTCTCAAGAGTCTTCTCCAGAACCAGTTTGAAAGCATCAATTCTTCAGCACTCAGCCTTCTTTATGGTCCAACTCTCACATCTGTACATGACTACTGGAAAAACTATAGCTTTGACTATCTGGACCTTTGATGGTAAAGTGATTGTCTCTGCTTTTTAATACACTATCTAGGTTTGTCACAGCTTACCTTCCAAGGACCAAGTGTCTTTTAATTTCATGTCTTCAGTCAAATCCACAGTGATTTTGGAGCCCAAGAAAATAAAATCTGTCACTGCTTCCACATTTGCCCCTTCTGTTTGCCATGAAGTGATGGGAAATGCAAATCAAAACCACAAGGTAAAGCAGTTCACAGACACTTGGAAGACTTTAACAAAATTCAAAATTAAAAACAAAACAAAACAGAAAATAGCAAATGTTGACAATGCTGTAGGGAAACTGGAACCACTGTGCTTTGCTGATCTGAATGTAAAGTAGTATAGCTGCTTTGGAAAGCAATCCATCACTTCCTTAAAAAAGTAAACAGAATTACCATAAGACCCAGTGATTTCCCTAATCCTACACCCATGAGAAATGAAAACACAGCCACACAAATAATTGTATGTGAATGTTCTTAGCAACACTACTCATAGTAGTCAAAAAGCAGGAGAATATCCAAATGGTCACCATCTAATTAAAGCATAAGTAAAAATATGGTATATCCATACAATGAAGTATTATTTAGCAATAAAATGATATGAAGTATTGAAAGGTGATCTAGCAAGGATGAACCTTGAAAACATGATGCTAAATGAAAGAAGCCAATGACAAAAGACCACACATATTGTCTATTTATATGAAATATGCAGAATTGCAGATCTATAGACACAGAAAGGATATTTGTAATTGCCTAGGGATGGAGTAAAGTGGATATTGGGGAAAACTGGGAAGTGACTGGACAGAGTTTCCTTTTCAGTGATGAAGTGTTCTAAAACTTACTGTAGCAATGATTGGACAACCCTGTGAATATACTAAAAACTACTAAGTTGCATACTTCAGTTGGATGAATTATATCTCAACAATGCTATCATTTTAAAAAAGACTACATAGGATAACACTCCACTGTATATGATGATATTGTCTACTGATTCAGTGAACATTCTAAAGTTAATAGGCTCAGCTTTATTTGTAACAGCCAGATGATGGAAACAACACACATCTTCACAGTAGAAATGACAATCAAAGAATGGAATATTCATACCATAAAAAGCAATATACTGAATTACTTTATCCATACAATAAGAAAAAGCTATGAAAAGAACAAAGAATAATACATGCAACAACACAGTCGAATCTGACAGTTGAGCTCTGCTAAGCAGCCTGCTGAGCACTAGAGATGTTGCATATTTTCATTGGGCAGTGGTTACAAAGGTGTTAACACCATTTATAAGATGGTTATATGATTATTCTGAATGATTTCATTCTTTTAAATTTATCACAGCGGGAGTTCCTTGGTGGTTCAGTGGTTATGACTTTGCCTTCTAATGGAGGGGGTGCAGGTTTGATCCTTGGTCAGGAAGTTAAGATCCTACATGCCTCATGGCCAGAAAGCCAAAAGATGTGGATATTGAATAATATTCCTCAAACTGAGAAGAAACTTTGAGATTAAGAAATAAAGCAGGCAACTCCATGAAGTACAATTACGAAGTTTATTGAAGGTAACTTACATATGGGTTGGATGAGGCAGATGGCAATCCAGAAGCATTCATAGCAGCACTCCACCCTGTTGAAAGGGCTACAGGGGAGTTTAAAGGGGCCAATGTGAAATATAGATTCTGATGACCAAGTGAGAAGCATGTATGCACCCATTGGGAACCAATGGTTTTTCCTCCTGGAGGTTGGTTGGTGTGTCTGTAGGGGGTTGGGGGTGGGGGTGTCTCATGACCATCTGTGCCAGCAAAGGCATTCATTCCACTTTTCATGTCAGGTGAAGGCTAGTGTAAAAGTTGATAGAAAACATATTCAACTTGTGAGTATTCCTTGTGAGTTAGGCAGAAGGGTCAGGAAGATTACCTGGAGAAGGGCATGGCTACCCACTGCAAGATTCTTGCCTGGAGAATCCCATGAACAGAGGAGCCTGGTAGGCTACAGTCCACGGGGTCACAGAGTCGGACACGACTGAGCAGCTCGCACTTTCACTTTCAGTTATACAGAGAAGGAAAGGGGTAGGACTGAGAACTATGATGGAGCTGCCAACAAGGACTCAGTGTGGTTCAGCCACACAGAAAGAGATGAAGACCAGCAAAGTTTCAGTTAAGTGGTGTAGGGGAGCGAAAGTCACTCTGCAGTGGGCAGGAGAGTGATGGGAATTGATGAGCTGGTTGGAAAGAAAAGAAGTACAGATTCTATTTAAGGAAATTCAGGAATTAAGGAAAGGAGAGGGATAATTGGCAAAGGCTAAGGTAAGGGTTAGACAAGTGCGGAAGAATATCTACATAGGTCTGCTTCTGGGTGTCCGATGGAACAAATCTGAAAGAAAACAGGAGCCAATGGGATTCAGAATGCACACACAGCAAGTTATTCTTCAAGGAGAGAAAGAAGGGCAGGTGACGGCAGAGGAAGCCCCAATTAAACCTGACCAGGCCATTCCCAACTGCTCCTGTTATCTCAGCTTAAAAACTTTAAAAACAAACAAATGAAAAATAATATAATGCATGTAATTGGTTAAAGAAAAATTAAAATATTATAAAATACTCTTATCTACTCCTAGACCCCTTCCTTCAGCAGCTCTAGTCTCTAAGAA
This sequence comes from Bos indicus x Bos taurus, assembly GCF_003369695.1. Taxonomy (NCBI): domain Eukaryota; kingdom Metazoa; phylum Chordata; class Mammalia; order Artiodactyla; family Bovidae; genus Bos; species Bos indicus x Bos taurus. The sequence continues at coordinate 87,229,362 of NC_040083.1, read as the reverse complement.
TGGAAGCTCAATTATTTCCTGGTGTTCACCTTTAAATTTTAAATAATGCATTCATTGCTTGAATAATACATCTTAATGTCCTGAGTTACTGATTTTTGGACCATCTCTCTCTCTCTCTGTAAAATTAGCACTATTATCTTCCTCCATTGCCTAATTGTATCACTTACGCTCTATTTTTAAAGCAAATATCAGTATTTAAATTTTCCAGTTATAATATTTATAATTTGTTCCAAAACTTATATTGTCTTCTGTGGTTCTTCTGCAGGTTGTTTCTAAATGCTATTAATAAACAGCATTAAAAGGACTTTGTAAAGATTTTTTACTGAGGAAGTAGACAAAATTGGACCCACTAAGAGAGAAAGGTCATTTTCACCAAACTGCTGATTGCATAATTTTCTGTGTCAGAAACACTGGGGTCTTACTTTTCCAGCTTTTTGTCTGGTTTTTGCCTAAATATTAATAATATAATTTTTGTATTTCAATTGATCATCTTAGGATTTATTTTATACTTCAGTATAAACATTACTGATAATTTCTTTTAGATGACATTAAAATTTCTGAGCTCACAGTCTTTCACTTGATTGATAGAATTCTGCAGCCAAATTAAGTTCAAATTCTTTTTTCTTTTCAGACTTTAAAAATCATTTAACTTTATCATCCAGGGTTACTGACACAAAATTCAAAGCCAGTATGATATTCTTTCCTTTGTAGGAAAGTTGTGTTTTCCCCTTCTCTTGGCAGGGTTAGGGTATTCTCTTTATTCTTGGAGTTATGACATTTCAGGATATATCTAGAACTGCTTCTTAATTGTGGTGCCTTTTTCCAGGGGCGGGGGGTGGTGGGGGTGGGAGGGGGCTGGTGTGCAGCATGTTGCTGGTTAAAAACTTAACCCTTTATGCAACTTGGGAAATTTTTCATTTGCTTTTTAAAATTACATCATCTTAATCCTTCTATCTTTTTTCTCTTTCTGAAACTTCTGTTAGATGATGAACCAAGTATACCTGTTCTTGATTTCTCTAAAATCTTTTCATTTATGTTGTAAATAAACTTTCTTGTACTCTGATTTTTTTCTTTCTCAAAGAAGCATTTTGTTATCAGGAAAGGTGATACCAGGCAGAATTTCAGTAAGACTATTAATTGAGATTTGTTGCTATTGTTCTTATCTGAGATTGCAGCCATGAAATTAAAAGACGCTTACTCCTTGGAAGGAAAGTTATGACCAACCTAGATAGCATATTAAAAAGCAGAGACATTACTGTGGCAACAAAGGTCCATCTAGTCAAGGCTATGGTTTTTCCAGTGGTCATGTATGGATGTGAGAGGTGGACTATAAAGAAAGCTGAGCACAGAATTGATGCTTTTGAACTGTGGTGTTGGAGACGACTCTTGAGAGTCCCTTGGACTGCAAGGAGATCCAACCAGTCCATCCTAAAGGAGATCAGTCCTGGGTGTTCCTTGAAAGGACTGATGTTGAAGCTGAAAATTCCAATATTTTGGCCACCTGATGCAGAGAGCTGACTCATTTGAAAAGACCCTGATGCTGAGAAGGATTGAGGGCAGGAGGAGAAGGGGATGACAGAGGATGAGATGGTTGGATGGCATCTCCGACTTAATGGACATGGGTTTGGGTGGACTCTGGGAGTTGGTGATGGACAGGGAGGCCTGGTGTGCTGCAGTTCATGGGGTCACAAAGAGTCAGACACGACTGAGCAACTGAACTGAACTGAGATACTTCTGGTTCCATTTCTTCACTGTGGTCCTTCTCTTTCACATGGTTGGTTTCACCAAATGTCTATTGGTCTCTTGTTGGCCATTGATATACAGAAGAATCATACTGGCTGGAGAGGCAGCTAGACTGGGTTCTCTTGATGCACAGATTTGTTCACCAGCAGCCTAGTCCCTGAATAGGAAGGCTATCTGGCATGACTTTACAGACAACCTTCAGCTTTTCTTGAACTTTTTTAGACTAAACTATCTCTACCGTCTCTTATACTTCTAAAAAGCTTATACATAAACAGAAAATGAAGGAAAGAATCAAGAAAACAGGGTATCCTTTCCATTGCAAAGTGTCATAAAATATAAACATGTGTGTTTTATAATAAAAAATTTTTAATGGGACATTTTAAATACTGACAGTCAAGTTAGAGGTGCAAAATTTTGGTTTATAAGAAATACATATTTGGTCTTTATCTATAGTTCTTAGCTCACAGCTTCCCAAACTCTTGAAATTTCCTGAGAGGTAAGAGCAGTGAGGGCATCTTTTTTTACAGTATTTGGCCTATTGTCCTTAGTTCCTAAAAACATTTCAGAACCATAAAGATGTAATGAGTGTTTTATTATTCATAAAAAGCCCCTTTCCATCAACTGGGTTGATGCTAATAAGGTGACTTTTGGAAAAGACCTAAGACTAGAGTTTGGTTGCCAGGATAATTAAACAACCAGGAACAGAGGGATGGAAATTTCAGCCCCACCTCACATCTCTAGGAAGGAGAAAGGAAAGAGTAGGGGAAGCCTGTAGGTTGAATCAATTGCAAATAGCCAACTATTTAATCAATCACACCTCTGTAATGAAGGCTCTGCAAAAACTCAAAAGGACGGGATTAGGAGAGCTTCCAGGTTGGTTAACACATGGAGCCATGGGGAGAACTGTGAACCCAGAGGGGAAATGAAACCTTCGTGCCCTTTCCCCATATTTCCCTAGACAGCTTTTTTATCTGGCTGTTCCTTTTATCATAAACCAGTAACCTAGTCCGTAAAACATTTTTTGAGTTCTGAGAGCCACTCTAGCAGACTAAACAAACCTAAGGAGGGACTACTGGGAACCTCTAATTTATAACAAGTTAGTCAGAAGCACAGGTAATAACCTAGACTTGCAGTTGGCATCTGAAACAGAGGTCAGTCTTGTAGGTTATCCTGTAGAGTCTGATGCTCTCTATGGATGTGTCAGAACTGAGTCAAATGGTAGGACATCCACCTGGTATCTGGAGAATCACTGGACATGTGGGGAAACCTCCTCCACACTGTAACTGGGTGAAGAATTATCAGAGGCTTATCCACAGCCTACAGGGTCCAGGACTGTAGGGAAAATACTGATTCCCTGAGTCACAAGAGGTGCCCATTCATGGATCCTTTGGAAGACATGTTAGATTCACGTGAATAAAATGTTAAAAAAAGAAGAAATATCTCATGTAAAACCACAATCTTTATCTACATTATACCCTGAATTAAGCCTGCTTCAAAAAAAACATATAATTGAATCCAGACAAAAATCATAGATTACAAGAATTCAGCTGTCAGTATTTGGAAAAGCCAGACAATTTAGTGTACTATCCTGCCAAAAATGTCCCATTAACAGTCTGAGATCAAGGGCACCGGCATTTCTTAAAGTTTATACAGGCTGTCTCAGATCAATTTTTGCCTTGGTTTTCCAAAATGCTTTCTCCTTGAGTAGATATGTCTTTATTACAATATTTAAACTTTATTAACTTTAGGCAAATTTCATATTTAAAGTGGGTACTTAAGAGCTTATATTTAAAACTACTAGTAATAAAAAGTAAATGGGTCATTTAAGTAAAAGTAACTGGTTCCAAATAAGAAAAGGAGTACATCAAGGCTATATATTGTCACTCTGCTTATTTAACTTCTATGCAGAGTACATCATGAGAAGCGCTGGGCTGAAAGAAGTACAGACTGGAATCAAGATTGCTGGAAGAAATATCAATAACCTCAGATATGCAGATGACACCACCCTTATGGCAGAAAGTGAGAACTAAAGAGCCTCTTGATGAAAGTGAAAGAGGAGAGTGAAAAGTTGGCTTAGAGCTCAACATTCAGAAAACTAAGATCATGGCATCTGGTCCCATCAATTTATGGCAAATAGATGGAGAAACAGTGGAAACAGTGGCTGACTTTATTTTGGGGGGCTCCAAAATCACTGCAGATGGTGATTGCAGCCATGAAATTAAAAGACACTTACTCCATGGAATAAAAGCTATGACCAACCTAGACAGCATATTAAAAAGCAGAGACATTACTTTGCCAACAAAGGTCCGTCTCGTCAAGGCTATGGTTTTTCCAGTAGTCATGTACGGATGTGAGAGTTAGACTTTAAAGGAAGCTGAGTGCCGAAGAATTGATGCTTTTGAACTGTGGTGTTGGAGAAGACTCTTGAGAATCCCTTGGACTGCAAGGAGATCCAACCAGTCCATCCTAAAGGAGATCAGTCCTGGTTGTTCATTGGAATGACTGATGTTGAAGCTGAAACTCCAATACTTTGGCCACCTGATGCAGAGAGCCAACTCATTTGAAAAGACCCTGATACTGGGAAAGATTGAGGGCAGGAGGAGAAGGGAAAGACAGAGTATAAGATGGTAGGATGGCATCACCGACTCAATGAACATGAGTTTGGGTGGACTCTGGGAGTTGGTGATGGACAGGGAGGCCTGGCGTGCTGCAGTTCATAGGGCTGCAAAGAGTCGGAAACGACTCAGCGAATGAACTGAAGGATTGTTATTGATATTACAACATAAATAAGGATATCTTTAAGAAATTAACTATTCTCAATAGAGCATATATTCTCTAGGTAAGAGAGTGTACTTTTAACAATTTTTAGAATTTCAATTTAATTAAGAATTCATTTCATGTACCTTCTTAGCTGAACATAAAAAATGAAAGATTTGTTAGTGAGAAATAGCTGCCTGATCATAAAGAAGAGTTAAACATCCCTGGCTCACCTTTATCCAAAGATGTAGAATCCTTTTTGAGTAATCTTGTTTCCTCGTGTTGTGGAGACACCCACCATGGCAATATTTCTGCAGGTGCTAAAGCAGGTGACTCATCTGCACTCAGGTAATGGAGCTCCCATCCCATAATATGGGGTCAGGGTCTGTGGGGGAGGGGGGTTCCGTAGGCACTCATCACAAGACTTGTGATAACAGCAACAATGAAATAAGTGGAGAAAAGTTGGGACATTTCTTGGAATGGAAAGGATAGAATAAATTATTCTTTAAGAGTTTTGTTACTGAGAGCCAAATAAGCCCACAGCTTAGGCACAGAAATAAGATTCAATGATGTCTGTCTAAAACTATTTCATTCAGGAAAAATATGATGGCTAGGAATCCAAACAACCAAATAAAATGCGCTTAGTTACACTTTTCAGCCTGACTATGTTTGGGGAATTTTCAGCTTTAATAGCTTTTCCATGTGGGTAAGAGAAATAAAAAAGCACACCATGTGAATAAGAGATAGTACAATTGTCCTGGTCAAAGGATCAGTTACCAAATTTGATCCTGAATGACCAATGCAGTATGATAACCTTGCAGGGAAATTAACACCAAAAGATGAAGACAACTGGAGGGCAAAAACTCTGCCAGCAAGGAGAAGAAAGTGCTCAATATCAGGAGTGATGGCTTAAGGTGCTACTACGTATAGCCTGGCATCCTTCCTTCACTGTCCACTTACTGGAACATGGCTCTTTGTATATGTACTTGCTTAGGTAGATTTCTATTTTTAGTCAAATGAAAGTTTACAAAATTGGCAAGTGGATAAAAAAAAATTCCATCACACAATCATGAACTAGTTTATTACTCATGCTTTAGGTATTTTAGCTAAGAATCCATTGCCATCATGAAGACATACCTCTACATTTTCTTCTAAGAGTTTTGTAGCTTTAGTTTTTATATTAAGGCCATTGCTCCATTTTGAGTTAATTTTTGAACATAGTGTGATAGAATCCAACTTCATTCCTTTATCTATGTATATCCAGTATCCTGAAACTATTTGTTATGATCTTGACCCCTTATCAAAATTCAGTTAATTACAAATGTAAATTAGGTTTATTTCTGGACTCTCAATTTTAATCCATGGTCTATGTGTCTATTCTCATGCCAGTACCACACAACTGGTCTACTGCATCTTTTTTTTTTTAATTTTTTTTACTTTTAAACTTTACAAATTGTATTAGTTTTGCCAAATATCAAAATGAATCTGCCACAGGTATACATGTGTTCCCCATCCTGAACCCTCCTCCCTCCTCCCTCCCCATACCATCCCTCTGGGTCATCACAGTGCACTAGCCCCAAGCATCCAGTATCGTGCATTGAACCTGGACTGGCAACTCATTTTGAAATCTGTAAGTATGAAGCCTTGAACTTTGTTCTTTCTCAAGATTGTTTTGGCTCTTTGGGGCCCATTGTGGCTTCACATGAATAAATAAATTGGACTTGATCAAAATTAGAAACTTTTGTGCAACTAATAACAGTGTCAGGAAAGTTAAAAGAGTACCTACACCATGGAAGATATCATGTATCTGGTGTACCGGATATCATATATATATCATGTACATATATCATGTATCTGGTGTACCAGATACCATATATCACACCAGATATCATATATCTGGTAAGAATCTAATATCCAGAATACAGAGGAAACACAACGGAATAACAAAAAGAAAAAACAACTTAAAATAGATAAAGAACTTGAATAAACATTCTCTAAATAATATACAAATGGCCAATAAGCACATGAAAAGATGCTTAACATCACAAAGTATCAGGGAAATGAAGATCAAAACCACAATGAGAAATTACCTCACACCCACCAGAATGTCTACTATCAAAAATCAAAGCAAAAAAAAAACAAACAAAACAAAATAACAAGTGTTAAGGAAGATGTGGAGAAGTTAGAACCCTCCTGCTGCTGCTGCTGCTGTTGCTGCTGCTGCTGCTGCTATCGCTGCTATCGTGTCCGACTCTGTGCGACCCCATAGACAGCAGCCCACTAGGCTCCTCTGTCCCTGGGATTCTCAAGGCAAGAACACTGGAGTGAGTTGCCATTTCCTTCTCTAATGCATGAAAGTGAAAAGCGAAAGTGAACTCGCTCAGTCATGTCCGACTCTTAGCGACCCCATGGGCTATAGCCCACCAGGCTCCTCCATCCATGGGATTTTCCAGGCAAGAGCACTGGAGTGGGGTGCTATTGCCTTCTCCAGAATCCTTCTAGTAGGAATGTAAAATAATGCAAAATTCAACAGTTACCATGTAATCCAGCAATTTGCTTCTGGGTATATACTCAAAATAATTTAAACATATATTATAATATATTATTCAAACAGTTGAAAAGATATTTGTGTACCCATGTTTCTAGTTTTTAGCAGCATTATTCACAACAACCATAGCAACCTAAATGTCCATCACCAGATGAATGGATAAACAAAATAGCACATATACTAAACGGAACATTATATAGCCTAAAAGGAAAAAAATTCTGGTACATGCCACAACATGGATGAACCATGTGAAGTGAAATAAGCCAGTCATGGAAGAACAAATATCATATGACTCCACTTTCATAAAACATCCCTAGAACAGTCAAGTTTATTGAGACAGAAAATAGAATGGTGGTCTAGCAGGGCTTGGGGGGAGGGAAGAATGGGGAGTAATCGTTAATGGGAATAGAGTTTCAGTTTTGCAAGATGAATAGTTTTGGAGATGGATGGTGATACAACAATGTACATGTATTAAATGCCACTAAATGCAATTGCAATGGTAAATTATATGTTACATATATTTTACCATGATAAAAATACATGATTATAAAAAAAAATATTTTCAGCAAAAATAAAACTATGAATTAAAAATTGCACCCATAGTACAGTTGGCATTGGCACAGCAGATAGCCCTTCTCCTTTGTCATCCACATTACAAATTAAGAGCAATAAGAATCTACTCTGATCTCACCAGGCCAAAAAAATACCTAATTTCTTGCTGCTGCTGCTGCTAAGTCGCATCAGTTGTGGCCGACTCTGTGCGACCCCATAGATGGCAGCCCACCAGGCTCCTCTGTCCCTGGGATTCTCCAGGCAAGAATACTGGAGTGGGTTGCCATTTCCTTCTCCAGCTAATTTCTTGAGACCAGATGAAATCTACACCTACTTCTAGGCCCTGATTTTATACTGTATCAGTGCTCCTGTTACACATCACTATTAGCCACTGCTTTTAAAACTAAGCCCACAGAACTGCATTGTCCAATATAGTAGTCACTTGCCACTTGAAATTCAGCTAGACCAAACTGAGATGTCCTGCCCTGGATTTTGAACACATATAAAAAGAGTGTTAAATATCTCATTCATAATTTTGACACTGATTCCAAGTTGAAATGATATTTCATATACATTGGGTAAAATAAAATATATTATTTGAATTAACTTCAATTGGGTCTTTACTTTTTTAGATGTGATTACAAGAAAATGCATGTGTGCTAAGTTACTTCACTTGTGTCTGACTCTTTTCAACCCAGTGGACTGTAGCCTACCAAGCTCGTTTGTCCATGGAATTCTCCAGGCAAGAATATTGGAGTAGTTTGCCGTGCCCATCTCCAGGGGATCTTCCCACTCCGGGGATTGAACCTTAGTCTCTTAAGTCTCTTGCATTGGCAGGTGGGTTGTTTTTTCTTCTTCTTTTTTTTTTTTTAACCACTAGTACCACCTGGGAAGCTCTACTAGAAAATACACAATTATAGATTGGCTCACAGTGTTTATCTATTGGGCTGCACCACTCAAACAAATTATACTTTTTAAGCAAAGTTTAACACAGTATACTTAAACCAGTATGTTACAAAATTTACACTTGATTTTTTAAATGCTTAGAATCTTTTTAATATTAAAAGGCAAAATGTCGCAAATCATTGGGAAAATACTTATTTTCCATCTATAATATATAAAATAATACACCAAAACTCTTAATAACAAACTAAAATGCAGTCCTTTCTCAGAGTCCTATAGGAAGATAATTAGAAAACAATTACGAAGGTATCAAGAACCAGTATTAGAAGTTTCACAGGGGACATGCTTACTAAACAGAGCAAAGTAGAAACATTTCAAACATACTTCAGCACATCTATTATTTACTAGAATGATTCTCTTTCAATAATAAGATGCTTTAGTCCATATCTTGTTCTTTCACAGGGCTACCCAGGTGATGCCATGGTAAAGAATCTGCCTGCCAGTGCAGGAGACTCAGGGGACACGAGTCCGAACCCTGAGTCAGAAAGACTCCTGTGGAAGAGGAAATGGCAACCCACTCCAGGATTCTTTCCTGGAGAATCCTATGGACAGAGGAGTCGGTGGGCTATAGTCCAGGGGGTCGCAAAGCTTGGATGTATGAGCTCACATGCAGCAGTACCATCCTTCTTTCAGTATTTATTATTTTGTGTTCTCTCTCTTCCTCTCCCTCCAATACCAGTATCATAAAGGCAGGATCCCTGTGGGATTCACCCAGCAGCACGTAATTTTATTTAACCTAATGCTGGACACATCAGAAACACTTAGCGCATGTTGATTACCTGCTGTTGAAATACATTTTTGTGAGCTGACCAAGGAAAATTGTATGAGAGAAGATCAATGAACTCTTTAAAGAAGCAAAATCAAGTTTTGAAAAAAATCTAAGTAAGAGTAACTGCTCATAGGCTGGCAATGTCAAGAGAAATTTAAAAAATTACATGAGGATGTATGATGACATTATAGAGACAGAAGCAGAGGTGAACGAATTTACTGCACTGTTCATCAGTCAGTTCTTGCAGCAAAGAAGCTGAAGCCAAAAAGGAGCTTCTGGGTACTTTATTTCTTAATATATAAGAATAAGACCTTTACAATATTCCATATGAAGATGGTGAGCCACGATGAAATTTTTTTTTTAACCACAAGATGGTTCACTAGTCATCTTGTAGCAAGGCAAATATATGTGTTGCAGAACTAAAAGGCAAATTGCGTGTTTTTCTATTACACAAAAAGCTACTGTTCTATATTCATAACCATTTTCTGGGTGGCAGGCAGCTTTTAGCAATATGACATACAGCAGGTATTTTGGAAAAATAAGCACATTTTCTCCATCCCTGTAATAGAAAGGTGACATTTTAAAACTTAAGAGAGGGATCAGTACCTACTTTGGAAAAACAACTGTCCTATGGAGAGGGCACTTTGAAAAGAGATATAACAGAGGAAACATTTTTATACATGATTTTGCCAAATGCAATGCAAATGTGTCCCTTAAAAGCTCTCTTACTTGTACAATTACAAACTTGAAGAGAGATGTTTTTATCATTTTAAGTCTTCCAAATGAAGGGTTTCCATGGGTATGGGTACATTTGATAAGAGCATGTCAATGCAGGATCTTTCAGTTACACTTTGAGGATGTACAGTGGACATCAGAGGTGGCCAGAAGCCAGAGAAAGGCTCCCTGGAAAGTTCTTATTGGAGCAAAGATTTGAGAACAATGATGGTGTGAATTCTGAATATCTGGGAGAAGAACTTCCCTGGTTGAGGGAAGGGACAAACACAGATGCCAGCATGATACGTTCTAGGAAAAGGGAGGATTCTAGAATGGAAGAAGGGGTGGAGAGAAGTAGATGGAGCCAGCAAGGTAATAGGCAGGGAATGTGTGGGTGGGTAGAGGCAGCTGTTACTGTGGTGAGGTCCAGCTGGGGCCAGGATGGTGGCAGGGGAGGTGGGTCAGTGCCATCACTCCTAATTAACTTGCCGGTTAGACAAGCTCCCAATGGCTTAGTGTGTAAAAAATCCACCTGTAATTCAGGAGCCGCAGGAGATGTGGTTTGATCCCTAGATCAGGAAGATCCCCTGGAAGAAGAAACAGCAACTCACTCCAGTATTCTTGCCTGAAAACTCCCATGGACAGAGAGGCCTGGCAGGCTACAGTCCACGGGGTTACAAAGAGTCAGACACAACTGAGCACACATGCGTGCAAGACAAGCTCACACCTCCACCCTTGTTCCCCTCCGCCCTCACCCCCACTATGCTCACCCCCTCAACAGTGTCACTGGGTTTCACGTCTTTAGATGTCATCCATGTGCCAGCAGCAACAACCTGTACAGGCTAGGCTTCTTTCTTAAACTGCAGACTCACACTGCAGAATCATATGTCTCCCTCTCTCACCTGAACACCTCTGCTCTGACGTGTTGGAGACGTCTCAAATATAGTATGTGCAAAACACAAAAACCCTCTAAATCCACCCTAAACTGCTCCCTTTATAATCTGCATCATCTTAAGCGATGCCTACAGTCTCCTTCTGGGTGTCCAGGACAAACCCCTTGGAATCCTCCCAAACCCCTCGGGTTCTCTTGGACCTCTTGCCCATTCCATCAGCAAAGTGTGCCAGTGATATCTTCACATCCAGACTTCCCCAGTGCCCTCACGATCTCCCGGCAATCATCACCTCTTAACTGGATCACTACCACAGCCTCCTAAGCGGTCATTTGCTTCAAGCCTTGAGCCACTCCAACCAGTGCCTCCCCCAGGCACTAGATTACATCATTCCTGTGCTTGAAGCCCACTGGTCCCCCTGTCTCCCTGAGAGTGAAAGGTAAAGGGTTCTGCCCCAACCTGTGCTCTCAGTTGCTGCCATTCTGCCCCCTGCTCGCTTCATTCCAGCCATCTTTGTCTCCCCATTGCAACCTGGACACACCTGTCACGGTCCTGCCTCAGGGCCTCTGAACTGGCTGTCCCCCTACCTGGACCACTCTTTCACCCACCACCTCCTGCAGGCCTGTGTTCACACGTCACCTTCTCAGTGAGAAGTTCCTTGACCCTTCAACTGGATTTACAGTAACAGCCTCAATTTCAGCAGTCTTAGGCCTCTTCTTGCTTAATTTTCTTCCATAGCATGTATCCCTTTCTGAATACAATTTGCCTTTTTACAACTGTGTTTATTTCCACTATATTATAAGCTCCAAGAGAGGTCTTTTCTGTCTCTTACACTGCTGTCTCTGCAGTGTTTGAACACTGCCTGGCCCATAAAGAGTGCACAATTAAAAAAAAACAAGGAAACAAAAAAAATAAAATGAAGAATGAGATTTGCCAGTAGGTTGGCCAGCACTTTAAAAAAAATAAATAAAATTAAAAAAAAAAAAAAAGAATCTGTTCAGTGTGTGAATGAATCTGCAATTGAGTTCTAATGAACAGACTGGAAAGGACAGGCCAAGAAATGCACCTCAGGCAAGAGCAACGTGAGCAGAGACCTTGGCTTCGTCTCTACCTGGCCATCACTATCTGTGTCAATTACCCTTGCTTTGGTGGTGGGCTAAGTGGGATCTCAGACATGGCTTTGAGGCTACGGTGACAGAGGACTAGTGTGGACCATACCATTATGTCAATGGCAGGGCATTTCTATCTCTGGAGAGGACTCATCCATGGCCATCTACTACAGGAGTGTATTGACAAAGTCAGGCCAAGACTGTTTGCAGGCCCCTTGGAGAGAGAGAGCCCTCCACATCTGATGCTCCATATCTGGAGCCCTCCAAACACTGGAAGGAGGGTGGCATGCCCATCAGTTAGTGACATCAACAGCAAAGAGTGATGGCTAGTGGATGAAAGGGTTAAGACACAAAGAGATAATAAAGTGTTAAGAAAAACTCCTAAGGTTTCCAAGTGGTGAAACTGGAGAGATGGGATGAGATCAAAGGCCAGGTTTTAGGGGGGAAGTCATGTGTTTGATTTTCAGCAGATAGAGCACAGGTGGAGGATGTATCCAGAGCAGCTGCAGCATCAGGGATCAGATTGCAGACATGGAAGTCATCTGTGCTGTGGTAGGGACTGAAGCCAAGTCTGTGGATGAGATGACTTGTAAGAACAAAGAGAAAATAGTATAGGACCTAGATAGAACCTCAGGAGACTGCAAAATGTACTGTTTGAAAAGGCAGTGGGTATGCAAAGAATTATGAGAAGGAGAGACCAGATTGTGGAAATAAAAACAACTGCACTGAAGGGCATGTTGTGGAAGCCGAGGAAAGGGAGGACTTCAAAAATAAAGAGAGGGCTTGACTACGTGAACTGGCGGTGAGCTGTGAAGTACAGTGAGAAATTGAAAACACCCACTGGTTGAGAAGCAATGAACATCATCAGTGACCTTAGTGAGAGATGTTCTTAAAGCACCCTGGGTGGAAGCTGGATTGCTGTAGGTTGAGGAGTGAGCATGGAAAAGTGAAGCGTTAGTCGCTAGGTTGTGTCTGACTATTTGTGATCCCATGGGCTTTAGCCCACTAGGCTTCTCCGTCCATGAAATTCTTCAGGCAATAATACTAGAGTGGATTACCATTCCCTTCTCCAGGGGATCTTCCAGATTCAGGGATTGAATCCAGGTCTCCTGCATTGCGGGCAGATTCTTTACCATCTGAGCCAGCAGGGAAACTCAGAGTGAGCACGAGACACACACGTTAATACATGAAATACAGACATTGATACAGGCAGCTCTGAAGTATTTCCTGAGATTGATCGTAAATTGGAGGAAAGCTTGTGAATTGAAGGCTGAATGCTACTCAGTTTTGATTAAAGAGACATGAATATGTTTAAATGTTAATGGGAAGGAAACAGAATATACTAGCAAGATAAATTGTAGTTCTGGGAGAGGCTCAAGGAGAAATTGAGCAAGGATGCTGTAGAATCAGGATGCTGTGGTCAGGAAGCGCATGCTCCACTGTTCCTCTGGAAGTGGGAAAGCCTCTTGCATTGATGAGATCCCCTGTGGCTGCAGGTGTTGAATTTAAGCGGGGTGGAGGGAAAACATGAAGTCACTTGGATGACGTTTGAGCATAAGGTGAGGGAGAAGACTAAACCAGAGGGAACACCCTTAGTGAGAGTGGAATATCCAGGAAGTCTGAAGTTGATGGACTGACAAAAGGCAAGGGCATACAGTCAGGAGCTGAGAACCATTAATCAATGAATACATACTTGTGTCTGTTCTCTGGTCACTAGGCAGGGCGGCAAAATTTGCTGTAAAAGGCTACAGCTACTGATGTGTCTAGAATCCAGTGACAATCAACATCAGACAACATGTAGTACTACCTGCCCTCAGCAGGCTTCCAATCAAGGCCAGGACCACTGGAATCATTACCGAGATAAATATCTCAAAACCAGAATAACAAAATATCAAGCAAGGTCTATTCTTGCAAAACTGTGACTTCAGTTACAGGACTGTCTGTGGGGAAATGAGCTCAGTCGAAGACCAGAAGAAAAGAGTGCTCCGGAAAGAGAAAACATGGATTTAACCAGATACAAAATAGGGAGTCCTGTAGGTCCAGCTTAAAGAAAAAGCTGTAAAGGAAACAAAATCAATATTTTAGGATGAACTAGAGAGTGCACATACTAGGTAAATTACGAGAAGCTAAAACTGAAGGCCAGAATTCCATCCAGAACCAAAGTGCAACTATGAGACAATGGGCTTCAGGCCAGGCCGTGTAAGAGAATAAATCTGAGATAGTGAGAGAGAAGAATCATTAAGACGCTGATAAGATAGCGACCACCAGCACAACCCAGGAGTCCTGACGATCTAGCCAGTGTTGAGAGGTCCCAGGGAAGTCTGATCTTTGAAATGTCTCTGATTTAGTTATCAGCAGCCCCATTTACAGAGAAAGGAGCTGAGACCTTAGGCGGTTACGGTAACAGTGCACTGATGCGAAGCTAGTAAATAGCAGAACCTGCATTTCAACTCAAGTTTAGCAAACCCTTAAAGAATTCTGGCCAATTCAAATTAGAACCAAGTGAACAAGGAGCTCTGCATTATGAAATGCTGGAGGACGTTTTTCTACACTAACATGTAGTTATTGTCAAGCAACTTTCAGAACATCTCATATTTACTTAAAAATAATAATAATGGTGTCATTTAGTCACTAAGTCTGACTCTTTGGCAACCCCATGGACTGTAGCCCATCAGGTTCCTCTGTCCATGGGACTTCCCAGGCACGAATACTGGAGTTGGTTGCCATTTCCTTCTCCAGGGGATCTTCCTGACCCAGGAAGGGATCAAACTCACGTCTTAGCAGACAGATTCTTTACCACTGAACCACCTGGGAAGCCCAATAACCATGTTAGGCAATGAATAATGGATACTGTGTATGTTTTCTGATTCACCAAAAAAGTTAGAGATGCATTATCAGAAGCTGAGCACTGAGCAACCACGTGCTGTGTTGTGCTTAGTTGCTCAGTCATATCCTACTCTTTGTGACCCCATGGACTGTTGCCCTTCAGGCTCCTCTGTCCACAGGGATTCTCCAGGCAAGAATACTGGAATAGGTTGCCATGCCCTCCTCTGAGCAATGATACCAGTGGTTAATATCGCACCTGCTTGTATAACATCAGTTATACTTACACCATGCATATTTGAATCAATATTTTAACTTAGCCCTAATGCCAGGGACAAAAGTATCCTGATACAGCTGACCAGTGAAGGGCCAGGACACAGGAGACTGGAGTCAGAGTAAGAACTCTGATCTTCCTGGTCTTCACGGGTCTTAAGGGAAAGCAGTGGGATGATACAAAATGTTTAGGACTCACATACCTTTCAATGCTGCATTAAAATAAAGATTTACAGTTCCTAATTAGTACCAGTCCTAAAATTAAGGTTCGAGTCACCTTGGCTGTCTCAGGGTTGTAGAGCAAGATCCCTGTGCCCAAAATATGGCTCGTATTTCTGTAATAGAAGTAGAACAGCTTCAGTGGAACCTGGAATTGTCCTAAAAGATAGAATTGAGTAATTGCATTGTCATCCACAAATTGGTACTTGCCATGGGTGCTTGCCATCTACCTCTACAAGGATTAAGCCATGTGCTGCTGCAGCTGCTGACCTCCAACACTCCTGAAGGAGTTCAGGGCAGAAAGCAGAAATGAGGCACTCTCTGCTCTGGGAAAACTGACAAGTCAAGTCTTCAGATAGTTAGATATTCTCAGGAGCTGATTTTATGAGCCCAATTCCTATATCTCCTCATATCTAGAAAAGCAGTAACATCCTTCATGGTGATGACTGTTTCTCATGATTAGCAGAAGTTTCACAAGACCAGTAGAAACTTTCTTAAAAAACATGTGCTTGATTGCATGTATTCCCCCTTTAGCAAAATTACATATATACTGTCCTTTCCCCCCACTGCCTCTTAGGAACAGTTTAGACTCTGGCTACTTAGAACTACATACCAGCTACATAGAACTCACTAAATGGCCTATCATTTATCACTATATTTCTCACTGATTGCTTTTTTTTTTTCAACAAACTCTCATCACATTTTTGAGTTGACTAACCTCCTATAAATAAAAATACTGTATCAAACTGTATGTGCATTTTAAATTTGGTAGAGACTGCCAGTTGCTCTCCAAAATTACTACCAAATTGTCCTAGTAATGTGTGACGGTGCTAGTTCCTTGGCCTGGCATAGCCCAGTGTGGGTGTATTATCAAAGTTGTAGCTACTCCCCATGTAACAAGAAGTCTATTTCTCATGATTGATTTAATTGTATTTGATTTGTGTGAGACTGAGGATCAGACTTCTTTGGAGAAGGCAATGGCAACCCACGCCAGTACTCTTGCCTGGCAAATCCCATGGACGGAGGAGCCTGGTAGTCTGCAGTCCATGGGGTTGCTAGGAGTCGGACACGACTGAGTGACTTCACTTTCACTTTTATGCACTGGAGAAGGAAATGGCAACCCACTCCAGTGTTCTTGCCTGGAGAATCCAGGGACGGGGGAGCCTGGTGGGCTGCCATCTATGGGGTCGCACAGAGTCGGACTCAACTAAAGTGACTTAGCAGCAGCAGCAGAGGATTTCTTCATATGTTCCAAGTAATTTGTATCTGAGGCCTGCATGTTCCTGCCCTCTGCTCAGATTTCTATTCGTTTGCAAGGACGGTATTTACCCTACTTCAAGGTGGTCATTCTCAAACTCGTCTCAGCAGACCAGAGCTATCCTGCTCATCTGGGACCACGTTCCACCTGCTCTGGCCCCGCTGAATCACAGTCTCTGGGGATCTGCAGGTATAACTATCTCATCAGGTGATTTGGGTGCCTAACATTTGAGACCTACCATACTAAGATAATTAGACCTCATCTGAAATACTTTTCAAATGTTTATTCCCAGCTGCCATTCATCCTTTGCTATTGTTTCTTCTTCCTAGAGAGAAATTTAAAATTTCTGTGAAGCCCAATTTAAGAAACTTTTCCTCTTTAGGATCCCAGTTTGGCACCATCCTTAGAAAATTCTTCCCTGCTCTGAGATCACTAAACATTCTCTCTATCCACATTTTCATTCTTTATGTTTAAATATTGGCTCCAACAACATGGAGCACTTTGAAACGGATGGTATATTTGGATGGTATATTTAGAGGAATTTAAACTATCATTTTTAAAAAAGGAAAGAACAAAGAGGAGGTACATAGAGTGCCATTTGTAAATCCACCTGAAATGATAGAAAATATATAAACACATGGTTATCATGATATCCTGGAAAATTTAGATTCTTCTAAAAATGTAGGTCACCTAGTCATTTCTATCATTCAACATTCCCAGCCCCATTTTGCTTGCATGTAGCTTGCCCAGACTTTACACAGATGTACACTTACATAAACCTTAAAAAAAAGTAAGGTCAGATGTACATTTTGTGGTGCCCTCTTGACCACCATTCTGTGGTCAGGAACCCACAAAGTCTAAAGGGGCCTCCAAAGAGAAGCACAATCTTTAAGTGTCAGAGACTATTCCACAAAGGCCTTTCTTAAAATCTCAGGGGACTATTTCAATAATGCAATGAGATAATCCACTGCTCTTATAGGTGTGCGTGTAATGACGGGGTGGCAGCTGGGCATGGGGTTTGGGGAGGTACATTCAAGTTCATACCAAAAGGAAAATGCCTTTGTGCTGGATTTTTAAAGTGACAGAGACCTGAGAGAACTGGCTTTGCTCTGGATGCAAAGACCGGGTACTGATCATTTTTCCTCTTTGCTCAGTATCATTCAAAGATAAAGTCCAAATTCAAAAATCATAGAGGTGCTCCAATAAAACAATCTGAGTGTAAAGAGGACATAGGAAGGAAAGTTTACCCCTGCAAAGGCTTCTCTGTCTAAATACTGGTAAGTAGCTAGACCTTTCTGGAGCCCAGCTTCAGAAACTGAGGTGGTAGGAGCAAGGGGAAAGAAAGAGACAGAGAAATTCATTACTATAGAAAGGCCTAATACAAAGTTCCTCTGTTCTCCTATTTCTTCAGAAAACATTTACTTTCCAGACATTCATTAGCTTTAGAAAAATAGCATATAAACTCCTTTCACACAAAACATAGTTCTCTTTAAATGTCCTACAATCCTTTCCAAGGCAGAGAGTCATATGATAGAAATTGTACCCAGGCCCCCACCAGCACTCATTGATCACAGAAGCTATCCAGAGACTGGGGGAAGAAACTGACATCTTTTCATAAGGACATTCATATCGATGTGTCAAGAAGTCTCTGTGCTATGCTGTGCTTAGTCACTCAGTCGTGTCCGACTCTTTGCGACCCCATGGACTGTAGCCCACCAGGCTCCTCTGTCCATAGGATTCTATAAGCAGGAATACTGGAGTGGGTTGCCATGCCCTCCTCCAGGGGATCTTCCCCACCCAAGGATCGAACCCCAGTCTCCCACACTGCAGGCAGATTCTTTACCATCTGAGCCACCAAGGAAGCCAAAGAGTGGGTAGCCTATCACTTCTCCAGGGGAACTTCCTGACCAGGAATCAAACTGGGGTCTCCTACATTGCAGGAGGATTCTCTACCAGCTGAACTACCAGGAAGTCACTACTAAAGCAAATATTATATATTAATGCATATATGTGAAGTCTAGAAAAATGAAAGATGATTTTATTTGCAAAACAGAAATAGAGACATAGACATAGAGAACAAACGTACAACACAAGGAGAGAAATGGAGAGGGGATAAATTGGGAGATTGGGATTGTCATGTATACACTGTTGATACTATGTACAAAATAGATACCTAATGAGAACCTACTATATATAATAGTTCAGGAAACTATTCAGTGCTCTGTGGTGACCTAAATGGGGAGGAAATCCAAAAAAAAAGGAGGTACATGTATACATATAGCTGATTTGTTTTGCTATATGCAGGAACTAATACAACATTTTAAAGCAACTCTACTCCAATAAAAATTAATTAAAAATTTTCAACACCCCTACCCCAAACCAGAAGTCACTACTCATGGATCAGTCAATTATAAAGTATTACAATTAACCAAACTTTATTTAATGGTGTTGAAACAAATAGATAACAACATTGAAGATATGTATGCCAGTGAAGGATAATATAAAAAGACCTAAATGCTAGCTTACTATTTCTTGATTTTCCAATAGGCTTGCTGTGACTCGTCCAGTAATTTAAATATGAAAATGGAATGACCTCCAATGAGGCATGGGACCTCACATGCTGACATCTGTCATCAGGAACTGGACCAAAGCAAACTCGTGCAAAACAGCAATGTCCAGCATAAGGTCTGCTCCCTTTGTTTCTGCTACAGTAGCTCGCTAAGCTGCATGTGGGCTGAATTCATATCTACTGGTTATTTTTCATAAAATCAAGGGAAGTGTTTGACCCAATCCTCTTGTTTTACTGATAAAGTAGTAAAAATAAGTTCAAGACCGCACAACTAGTTAATGGCAAGGAAGGGTAGGACACAGGTCTTATAGCAATTTAAGATCATTCGTATATTTATTTTTGATAGTGTTTAACCAGTTTAATTTAATAGCTCCTAATATTTCAGTTTTTAAATTGCTTTGCCAAAAGGTTAACATTCTATATTTGTGCTGGTTAATTCAACAGCCACTAGCCATGCAGGCTATCGACATCTGGAAGCATAGCTAATCTGAATCAAGGTACTCTGTAAGTATAAGACTTAGCCAAAAAAAAAACAGCAAAATGTTTCAGTAGTATTTTGTATTGACTACATCTTTAAATGGTCATTTTTTTAATATACTGGGTTAAAGAATATATATTATTAAAATTAATTTTACCTGTTTATTTTTACTTTTCTAACATGACTACTAGGGCATATTAAACTATGCATGTGGCTTACACACTTGAGTTCTATTGGACGGTACTGATTTATGGGAAGACACTTAACTGCACTAAGGAGAGAGCTACAAGCAATCTTCCTTTCCTGAATTTGCCCATAACAAAAGCAAAGGAAGAGAGGATGAGACGGCATTTGTTCCAAATATTTTAAAAAATACTTACCTGGTCAACAAACACAGACTTGCAAGCCACATAATAAAAATAAAAACTAAAACATAATTTGAAATTAAACTAATTTCAAAATGATTGAAATAAAACATAATTTTATGTTAAATGTTAAATGTGCATGCATGCATCAATTTAATGTGTAAAATAATATTAGCAATCATGACATGAAAATCATCAGCTCCCCTTTTAAGAGTGGCTATTTTCCTAGAAAAATCATACCTAACACCAATTAGTGTCCTAGAAATCAGTCTGCCTTTAAAGAGACATCTATCCATTATAAACATCCATACCAAGTAGATAAATAGATGGTTGATAGCTGGATGATAAATAGATAATGGGCAGACCAACAAAACAGACAAACTCAATTCAACATAGAAGTGCTAATGGGGCATCATGGTCTTCTGAATTGAAAGTTACAGGTCAGCACTGAGTCCATTTTAACTTAAAACAGCTGGCAGGCAACCTCCTCACCCAGATAGCCAAACATTCCTCTTTGTAACAAAGAAATTCTCCTGTGCAAAAACTGATCGCCTTTATCTTGGGGAAAAATAATGATTTTGTCTAAATTAATAGGTTAATTTCCAATATACTAATATATATCAAGTATGGCCACAAAATTAGAAAAGTGAACATATGATTTTGTTTTCACAGCTATACTCTCTTTTTGATAAGAGAACCTTGTTAGTTTTCAAAGGTTTTAATTTTTCACTAAGATACGTAGATTTCAGTGTAGAGACAGTATTTACTTCTGAAATAATATATTTCTAATAAAGTCAGGTGTGGTTCCTTGGAGATGTACAGCGTGAAATGAATAAAGTCTTCTCTGTTCTTCCCGTGGTGAGATGGCACTGTTGATTGCTGAGAGTGTTACTTGCTAGCCACAAGCTGAAAAGGGACTTCCACAACTTGGAATTCAATTCGAGTGTTTTCTGAGTCTCTTCTTTGGAAAAACTCTACTAAAGCTGTAACAAGAAAAGGATTCTGGAGATTTCTGCAATAGCTGTGCATATATATTTGCCATCTGCAGAGATAACTGAGCAGCAGTTCTGTGCAATGGTGGAGACAATCACCTCTCCCCACCCCCCTTCCTGAGTTCACTGGGCACTGGAGTCCCTATTCCCAAATTAAATGCCATGTGTTAAATAGGATGAAAATGCTTCCCTGCTTTGTGTCTTCTGTTTCTATAAAATGAACTATGGATTTTCCTTCATCTCAGCCCATAGGATCTCCTCCTGCATTTCCAAAGATAGAATTGTTGATAATTTGCAATTTCAGGCAATGACCCCCCCAAAAATATTATCCCCTTACAAATTTGTTAAATTTATTCTAATTTTATCCTCCCCTTTTCTCTCCCTCCCACTCCACCTCCTCAAATCCAAATGTCACTGGGAAAGAAGCACATTTGGACTGATTTGGAATGTAAAATGCTCCAACCTTTTACTGTTACCTAGAAAATCTTCCTTAAAAAGAAATTTTTCCTCAAGTTTTTAGTTCAAAACAAAAAAGGTCCCCTATGCTAGGACTAGCTTCTCACATGGAAGAGGGTCATTCAAAAAATAATGTGGGCAAATATGTAGAATAAATTCCTAAGGAAGGCAAGTTGTGTCACTGCACAGTGGGAAGAAACTGAATTCCACCACAGCCATGTAGATAACCATTCAATGGATATAATATGATTCACAGAGCTTCTAGTTCAAAAGTCTCCCAAACCCCCATACGAAGGTGAACTGGAGTTTTAAAGGGGAAAACCAGCATTTTTCAGGACAGAAGACTCAGGCAGGTTCCCACCAGGCGGAAAGCCGACAATGCTTTGCAGGCGAGCCTGGGAGCCGTCAGCAGTCATTGTCATCTTATGGGAACCACAATCTTACAACTAAAGATGGGGTGCGGCGCCTTTCCCATCTTCTTTTCTTACAGCAACAAAACAGGAAGAAACACATGTAGACATCATGAAATGCATTATTTAAAAGGAGAATTAAAACATTTAGCCAAGTCTCAGCTAAGCCCGCGAAGAGCTCCGGTCTAGTACGAAAACACGCTGAAACACAACAGCAGCCTCTAACGTGCTCTCACTTTGGACCAGATCTTTTCAGGACTCCCGTAAAACCATTAAATCAACTTCTACATAATAGAAACACCTGCACCGTATAATTTTCTAAAACACAAACTCCTGCTTCGGAATTCCAAATAATGTGTAAGATTCAAATGTTTTTAAAAGGATATTTTTATAAAAGTATCAGGATGCTCACTCTCTCTGACAAGGATACAGAAATGCAGTTTTTTTACTCTCTCATCTACTCCAATCTTTATATTGCTGACTCGCCCTCCCAGATAGCGTTAAGCTCTTTTAAGGGACTAGCAGACAAGAATGCCAAAGCCGTCAATGCTCCAGTGCAGAAGCAGCGAGGCCACAGCAAAGGAAGAAAAATCTCGGTTACCTGAGGATGAACACAACTCTTCGCAGAGCTGCTTCTGAGCTCGCCTCGAATAGGACCGGGCAGCGCAGGCTGTGCGGATACGGGCTCCTCCCGCAGGTAGGCGGGGCGCGAAGTCCCTTGCGCTGCCGTGACGGGCTGTCAGCTGTGTGCCCGCCCGTGCGCCCGGCGCCCCGCGCCCCCGCGCACCTGCGGCCGGGCTCGTGTGCCCCGCGCCCCCAGCGCACCTGCGCCGCCCAGCCCGGGCGGGCCCGGAGCTGTCACTGCCACTCCACCATCCTGCAGCCTCCCCCGCCTCCTCCCCTCTTCAATCTCGGACTTCTCAGCTGTGCCAACTGCTGCAGCGGTGGATGCTCCTGCTTAAATGGCGCCTGCTCGCCTCCAAAGAGCGTTTAGGTGCCACCTACTGCATGCTCCTGGAATAGATGGTCAATACTGGAATTCTCAGCGAATTCAATGAATTAAAATAATTTCATTGAAAGTGCACCAGATTCTTTTGTTTCAGATTGTTCACATAACCGACTGTAGTTACTACTGGGTGCCTAAGGCTTTCTTGCAGTGTCCAGATTCTAAATTAAAAACCTCATTTATAAAGCAGATAAAATAGGGCCATGATGGACAGGCAACCACACATTGCAGATTAATACATTCTAATTTAACAGGCTCCTCTAGCAAAACCACCACAGGCAATCCGGGGCTAAAATTGTCTTTACACCAAGTAGTTTCACATTAGTATTTCAGGGAAATAACCAAGTATATTTTCTGAATTGGTAAACCGTGTTGTCAAAGAAGCATTGATCAAAAACAGGTGAATCAGCAAGAATTAGGTTTATGGCTAGCAATTCTGTGCTGAAACTTTTAAAGAAATGCTCTCCTATAACATGATCCATATTAAATGTAAACTACACTTAAGGAAGATTTCTTCTCGCTATTGTAACCCGCTCTTTTTTAATACCAAAATTTTCTAAAAGAATTGGATATTTTCATATTCTTTAAACTTGATTTAGCTTAAATAATCCCATTTATCAGTACTAAGACTGTTTAGAATTTACAATTTCAGTCAGCATTACCCTATGATGCTTATTTCCAAAGTAAATTTCTACCTTGCTACTCACAGGAAATATATGGGTTTTTTAAATCTTACTTTAGTGTGATAAATATAATCAGGAAATTTTTTTCAGCTTGCCAGTCCACCCTAATTCTGATCTTAAAGCTATGGTCACTGGATTATGAATAAAATACCATTTTTGTCATGTAAGGCCACTATCAGCAAATCAACTCCTATATTAAAGGTATAAGGATATAACTCTCTTCCCAGTTTCCTCTTCATTACAAAGGAGTGGATAGCTATTAGGAAAGCCATCCTAAACCTGGAGGAGGGCTCAGAGACCCAGAGACCCTGTGTGTCTGCCTCCATTTCTAGAATCTGCAAGAACCATTAAATCAAGGTGTTTTCCATGACAATTCCGAAATGTAGGTTATCAATTAAATGAAAAAAAAAAATGGAAGTTGAGGGCTGAATAGAGAAGGGTGAAAGATATAAAAAGGTAAAAATACTGAAGGCAAAAAGCCAATTCTGGCACCAAACTAGTAGGGAGAAAGAATCTGGAGGTGGTGAAGGAAGCCAATTTGATTCTGCAAACTCCACACTGCGGTGGAATCCTGCATTTCGCCACATATAATCATTATTTGTTTTGAGAATGTGAAGCAAGGGTCCCAGAGGGCCCATTTAAACAAGGAACAATACACTTCGAATGATGGCCCTGCTGTCTTGTCACTCTCCACAACCCCTGACTTTTCATCAGCCAGAAGAAACAGATTGCTCCCAGGATTACAGCCTCAGGATCTGATGTAATAAGATCCTTAGAGTTCTAGGCCTGTTGGAGGTGGGATGCTCTAAGCCAGTTTCTCTCAAACTCTAACACACATCAGAATCATCTGGTTGGGGGGAGCTTGTTAAACAGCCAGCTGGTCCACACCCCAGGTTTTCTGATTCAGCACTGCTGGGTTGGGTTCCAAAATGCATGATTCTAACAAGTTCCCTGGTGTCCCTGAGGCTGCTTACAACTGGGACCCACTGAGCTCAGCCACCCATCAGGTAATGCAGAGACTGATAACAAGTGGTAATATGCTCAGGGAGAAGAAGTGTAACATTCCTCTATTTTCTAAAGCACATCGAAACTCACTCAACCCAATGTCCCTTACTCTGAGGAAACCTGGTTCTTCTCTACAGAGTCACACATGCACCCAAGGATCTTTTGGGGGTTTTAAAAAAAAACCTTTCCAGCTGTGTTCCCACTTTGCCCTTCTATGTAGGACTCAGCACAGGTAAACTAGGCCTCTATGCAAATTAGAAAAAAGACCCTGCTCTGGGCAGACTTCATCACTGTCGCCCTAAGACAGTACGTAGCTTGAGGGACAGAGGATGCTTTGTGCAAAGAATGTGCCGGGGACAGGTGCAACCCACTCCAGGTCCCCAGCTGAATGAGTGCGTCACCTGTTGAACCCTAGCCCCACTCTTGCCACCTATTGGTCAGTTTAGTACATTACTCAAACTGCACAAGCAATCACATCAATTTTACTTCCCTGGAGCCAGCATGGTCCAGGTGAGGGCTGGCAGCTCCGTTTAGGACCTGGGTCTACAGATCCAGAGTGCCAGATGCCATCAAGGAAGAGGTAGAGCCACATTCTAACAATGGGGTCCTGAGCTGAGGGATAAGGTGGGAGGCACTTCAGCTTGCAGTTGAGCAAGCAAATGGACTGAAAAGACAGCTTTGGGCTATGTTATGTGTCTTGTCTCACTTTCAATCTGTTTTCTCTAACACAATGGTTCTGGACAGCAGCATCAGAATCACCTGGGAAGTTTTTAGAAATGGACATTTTAGCTCCCTTTACTGTATCAAACTCTGAAGGTGGGGCCCAGCAACCTGTGTCTTAGCAAACAATCCAGGTGATCTGGTGATTTTGATGATGCAGACTTTGAAACACATCAAACTAAAGTGTTGCATTTGTGTGTGTGTGTGTATTTTTAACAAATGCCATGTCAACATATCTCCTTAAAATTTGTTGAAAGGGGAGCAATGCGCCCCCTCCCCAGATATTTCTGCTTCTTCAGATTCCCCCAGAAACCCACATAAGAGTGGGCTACAGGACTCCACTGACCAGAAGACACCCCCTTTCCCAGCAATCTTACCAGCAGTTGGGACGTCCATCTCTAAGGCTGGCTCTCTTCACCTCAAACTCCTGCCTCTATCTTCTCCCCTATAAAGTCAGGCAAACTAGCCACTGAAAATGCCAGGCCCTCCTAACTGTGACCTTAGCACTGAAATGCAAAAAGCTTTGCACATCTATGTGGAGAAAAGAAACACAGGCCCATGAACATAAGGAAGAAGAAAATAAATTTGACTTTGATTTTTGTTCTTGAGTCCCCTAGCCTCAAAATAAGACTTTTGAAATTTGAAAAAAGGTCCCCCATTGAGAGCCACCCTGGATTAGTCATTGTATGTATGCTATCCTCCCTCCAGACCCTTTTGGGGGAAAGTCACAGGAAGGAAATCAGCTGACAGCCTTCAACGGCAACACTCCAGCCACAGGGGAAGGAGGCTTCAGTCTCGAGTGGTGGTCATGGTGGTGGGTGGCAACACCCTCTTCAGAAGCCGAGGATGATCTGGAGAGAATGAAATCAATTTGTCATGAATGAAGAATTTCAGAGGCAGAACTTTTTACAGAGAATAAAATTCTATATTATTCTACTAGTTTTAATTATACTTCTGCATTTTTACTCATCCCTTCAGGCTCTGTACAACTGTATAAGATGCTTTTCAAGTGTAGGGAGATTTTGCCCCTCTCCTTCCTTGCCTCCCTCCATACTGTGTACAACCCAGTAAGGACAAGGCACCATGCTTGCTATCTGTTATTAATCTTTTCAGCTTACCCAGGCTACACAGATACTAATGCTGACATCTGTTTTCTGTAATCTCAGAGAATTTCACATCCCTGCCTTATCTAAGGTTGACCTAGTTCTCTTGGTCTACTAAAATATTAGTGAACACATACAGATGATTCTGTCCACAAAATGCAACCCTGTGCACTGCTCTGCACATCCCAGGATCCAGCCCATCAAACCCCTTGCCTTCCCTCCTCCCTAATCTTCCATTCTAGCTGATGGAACATTTGTGTCTTCTTCATCAAGTTCCTCTAAATCCTACACTGCTTTGTGGAAGAATCTGCCACCCCCTTTTCCCTGTTTAAAAACTGATTGTTCTCCAGTCTCTACTTTTCCTGTAGCATCTCAAACAGAGACTGTTTTCTTTTTTCTCTCTGCTCCATTATCTCCTTGATCTCAGTGCATCATATCTTCTGAGCCTATCTCCCTATCTGGCTGCAAAACCCTGCCTTCTTTTACACTGTACCATCTTCACTTCATCTTGCTGTGCTTTGGGTCTGATGGCCTTTCTCTTTACCCGATCCAGTGCCACTTAAAAGATTCATCCTGCTCTCTGCTCTCTTCTTTCCATGGTCTCTTTGTTCCCAGTGACTCCCCTCCCACCCCATCCCAGTCATCTCCACTGATGGCCACAGCCTGCTCTCTGCGATCATGATACATTACAGGACAGTGAGATATTGGTTTCAAACATCCCCTTTTCTAGCCACTCCTCCTCCTGAACAGGCCAGTTTCTGTACTGTGCTCAGGATTACTTTCTTCCTAAGCATTTGTCTCTTTCATATCATCATTTCTCCCTTTTCTATCTGTATAATACATAGTAGAAATATGTATTTTGTCCCTCTCACTTTTGTCCCCTTTGAAAAGTCAAAAAGACTGAAGATATCATTCAATGAGTCTGAGCTTCTAAGCTGTCTCCCCTCATCTATGCTTTTGATCTCTAGTCTGTTCCACAAGCAGCCAGGAAGATTGGAGCAAATACAGCCTAGAGGGGCATCCCAGAGTTTTTAGAATCAAGCCCAACATTTATGTTGGCTCATGAGGCTCTCATGATCCAGCTGCTTGCTGCGTTTCCAATTTCATTTCATGCCCTATGTCCCGCTGCTGTGAAGTACCAGCCAAACTGGCCTTCTTTCAATTTCTCAAATACACTGAGGCTTTCCTCCCATGAAGGCTGCTGCATGTATTCTGCACATCAGCTCCGTGAGCTTATTTTTCCATGGTCATTCCACTATATTCATTGCCTCAAATCTAGTCCTAAATACATTGTCTGGAGAGAGATCTTCCTTGCCTCCTCTGTTTAAACTTGCATCACCTCCTGTTGTGTGTTGAATTGTGCCCCTCCAAAAAGATACATGAAGTTCTAATTTCCAGTAACTCAAAATGTGACTTTTTTTGGAAATAGGTTTGTTGCCAAAATAACTGGTTAGGTTAAAATGAGGTCATACAAGAGTAGAGATCAAACCAGTCAATCTTAAAGGACATCAACCCTGAATACTCATTGGTAGGACTGATGCTGAAGCTGAAGTTCCAATACTTTGGCCACCAGATGCAAACAGCCAACTTATTGGAAAAGACCCTGGTGCTGGGGAAAATTGCAGGTAGAATGAGAAGAGAGTGACAGAGGATGAGATGGTTGGATGGCACCATAGATTCAATGGGCATGAACTTAGGTAAACTTCAGGAGATGGAGAGGGACAGGGAAACCTGGCATGCTGCAGTCCATGGGGTCGTGAAGAATTGGACACAACAACCAGAGCAGAATGGCCCTTACTTTAATATGGTTGGCATCCTTCTAAGAAGAGAAGAGATATACAGGGAGAAAATAGCTATGCGATGATGGAGATAGAGATTGGAGAGACACACATACAAGTCAAGGAATGCCAAGGGTCACCAGAAAACACCAGATGCTAGAAAAGGCAAGAAGAGATTCTCCCTGAGAACAACTTGAAGCTTCTAGAACTGTGAACTGTAGCTTCTAGTCTTCTAGCCTCCAGAATTCTGAGACAACAAATCGCTGTTTCTTTAAGCCCCTCAGTATGTGGTACCTTGTGGCCACCGCAGCAAACTAATACACTTCCCATCATCCAGTCCTTAGATTCTGCTTCCTGTAGAGTCTAGATCATGATTAATTCACATTTTCTATTTGTTTATTTATTAGCTCTTTATATACTTACTTATTTTTGTCTTCCCTTTCTATAAAATGTAAATGAATGCAGGCATCATAATTACCTCATCCATCATTGTCCCAGTAACATTGGGTTAAAAAAATCTGAGGGTGAAGTACATAAAAACTACCCCCTCCCCACCCAAGTTCTAAACCAAGTAAGATTATATAGGAGTCAAAAAACGAGCAAAATGGTAAACTGGGAAGCTTCAGACCTTTGTTCACCCAGGGAAATATCAAGTAAAAGCCAACAGACCGAGTGAAGTAGCTCTGTTGGAGCTCTAAAAACCAGTCAAGAATATGCAGCAACCAAGTGAATACCCAATCAAGAAAAAGTCACATTCAAATTGGTAGGAAATTATCTTGGTGTTTCTGCTTACTCTGTCCCAGTCTGGAGTCAGAAGAAGGCACAGTGTGGTCCAATGGAAGGCCAGTTCCTAGTCCCTCACTTGAGTCAAAGGAAAAAAAGTGAAATGTATTTGCAACATTCTATCTCATCTGGCAGCTACCCAAAGGATAAGGTTTGCCTTGTCTGATTCAGAAATCACATAGGACTGATGATGAAGGCATTCACAGTATGCCACCCCTAAGTATGCCACTTTTGTATATGAATTATTTTGAGTTGAAGGCAATAAGGAACCAAGAAACTCAGGAAAACCTCTTTACCTCCCCCTTACCTGCCTAAAGTAGGTAACCTAAAGTAGACAGAAAGTCTAAATTTCCTTATTGGAAAGGAAATCCGCAAAGGAAATTTCCATTAGAAAAGATATCTATACCAGATAGAGAGCTATTTCCAAAAATAACTTTATTATCCTTAGAGAATCTTATCAGCATAATAAAACAACATTAATTTTAAATACATTTTCTTTCCTTATCTTCCTAAAATTTGCCTTCCTTACACCTAGAAGTTCCAAACCCTTACTCTTCTTATCTTAGGGTGGTATGTTAACCTCAGTCATCTGGCTGCCTCTTTGAGTCTCATATTTTTGTGAGACTCCTATTCATATATAGGTAATTAAAGTTGTTTTTCCTCCTTTAAATCTGCCTAATATCAATTTAACTTTTAGATACAGAACCTAATAGAGTAGAAAGAAAACCTCTTCTTTCTCTATAGTGGCAATATTTGTATATCAGGTGCCAAAACATGTGGAAACCTCAGGAAGACCATAGATTACAGATAGAAGAACACAACAGAATGTCTAGTGCAATGAGAAGAAGCAGGGGTGACACTCTTTAGGACATTAAGACATTTAAAAACGGTCATGTATATGGGGAAACAATGGGGGAAAGCACAGAGAGGGAAAGTTCCAGAGAAGATGCATGCCCACAAAAGCCTAGGAAGACTTTATGCCTTTATGTCAGGCTGATTAGTAAAGGCCTTCCCCTGCATAGAATCAATCTGCAAAGACAGGGAAATTGGCTGTTTTGTTTTTTTTTTTTCCCCAAATGTCCAATTTTCAAAAAGAAATATACAAACCACAATAAGAAATAGGTAAATGTGGCCCATTCAGAGGAATAAAATGAATCTCCAAAAATGAACCCTAAAGAAATTTAGGCTTTAGACTTACTAGACAAATACTTTAAAACTCCTACCTTAAAATTCTCAAAGAACTAAACTATAATGTGGACAAAGAACAAAAGGAAATCAGAAAATGATATATGAACAAAATAAAAATATCAAACCCTTGACAATTTATGAACAAACTCAACAAAGTTATAGGATACAAAATCAATATGCAAAATTAAGTTGCATTTCTATTCAGTAACAGTAAACAACCTATTAAGGAAATGAAAAAAATTATATTTACAATAATGTCTGAAAGAATAAATTATATATGAATACTCTTATCCAAGGAAACAAATATCTGTAGATGGAAAACTATGAAATATTTCTGACAGAAATTAAAGAAGACACAAATAAATAGAAAGACATCATATGTTCATGGATTGGAAGACAATATGAAGATGCCAATACTACTCAAAGGGATTCATGAATTTAATGTACTTCTAATAAAATTATAGCAATGCTTTTACAGAAATAGAGAAATCATTTAAAAAATTCAAGTGGATCTCAAGATACCCTGAATAGATAAATCAATCTTGAAGGTCTCATACTTCTTAAATTCAAAACTTACCACAAAGCTATGATAATCAGAACAGTATGATACTGGCATAAATATAGACATAGCAATGAAATAGAATAGACAGCCCAAAGTAAACCCTCATATATATGATCAAATGATTTTAAACAAAAATAACAAGATGATTTGATGGATAAAGACAGTCTTTTTAACAAATGATATTTTGTTGTACATATTGAAAACTATGTACAACATAGTTGTACAGTGAACATTTGTACATACATGTTGAAAACTATGAAGTTTGACCCTGGCCTTAATACAAAAAATTAACTCAAAAAGGACTTTAAAAGTCTAAGCATGAGAGGTAAAACATATAAAATTTTAGGAGAAAATATAAGGGGAGAGTGTCATGACACTGGATTTGTCAATGACACCAATAGGTATGACATCAAAAGCATAGATAAAAAGTTAACAATAGACAAGTTGATCATATGAGAATTAAAATTTCCTGAGCATAAAACAAATAAACAATCAATAGGGTGAAA
This sequence comes from Bos indicus x Bos taurus, assembly GCF_003369695.1. Taxonomy (NCBI): domain Eukaryota; kingdom Metazoa; phylum Chordata; class Mammalia; order Artiodactyla; family Bovidae; genus Bos; species Bos indicus x Bos taurus. The sequence goes on along the minus strand of NC_040083.1, from coordinate 87,198,140 downwards.
GGCAACTCAATGAATGGGAGAAAATATTTTGCAAGTAATATTATCTGATAAGGAGTTAATACCCAGAATGCTAACAAACAAACCAACAACAACAACAAAAAAAACTCCTACAAGTCAATAACAATAAGAAAATATGTGAGGAGTATATGGAGAACAAATTATGGGACTATAAAGCCCATAGCAACTGCTAGAGGAAACAGTATTATGGAACCTTAAACAATTTAGTATAATTCCAAATTGGCAAAGGAGTACGTCAAGGCTGTATATTGTCACCCTGCTTATTTAACTTGTATACAGAGTACATTCTGAGAAATGCTGGGCTGGATGAAGCACAAGCTGGAATCAAGATTGTTGGGAGAAACATCAATAACCTCAGATATGCAGATGACACCACCCTTATGGCAGAAAGCGAAGAGGAACTAAAAAGCCTCTTGATGAAAGTGAAAGAGGAGAATGAAAAACTTGGCTTAAAGCTCAACATTCAGAAAACAAAGATCATGGCATCTGGTCCCATCACTTCATGGGAAATAGATGGGGAAACAGTGGAAACAGTGTCAGACTTTATTTTTGAGGGCTCCAAAATCACTGCAGATGGTGATTGCAGCCATTAAATTAAAAGATTCTTGCTCCTTGGAAGGAAAGTTATGACCAACCTAGACAGCATATTAAAAAGCAGAGACATTACTTTGCCAACAAATGTCCATCTAGACAAGGCTATGGTCTTTCCAGTAGTCATGTATGGATGTGAGAGTTGGACTATAAGAAAGCTGAGTGCCGAAGACTTGATGCTTTTGAACTGGGTGTTGGAGAAGACTCTTGAGAGTCTCTTGGACTGCAAGGAGATCCAAGCAGTCCATCCTAAAGGAGATCAGTCCTGGGTATTCATTGGAAGGACTGATGTTGAAGCTGAAACTCCAATACTTTGGCCACCTAATGCGAAGAGCTGACCCATTTGAAAAGACCCTGATGCTGGGAAAGATTGAGGGCAGGAGGAGAAAGGGACGACAGAGGATGAGATGGCTGGATGGCATCACCAACTCAATGGACATGGGTTTGAGTAGACTCTGGGAGTTGGTGATAGACAGGGAGGCCTGGCGTGCTGTGGTCCATGGGGTCGCAAAGAGTTGGACATGACTGAGTGACTAAACTGAACTGAACTGAATATAGAATTATTGTATGACCCCACAATTCCACTTCTGGATAAATATCCAAAATATTTGAAAGCGGGGTCTCATACAAATATTTGTACATCAATGTTCACAGAAACATTATTCATAATAGCTGAAGGAGCAAGTACCAAAATGTCAATGATGAATTATTGGATAAACAAAATATGATATACACATAACATGTAATATTATTCATTCCTAAAGAGTAATACATTCTGACACATGTTATAGCATTGGTAAATCTCGAGGATATTGCATTAAGTGGAATAAGTCAAACACAAATATACAAATTATATAATTCTAATTATATGAAGTACCTGGGGATCATCAAATTCATAGAAATGGGGACTGATAGCATCAAAATGATGTCATGGGACATTTTCAACTTCAGTCCTCATCACAAGAAAATCAACTAGAAACTGCCCACCAATAGGACCCTGATGTGAAAATCCTGGGAACCCAGGCATGAGGCTGGAATACCCCACTGTAAAACAGAGGCCAAGACAAAGCGAGTTAGAAAAGTTAAAGGGATAGTCTACACTCTGACTGAGTCACCAACCTGGGTATAGTAAAGAAGCTCCCATGGGCCAACAGTTTCTCCAGTGGAAAACAGAGTACCCATTGTGGACATTCAGCATTGTAGGATGCTCCCCAGGAGTTCCATTTAGATTTCTTCTCATGACAATTACTGGGAAAACTTACCAAGCTTGACCTCTGAGGATCATATAGAAATGTAGAAAGGGGCAGTGTTTATAGCAATGAATGCACTCAGATCTTGGCTTCTGCTTTCAGTGACACCCAATTAGAGATCTCATCTGGTGGCCAGTGGCTTTATCTTGATATGGAACTTAGTTCAGATTTCTGCCTGATTTGGATCCTCAGCCAGTGAGATGTACTGGCATGGAGCTTATTTCATGGTCTCATCCAGGTAGGGAGGCACATTTGTACTCCCATCCAATGCCTCATCGTTGCCTCCTGTTGCACTATGGCAATGCACCATAAAACATAGCTACAGAGTCTCGGCAGCTGTAGAGCACATCCTAAGGCCTGCCTAGGCAGGGGAGCATATTTGCACTCCTACCCAACTGCTGAGTCTAGCCAGCAATCCTGCCCCTCCAGGATATCTGACAGCCACAGAGTCCATCCTACTGTCCACCTGCAGAGAGGCAAATTAGCAGCCCTACCCAAGTGCCCAACTGTTAAGCATACCCCCAGATCCTACATAACCAGGAAACTTAATGAGTGACTCTGAGCAGCATCAGATCTTAGTCTTTGGTATCATCGGGCATGGAGCCCAGCTCTTCTTGATTGCTCAACACAGCCTGTGTTCTTACCTACAAAATAGTTTGGGACTTTAATACTGTAGTCTCAACAATGGAAAGCTCATCCAGACAGAGAATCAATAAAGAAATAGTCGATTTTACCAAGACTATGGGCTTCCCAAGTAATGCTAGTGGTGAAGAAACAACCTTCCAATGCAGGAGATGTAACACATGCAAATTTGCTCCATGGGTCAGAACGATCTGGAGAAGGAAATGGCAACTGGCTCCAGTATTCTTGCCTAGAAAATTCAATGGGCAGAGAAGCCTTGTGAGCTACAGTATACGGGGCTGCAGAGTCAGACATGACTAAGCAAATGCGTGCACACACACACACACGCACACACACAGATCACATGATCCTAAAAGACATACACTGAGCATTCCATCCAGCAACAAAGACACACACATTTTCCTCAAGCACACATGAAACATTTTCTAAAAGTGATCATATATTTGGTCACAAACCAAATCTCAACAAATTCAAGAAGATATAAATATCTTTTTCTGAACACATTGTCATGAAACTAGAAATCAGTAAGAAGAGGAAAGCAAAAAAAATCACAAATATGTAGAAATTAACACATTCCTGAATATCCAATGGACCCAGAACAAAAGGAAAAGAATATATTAAAATATATATCTTGAGACATATGAAAATGAAACACACCACAAGTTGTGGTATAAAACAAAACCAGTTATAAGAGGAAAGTTTAGAGTTGATAAATGTAAACACCAAGAAAAAAAAAATCTCGAGTAAACAACTTAACTGTACACCTTAAGGAACTAGAAAAAGAACAAAGCATGAGCAAAGTTAAGAGAAGGAAGAGATAATGATTAGAGAAGAAATAAATAAAATAGATGATAGAAAAACAATAGACAAGATTAATATACTAAAATTTGATTCTTTGTGAAGATAAACAAAAATGACCAATCTTAACTCGAATAACCAAGAAAAAAGAAAGGACTCAATAGGAAAAAATTATAAATGAAAATAGAAACATTATAATAGATAACACAGAAATACAAAAGGCCATAAAATATTACTATAAGCAATTAAAAGATGGCAAATTAGACCTAGAAAAAATGGATAAATTCCTAGAAACATATAGCCTACCAAGACTGAATCATGAAGAAAGATAAAATCTGAACAGACCAATAATCAGTTAAGAGTATTGAATCAATAATCAAAAACCTTCCAAAAGTTCAGGACTGGATGGTTTCATTGGCGAATTGTACCAAAAATTTAAAGAAGAATCAATACCACCCCTCTAACTCTTCAAAAATTGAAGAGAAAGTAACACTCCTAAACTCATTTCATAAGGACATTACTTTAATACCAAAGCCAGATAAAGACATTATGAGAAAACTACAGGCCAATACTTCCAATGAATTTACATACAAAAATTCTCAACAAAATACAAGAAGACCAAATTCAGCACATTCAAAGGATCATATACTATGATCTTGTGGGATTCATCCTGTGATGAATAAATTATTCAATATACCCAAATCAATAAATGTAATATGTCACATTAGTAGAATAAAAAATAAAAATCATATGATGATATCAATATATACATAAAAATTTAACAAATCCAATATCCTTTCTTGATTAAAAAAAAAAAAAAAAAAAAGCTCAACAAAGTTGGTATAAAAGGAATGTACCTTGACATAATAAGGTCATATTTGACAAGCCTACAGCTGTCATCCTCAACAGTGAATGGTTGGAAGATTTCCCTTCAAAGTCAGGAACAAGACTAAGACCAGAGTGCTCACTCTCACTTCTATTAAATATAGAACTGGTATAATACCTAACTAAAGAAATTAGGCAAGAAAAATAATTTAAAGGTGCTCAAATAAAAAAGGAAAAAGTAGAATTATCTGTTTGCAGATTAACATGAACTTATATATAGAAAACCCTAACAACTACATGAAAAAAAAACTATTAAAAGTAATAAATTCAGTAAAGTTAAAACAAAATCAACATAAAAAAAATCAATTGCATTCCTGTTGCTGTTGTTGTTCAGTCTCTAAGTCACATCTAAGTCTTTGCAGCCCCATGAACTGCAACATGACCGGCTTCCCCATCCTTCACTATCTCCTGGAGTTTTCTCAAACCCATGTTTGTTGATTTGGTGATACCATCCAACCATCTCATCCTCTGTCACCCTCTTCTCATCCTGCCCTCAATCTTTCCAGCACCAGGGTCATTTCCAAGGAGTCGACTTCAGTACTTTGGTCACCTCACATCTGTTGGAAGGGCAATTATCAAAGAGAAGTAACAAGTCCAGGCAAAGATGTGGAAGAAACAGAACCCTAGTGCACTGTAGTACTGTAACTAATGTAAATTTCTATAGTCACTGTAGAAATTAGTGTGCTCTTTTCTAAAAAAGTTAATAGAACTACTATACAATACAGCAATTTCACTTCTGGGTGTATACATGAAGGAAATTAAATCACTATCTTGAAGAAATATCTGCACCCCCCGGTACTCTGCAGTATTATTTACAATAGTCAAGACATGAAAACAAGAATTCACCAATGGATAAATGATAAAGAAATCTTTAAAAGAAAAGTTACAGAAGATAAAGACCCACTCTTTAACATAGTCTTTGGCAAAGCAAAAGTTTTTAATTTTTGTTAACTTCAATTTACCAAATTTTCTTTTATGGATTAGGCTTTCGGTATTAAGTTTAGGAATTCTTTGCCTACTATTACATCTTAGAGATTTCCTCCTGTTTCTTGAAAAAGTTTTAATAGTTTTACATCTAAGTCCTTCATACATTTTGAGTACATTTTTGCAAAATGTGTGGGACATAGTTCATGGTTTGTTTTTTTTTTTTTTTTTGTGGGGGAGAGGTCAATGGATATTCGATTATACAACATCTTTTTTTTTAATGTTCTCTTTTTTCATTTGATTTGTTTTTACAAGATGTATTAAAATGTCAACCAGACATATTCATGTGAGTGTTTTCTGGATTCTCTATTCTATTCTATCCCTCTACCCAATCCCATAATATGATTAGAGTAACTATAAATAAGCCTGTATCTTAACCCGATAGTTTTTATCAAAATCACTTGAGTTATTTTTATAGTTTGTCATTTTATATAAAATTTAAAGTAATCATGTCTATGTCTAATAATAAATGTAGCTGGAATTGTGACTGAAATTTTACTATGTCGGTAGATAATTTGGGGGAGATTGACTTCTTATTTATGTTGAGTCTGTATGGACAAAAGATGCTTCTCTATTTATTTGAGGTTTTTTTTTTTTTTCCTTTCAGCATGGAATAGCTTTCAGCATATAAGTTCTGTTTTGCTAGATTTAAACCTTAGAATTTAAATTTCTAGTAATTATTATTGATGTTTTAATTGTGGTATCAATGTGTTATTGTTAATATAGAAATACAATTGATTGTTTTATGCTTGTCTTATATCCTGTGACGTTGCTGAATTCAACTATTCTAGATATTTTTTCTGGTCAGTTCTTGTGACATTCTATGCAGGTGAAAAAAAGTTTTATTTTTTTCCTTCCTGATCTTTATGTCTTTTGTTTTCTTTTCTGGCTTTATTGCATGAGCTAAAACTCTAGTGCTATGTTGAATAGCAGATGTGAGAGAAGACATACTTATGAGAAAACATTATCTTTAACCATCAAACCTAATGTTATCCCTAGCTATTTTGTAGGTGCTGTTTATCAACTTGAAGAGGTTTTCCTCTATTCCTGTTTTTCTGGTTGTTTTTTATCATGAATGAATGTTGAATTTTATTGAACACTTTTTCGCATTGATTGACATAATCATATTCTTTTCTTTCTTTTTAATATAGTGAATTACATTGACTAATTTTTGAATAGTGAATTACTTTCACATGTCTAATAAAAGCAGAAATTTTCCAGGGAAGCAGAAGTTTTCAAAGCTCTTTGGGAGTAAATTTGAAAAACTAGTTTTCTGGTAAAATATTTTAAAATTAAAACTCACCCTAATTGAAATATTAAAACTTCCTTACCAGTTATCAAGGGGTAAAAATAGATGAAGCTCAAAATCTACCTCACTTTTTGTAAGGGAAAAACTATACTCTTCTGTGTTTCTCCTTTATTCTCACACTACTACCGTACTTATATCACTTCCGACACCCAGTGCGAGTTTTACCCATTCTAAGCAATTCTGCCACACCAGCTGGTTATCTTACCATTTAACTCAGCTCTGAAACTATTTATCTTGAGATAGTATCAGAATCTACAGTTAAAAACTCAGACTCACAAGACTGTCCCCATCCCCCTTCAAACATCAATTGCAAGTAGTAAGTCCCTGCATTACCCATAACCCCTGTCTAATATGGCTATGAACTGGAAGTTCCTGTGACCACCCCCTTTCCCTGGATTTGATTTTTTGCTAGAAAAGCTCAAAGGGCTCAGGAAAATACTTACAGTTACCAGATCATTATATAATAAAGGATATCATAATGGATACAGTTGAACAGTCAGATAAAGAGGCACATACAGTGAGGTCTGAAAGAGTTGTGGGCATAGGAGTTTCTGTCCCTGTGGAGTTGGGATATGCCTTCCTGGTACATGGATTTGTTTACAGTTTGGAAGCTCTCTCAACTCTAAGCTTTGAGACTTTTGTGGAGGCTTCATTGCATAAGCATGATCAATCAGCTCAATCCCAGTCTTCATTCCCCATCTTAAAGGATGCGGGTGAGGCTGCACGTTCCACACTTCTAAATATGGCTTGATCTTCGGTGGCCAGCTCCCAACCTGAAGTTATCTAGGAACCCACCTAGAGCCACCTCAGAACAAAAGACACCCAAGAAATTCCAAGGAATTTAATAACTCTGTCAGGAACTACAGTCAAAGACCAAATATTAGAACAAAAGACAGTCCTGGTACACTTATCATACAGTAAATACTAACCATTTAGGGACCTCTGTGACAGAAACTGGGGACAGAGACCAATATATATATTTTTCTATAATTTCACACTCTTTGAGGGTGAAAGGCTCAGATATCTTCACAGGTAAATTTTTTCAAACTTCTAAGAAATAGTTAATGCTAACATTTAAATTTTTAAGCTGAAAAATTATACAAATTTTGTACAAATATGACTCACTTTCTAATATGATGCAGATAGAATAAAAAATAATATGGGAAAATTATAGACAAATTTCACTTATGCATGTCTATGTAAAAATGTCAAGCAAAATATTCAAAATCAAAGATAATTGAATGAATACAATCACATTAACAAATCAAAGTAGTAAAATAATATGATGATTTTATTATATGCCTAAAAGGCACTGAACAAAATCCCACAGTATTTTGGAATAATAAATACACAAATAAACATTACTAGAAGAGTTCCCATAAGACAAGAATGCAAATCCTCAGTATCATTTTACATTTTTCTGGACTAGTTTACTCTGGTAGATGAGAAATGGATGCAAGGAATAAAACTATTAAAAATGGAGGCAAAACAATCACTAATGGTAAATAATATGATTGTTTATCCAGAAACCCATGGGGGTTAACTAAAAAACAAAAAAACAGAACGCAGTAAATTGGTTGGATTCAAAATAAAAATACCATTAACTTTCTTACATACAAATCATAAGAAAATTAGGAATTGCAGTGAAATAAAATAGTTACTATACAATACCATTTACAAAAAGAATGAAGATATTTTAAATCTCATATGACTGAATTTATAGGTATTTTCAGGAAACAATTGGCTCAAACTGCACCACTTTACTGGGAGCAGGGAGAGGGAGGGAAGGAAGGAAGGAAGGAGAGCCTCAGGTAAAAAGACGCATTTAAAATAATTATTAACCTAATATAAAAACATTTATTTTCTCTAAGTTAATATAAAATTTGACAATTCCAACTTAATATACTTTTTAATTTAATACAATTATAAAAAATTCTCATAGGAAATTGCTCTTTCCCTGGATTCACAAACCATTTTAATATAGAATCTGCCAGCTGTTTACTCCACTATGTATTCTCCTCACTTTCCTTAGTAATAAAACCTATTTTATTCTGGACAACAATGTACACTGGCAGATTAGGACATTTGCCAGACCCTTTTGCAGCTTGGAATCCACAAGCAACACGTTCTGGAAAATGGCATCTTTCAAGTATTTTTTTTTTAACTTTACAGTATTGTATTTGTTTTGCCATATATCGAAATGAATCCACCATAGGTATACATGTGTTCCCCATCCTGAACCCTCCTCCCTCCTCCCTCCCCATACCATCCCTCTGGGTCGTCCCATTGCACCAGCCCCAAGCATCCAGTATCGTGCATTGAACCTGAACTGGCGACTCGTTTCATATATGATATTATACATATTTCAATGCCATTCTCCCAAATCATCCCACCCTCTCCCTCTCCCAGGGTCCAAAAGACTGTTCTATACATCAGTGTCTCTTTTGCTGTCTCGTACACAGGGTTATTGTTACCATCTTTCTAAATTCCATATATATGCATTAGTATACTGTATTGATGTTTTTCTTTCTGGCTTACTTCACTCTGTATGATAGGCTCCAGTTTTATCCACCTCATTAGAACTGATTCAAATGTATTCTTTTTAATGGCTGAGTAATACTCCATTGTGTATATGTACCACAGCTTTCTTATCCATTCATCTGCTGATGGACATCTAGGTTGCTTCCACGTCCTGGCTATTATAAACAGCACTGCAATGAACATTGGGGTACACGTGTCTCTTTCCCTTCTGGTTTCCTCAGTGTGTATGCCCAGCAGTGGGATTTCTGGATCATAAGGCAGTTCTATTTCCAGTTTTTTAAGGAATCTCCACATTGTTCTCCATAGTGGCTGTACTAGTTTGCATTCCCACCAACAGTGTAAGAGGGTTCCCTTTTCTCCACACCCTCTCCAGCATTTATTGCTTGTAGATCTCAAGTATTTTGTATGACTTTCTACCTTGGAAAACAGCCATCCCGTGTACTTTCCCTTCTTTGTCCTGCATCCTGCTGACCTGAACACATGTATACTGTTGGGAACACTAGAGACCATGAAGATCTGGAAAACACTCTGGATGCCAGAATGCATAAGAGGAGTTATGGGTCCCATATCATCAAAGAAAAAAGCACTCAGCTTAGGATAGTCTTGCAGTTAAGGTTCATTTTGTATGTGCACTTGAGAGAAACAAATTACTCTTTCTTTAAGTTACTGTATTTTCATGTTTCTGTTATACTCAGCCAAACCTAGTAATACTGATACAGGATTCATGGAAATCAATAAGAAATTGGAAAGTGAAATCAAATAATTCAAATAACAGCATAGATAGAAACCTAGAAAAAGTACAGTAAGATACATGCAAAAAGATGTTCTTTGCAGTATTATTTGTAAAATCAAACATAACATCTGGAAAGAATCAAAATATCCATCAACAGGAAACTGGATATACCACTGATAATTGTATATGATAGAACATTGCATAGAAGCTGAAAAAATAGATTATAAATATAGTGCTAATGTCAAGGGTTCCCTAAGATTTTTTTTCAATAAAAAATTAAGCTTTCAAAGTTTTCGTTGCTTTGGAGGCAAAATCACAGAATCCATCTACTTGAGCAAGTGCTAGATGATGTTAGATAAAATATTTTGAACTATCAATATTAAAATTGCATGAATGATGTAAAAGAAAAATAAAGGAGCTCTTTTGGAGTCAAAGAGCAAGAGGAAAGTGCAAATCTGTCACATAGATTTTCACTGGTGCTAGAACTAACAAGGGCTCTGCTAATTTCTGCTGACCCTGAGCTGAGGTTTTATTGGGCATTTTTACTGCATTTAGGGGATGGGGAAAACCTTGAGCTCTCACAGCCTGATTAGGAATGCTCACCAACCAAAGACTTCTTGAAAACCATTCCAGATTCAACATGAAATAAAACATCTTAAATAGAGAAATACTGTGGATATGTACTAGTCTTAGAGTAGGACATGAAAGAATTAAAAAAAAAAAAAAAAAAAGGATCTTATCTGAGAATTCTTAATGCAGTTGCACTTGTATGTTTGGGGCTTGTCTTCATACTATGCTGCTGCTGCTAAGTTGCTTCAGTCGTGTCCGACTCTGTGCGACCCCATAGACGGCAGCCCACCAGGCTTCCCTGTCCCTGGGATTCTCCAGGCAAGAACATTGAAGTGGGTTGCCATTTCCTTCTCCAATGCATGAAAGTGAAAAGTGAAAGTGAAGTCGCTCGGTCGTGTCCAACTCTTCACAACCCCATGAACTGCAGCCTACCAGGCTCCTCCATCCATGGGATTTTCCAGGCAAGAGTACTGGAGTAGGTTGCCATTGCATTCATACTATAGGCTTGCCTAATAAACCTAAAGCAAAAAATGAACTTACAGTGGTCGCCGGTTACTGGTATTCCAGGTGACTAGTAATACATTAAACCCCTCTGGCAGAAAGCAATTTTTTAATTTAAATTTATTTATCTTAATTAGAGGCTAATTACTTTACAATACTGTATTGGTTTTGCCATACATCAACATGAATTTGCCACGGGTGTACACTTGTTCCCAGTCCTGAACCCCCCTCCCACCTCCTTCCCCATACCATCCCTCTGGGTCATCCCAATGACCCCAAGGTCTAAGGAATTTCTGTAGATGGAGTGCCACATAACACAGAACGAAATGAGAAGGGATTAAGCACACATATAAACAGGGATTCAAGAAGACGATTGAGCAGCAGCAACATTACAGAACTGTATCAGCAAAGATTGAAGATATTGAAATGATTAGATATGGAATATCCCAGGAAAAATATCAACAACCTCAGGTATGCAGATGATACCATCCTAAAGGGACTGAAGAGCCTCTTAATGAAGGTGAAAGAGGAGAGGGGAAAAGCTGGGTTAAAACTCAGCATTCAGAAAAATGAAGGTCTTGACATCCGGTCCCATCACTTCATGGCCAATAGATGGGGAAAACATGAAAATAGTGACAGATTTACTTTTCCTGGGCTCGAAAGTCACTACAGATGGTGACTGCAACAATGAAATTAAAAAACACTGGCTCCTTGGAAGAAAAGCTATGATGAACCTGGATGTCATATTAAAAAGCAGAGACATCACTTTGCTGACAAAGGTCCATATAGATAAAGCTATGGTGTTTCCAGGAGCCATGTATGGATGTGAGAGTTACCATAATTAAGACTGAGCACCAAAGAACTGATGCTTTCAAACTGGTGCTGGAGAAGACTCTTGAGAGTCCCTTGGACAGCATAGAGATGAAAACAGTCAATCTTAAAGGACATCAACCCTGAATATTCATTGGAAGAACTGATGCTGAAGTTGAAACTCTAATACTTTGGCCACCTTATGTGAAGAGCTGACTCATTGGAAAAAAAAAAAAAAACCCTGCTGCTTGAAAAGATTGAAGGCAGGAGGGGGCAACAGAGGATGAGATGATTGTATGGCATCACTAACTCCATGGACATGAGTTTAAACAAACTCAGGGTGATAGTGAAGGACAGGAGAGCCTGGCATGCTGCAGTTGATGGGGTCACAGAGTCAGACACAACTTAGCGACTGAACAACAATGACATTCTATATTTAGTGAATTAAAAGAATACATTGAAATCTTATTTTAAAAAAGACACCATCAAAATCAACCATGGGCTAAAACAACAGATTAGATGAAGCCAAATGAAGCCAGAAAAAGACCAAGTGAACTGAAGAAACCAATTTTTCAGGATGATAAGAATGCACAAAGCGGTGGAGAACAAAGAAAATAATAAATTTGAATAATCTAAACAAACATTGACTCTTTTAACAACAGCTTCTAACTTATGTAGATTAAAAATTCAACATAAAAGATAATAAATAACAGTAGTTTATAAATCAAGGGGAAAGATAATGAGAGTTAAAGTTTCCAAGACTCTTACATTGTTTAGGACGATGGTCAATATAATGGTTAACTTTAGAACTTAGAAAATTTCTAGGTAAATCACTGAAAAAAATAAAAGCACTGTTTATAAATTGCAAATCAGGAGAGGGAGGAAAAAATAGAAACAGAAGGAAAATTAAATCAATCTGAAAGGGGGAAAAAAAGAAAGATTAGAAAAATAATGAGATAAATAGGCAAAATATAAATGAGTCTAAACATATAATCACAATAAATAAAAATAAAACAAACTTTTGAGAACAAATGGGAAAAGCACAGTGTGAGACTAGAGATCACATTTTGATGAATAAGGCAAAGAACTCAGAAAGAGATGAGTGAAGTTTGGAAAGGAAGAAATGTATTATTATCTGTGAATAATATGACTATTTAAATAGAATATCTAACAGATTCTGTGGATAAATTATTCATATTGTTTTGTGAGTTTACAATGATTTCAAAATATAAAATTAATGTGCAGAAATAAATTTAATATATTTTAGCACAAACACTTGGAGATGCAATGCTTGCAAAAATATCATTTACAGTAGAAATCAATAAGTAGGAATAAATCTAGCAGAATATTAGCAAGACATTTTTAGAGAAAAGAAGAAATTGTTATCATTAAAGTATAAAGATAATTTAGCATGGCAAATGTAATAGAAAAACATCTGCTCCTGCTTTATTGAATATGCCAAAGCCTTTGACTGTGTAGATCACAACACACTGGAAAATACTTCAAGACATGGGAATACCAGACCACCTGACCTGCCTCCTGAAAAATCTGTATACAGGTCAACAAGCAACAATTAGAACTGGACATGGAACAGCAAACTGGTTCCAAATTGGGAAAGGAGTATGTCAAGGCTGTATATCATCACCCTGCTTATTTAACTTCTATGCAGAGACATCATGTGAAATGCCAGGCTGGAGGAAGCACAAACTGTAATCAAGATTGCTGGGAGAGATATCAGTAACATCAGATATGCAGATGACACCACACTTATGGCAGAAAGTGAAGAGGAAGTAAAGAGCCTCTTGATGAAAGTGAAAGAAGAGAGTAAAAAAAAAAAAAATGGCTTAAAACTCAACATTCAGAAAACTAAGATCATGGCATCTGGTGCCATCACTCCATGGCAAATAGATGGGGAAACAATGGAAACAGTGAAAGACTTTATTTTGGGGGCTCTGAAATCACTGTGGATGGTGACTGCAACCATGAAATCAAAAGTCACTTGCTCGTTGGAAGAAAAGCTATGATCAACCTAGACAGCATTCTAAAAAGCAGAGCCATTACTTTGCCAACAAAGGTCCATCTAGTCAAAGCTATGGTTTTTCCAGTAGTCATGTATAGATGTGAGAGGTGAACTATAAAGAAAGCTGAACACCGAAAAATTGATGCTTTTGAACTTTGGTGTTGGAGAAGACTCTTGAGTGTCCCTCGGACTGAAAGATGATCAAGCCAGTCAGTACTAAAGGAATCAGTCCTGAATATTCATTGGAAAGAGTGATGCTGAAGCTGAAGGTCCATTACTTTGGCCACCTGATGAAAAGAACTGTCATTAGGAAAAAACCCTGATGCTGGGAAAGACTGAAAGCCAGAGGAGAAGGACATGACAGAAGATGAGATGCTTGAATGGCATCACTGACTCAATGGACATGAGTGTAAGCAAGATCTGGGAATTGGTGATGGACAGGGAAGCCTGACGTGCTCCAGTCCATGGAGCACATGGGGTCACAAAGAGTTGGACACCACTGTGCAACTGAACTGAATATATGTGTTATATTTTATATTAAATTGTTATTTATATCACTAAATCATTATTATATCATGAAATATTTGTATCACTAAATTATAGAAACTAAAATATACATTCGAGCGTGCTAAGTCTGTTCGGTTTGGTTTGGTTCAATCACTCAGTTGTGTCCGACTCTTTGAGACCCCATGAATCACAGCACGCCAGGCCTCTCTGTCCATCACCAACTCCCGGAGTTCACTCAGACTCACGTCCATCGAGTCAGTGATGCCATCCAGCCATCTCATCCTCTGTCGGCCCCTTCTCCTCTTGCCCCCAATCCCTCCCAGCATCAGAGTCTTTTCCAATGAGTCAACTCTTCACATGAGGTGGCCAAAGTACTAGAGTTTCAGCTTTAGCATCATTCCTTCCAAAGAAATCCCAGGGCTCATCTCCTTCAGAATGGACTGGTTGGATCTCCTTGCAGTCCAAGGGACTCTGAAGAGTCTTCTCCAACACCACAGTTCAAAAGCCTCAATTCTTCAGTGCTCAGCTTTCTTCACAGTCCAACTCTCACATCCATGCATGACCACAGGAAAAACCATAACCTTGACTAGACGGACCTTTGTTGGCAAAGTAATGTCTCTGCTTTTGAATATGCTATCTAGGTTGGACATAACTTTCCTTCCAAGGAGTAAGCGTCTTTTAATTTCATGGCTAGTCACCATCTGCAGTGATTTTGGAGCCCAGAAGAATAAAGTCTGACACTGTTTACACTGTTTCCCCATCTATTTCCCATGAAGTGATGGGACCGGATGCCATGATCTTCGTTTTCTGAATGTTCAGCTTTAAGCAAACGTTTTCACTCTACTCTTTCACTTTCATCAAGAGGCTTTTTAGTTCCTCTTCACTTTCTGCCATAAGGGTGCTGTCATCTGCATATCTGAGGTCACTGATATTTCTCCCGGCAATCTTGATTCCAGCTTGTGCTTCTTCCAGCTCAGCATTTCTCATGATGTACTCTGCATATAAGTTAAATAAGCAGGGTGACAATATACAGCCTTGACGTACTCCTTTTCCTATTTGGAACCAGTCTGTTGTTCCATGTCCAGTTCTAACTGTTGCTTCCTGACCTGCATATAGGTTTCTCAAGATGCAGGTCAGGTGGTCTGGTATTCCCATCTCTTTCAAAATTTTCCACAGTTTATTGTGATCCACACAGTCAAAGGCTTTGGCATAGTCAATAAAGCAGAAATAGATGTTTTTCTGGAACTCTCTTGCTTTTTTGATGATCCAGTGGATGTTGGCAATTTGATCCCTGGTTCCTCTGCCTTTTCTAAAACCAGCTTGAACATCAGGAAGCTCACGGTTCACATATTGCTGAAGCCTGGCTTGGAGAATTTTGAGCATTACTTTACTAGTGTGTGAGATGAGTGCAATTGTGCAGTAGTTTGAGCATTCTTTGGCATTGCCTTCCTTTGGGATTGGAATGAAAACTGACCTTTTCCAGTCCTGTGGCCACTGCTGAGTTTTCCAAATTTGCTGGCATATTGAGTGCAGCACTATCACAGCATCATCCTTCAGGATTTGAAATAGTTCAACTGGAATTCCATCACCTCCACTAGCTTTGTTCATAGTGATGCTTCCTAAGGTCCACTTGACTTCACATTCCAGGATGTCTGGCTCTAGGTGAGTGATCACACAATCATGATTATCTTGGTTGTGAAGATCTTTTTTGTACAGTTCTTCTATGTAGTCTTGCCACCTCTTCTTAATATCTTCTGCTTCTGTCAGGTCCATACCATTTCTGTCCTTTATCGAGCCCATCTTTGCATGAAATGTTCCCTTGGTATCTCTGATTTTCTTTAAGAAATCTCTAGTCTTTCCCATTCTGTTGTTTTCCTCTATTTCTTTGCATTGATCACTAAGGAAGGCTTTCTTATGTCTCTTAAGTCTCTTCAGTCATGTCCAACTCTTTGCAACCCTATGGACTGTAACCCACCAGGTTCTTCTGTCCATGGGAGTCTCCAGGCAAGAGTACTGGAATGGGTTGCCATGCCCTTCTTCAGGGATCTTGCCCACCAAGGGATCAAATACATGTCTCTTAAGTCTCCTGCACTGGTAGGCAGGTTCTTTACCACTAGCATCACCTAGGAAGCCCAAAACAAAATTTTTGAAAGACAGTAAAGAAAAAAACCTATCACTTCACTGGAAGATAGTAAATAAAAGCTATATAATTAACCATTGTTGGAAAGGAATATTAGCTTGGTGCAAATAATTGCAGTTTTTACATTGTTGAAATTTGCCATTTGATATTGGGATACATTCTTAAGTAAATGTGGTTATATTATACATCATTTTAATGCACATTTCTCATTTTATATTTCTTTCTAATGACATTACTTGCTGCTTATTTCAGAGAAGGCAGTGGCACCCCACTCCAGTACTTTTGCCTGGAAAATCCCATGGACGAAGGAGCCTGGTGGGGTGCAGTCCATGGGGTCGCTAAGAGTCAGACATGACTGAGCGACTTCTCTTTCACTTTTCACTGTCATGTATTGGAGAAGGAAATGGCAACCCACTCCAGTGTTCTTGCCTGGAGAATCCCAGGGACGGGGGAGCCTGGTGGGCTGCCATCTATGGGGTCGCACAGAGTCGGACACGACTGAAGAGACTTAGCAGCAGCAGCAGCAGCTGCTTATTTTATTTTTATTTAAACTATGGAAATGATGTTAGATAAAAAGCAAATTCGAATGTTTTTCTTGAGTTCAAAATGGGTCATAAGGCAACACAGACAACTCACAACATCAACAACACATTTGACTCAGGAACTGCTAACAAACATGCAGTGCAGTGGTGGTTCAAGAAGTTTTGCAAAGTAGATGAGAGCCTTGAAGATGAAGAGAGTAGTGGCCGACATCAGAAGTTGACAATGGCCAACTGAGAGCCATCATTGAAGCTGATCCTCTTACAACTATACAAGAAGTTGCAAATAACTCAATGTTGACCATTCTATAATCATTCAGCATTTGAAGCAAACTGGAAAGGTGAAAAAGCTCAATAAGTGGGTGCCTCATGAGTTGACTGAAAATTTTAAAAAAAATTTTTTTTTTCATTTTGAAGTATCATCTCTTATTCTAGACAACAACAAAGAACCATTTCTTGATTGGATTGTGATTTCCAAGGAAAAGTGGATTTTATATGACAACCAGAGATGACCAGCTCAGTGGTTGGACTGAAAAGAAGTTCCAAAGCACTTCCAAAGCCAAACTTGTGCCAAGAAAAAAAATGTCATCATCACTATTTAGCGGTCGGCCGCCTGTCTTATCTACTACAATTTTCTGAATCTCAGTGAAACCTTATATCTAAGAAGTAGGCTCAGCAAATTGATGAGTTGCACTGAAAACCACAAAGCCTGCAACCAGCATTGGTCAACAGAAAGGATTGATTCTTCTTCATGACAATACCCAGTCTTGTGTCACACAACCAACACTTCAAAAGCTGAACCAATTGGGCTACGAAGTTTTGCCTCATCCCCCATATTTGCCTGAACTCTCACCAACCAACTACCACTCTTCAAGCCTCTCAACAACTTTTTGCAGGGAAAACACTTCCACAACCAGCAGAATGCAGAAAAATGTTTTCTAAGAGTTCACAAAATCCTGAAGCATGGATTTTTATGCTACAGGAATAAACAAACTAATTTCTCATTGGCAAAAATGTGTTGATTGTAAAGGTCCTTATTTTGATTAATAAAAATGTGTGTGAGCCTAGTTATAATGATTTAAAATTTATGGTATGAAATCACAATTACATTTGCACCATGATACTTTGCATGATACTTTGTTGGTTTAAAACTCAACATTCAAAAAACTAAGATCATGGCAGCTGGTCCCATCACTTCATGGCAAATAGATGGGGAAACAATGGAAACAGTGGCTGACTTTTTTCTGGGCTCCTAAATCACTGGAGATAGTGACTGTAGGCATGAAATTAAGACACTTACTCCTTAGAAGAAAAGCTATGACCAACCTAGACAGCATATTAAAAAGCAGAGACATTACTTTACCAGCAAAGGTCCATTTAGTCAAAGCTATGGTTTTTCCATTAGTCATGTATGATGTGGGAATTGGACTATAAAGAAAGCTGAACACCGAAGAACTGATGCTTTTGAAGACTCTTGAGAGTCCCTTGGACTTCA
This sequence comes from Bos indicus x Bos taurus, assembly GCF_003369695.1. Lineage (NCBI taxonomy): Eukaryota > Metazoa > Chordata > Mammalia > Artiodactyla > Bovidae > Bos > Bos indicus x Bos taurus. The sequence continues at coordinate 87,179,807 of NC_040083.1, read as the reverse complement.
AGGAGATCAAACCAGTCAATTCTAAAGGAAATCAGTCCTGAATATTCATTGGAAGGACTGATGCTGAAGCTGAAGCTCCAATACTTTGGCCACCTGATGCGAAGAACTGACTCACTGGAAAAGACCCTGATGCTGTCAAAGACTGAAGGCAGGAGGAGAAGGAGATGACAGGATGAGATGGTTGGATGACATCACCAACTCAATGGACATGAGTTTGGGAGTTGGTGAGGGACAGGGAAGCCTGGCATGCTGCAGTCCATGGGGTCGCAAAGAGTCAGACACGATTGAGCAAATGAACTGGACTGAACATATTTAAAACTAAAGCCAAAACTCTTCTCCTTCATACATCCATTCTTCATATCCCACACTATTCTTTAATAATTCAAATTTCCCCTGACTCAGAACATCTTCCCTAGATTTTCTCAAATTAACTTTGATTCACTGTTAAAAGTATTTATCTGATTCTAGTAAGAAAATAAATGGATAAAAAATACAAAGCCTATCTTCTTTATTGTCTGAGCCACCAGGGAATCATTTATTAGATATTCCTTCTGAAAAACCAAGGGCTTCCCTGATAGCTCAGTTGGTAGAGAATCCACCTGCAATGCAGGAGACCCTGGTTCAATCCCTGAGTTGGGAAGATCTGCTGGAGAAGGGATAGGCTACCCACTCCAATATTCTTGGGTTTCCTTTGTGTCTCAGCTTGTAAAGAATCTGCCTGCAATGCAGGAGACATGGGTTTGATCCCTGGGTTGGGAATTACATGGACTATATAGTCCACGGGGTCACAAAGAGTTGGACATGACTGAGCAACTTTCACTTTCACTTTCTAGAAAACCAAATGATTAATTCCAATAATCACTGCTCCCAATTAGACCAACCTAAAGAAGCACTCGACAAAAAGCATCTGGAATTAGTCAACACAGAATGCATAATCTTCCACCAGGATACCACAAAACCCTATGTTTCACTGATGACCAAGCAAAAATTATTACATTTTGGGAGGGAAGTTCTAATTCACTGACTCTATTCACCAGAAATTGCACCTTTGGATTTCCATTTATTTTGATCTTTCCAAAATTCTCTTAATGGAAAAAATTTCAATTCCCTGGAAGACTAAAAAGGCACCTAGAACAGTTCTTTGCTCAAAAAGATAAAAAGTTTTTGGGAAGATGGAATTCTGAAGTTGCCTGGAAAATGGCGAAGGTAGTGGAACAAAATGCTGTATATGATGCTCAGTGAAGTGGTTGATGAAAATGAAAAGCATGTCTTTTATTTCTACTTTAAAACTGAAGAAACTTTTTGGCCAACCCAATGCATAATAATACATACACACATATAATGATACACACATATACATATATAATAATACATATACATACATAATGATTCACATACATACATAATGATGCACACACATATATAAATGCATAATGTTACACAATATATACATATATGATACACACAAACATAATGATATAAACACATATACATAATAATACACCCATATACATACATAATAGTATACATATTTAATGATACACATACATATTCACACACATTTTGGCCTCCAGTATATTTCACTCTTAGATAGTCACCATTTCTAGAGAAACCTACACATCCATATGAACATATCCTGATGACTGTACTAATTTTATTTTCAGGACCAAAGACAAACCACATTTCAGCTGGCCAGCTACACTATCCTTCCAAGAGGCCAATATCTCCTAAGTGAATTCTTGCAAAGATTGCAAGCATTTAAAAATTGCACTAGAAATAGAAACAGAGTCATCCTTGCAGTAAAACAAATATAGAGATGAATTCCATAGGCACTGTGCAGACAGCAGGAAAATGTTGTTTCAGGAACAGTAACCAGCCTCCTTGGAGTTAGTTATTGCTTCTCAGACTGTGGTCATCTAAGTCCTCTGTCACTGACACAGACTGTTGGCAGATCAGATCTACCATGCTAGTGGGTTTCACCTGGTGGGTCAAGGCTCCTACCTCTACCTGTGGTACTGGCTCTTACCTGGTGGGATAGGGTGGGTTCTCACCTGGGGAGTCAGAGCTCATGGGAATACTGAACCCTTCCCACTGTGCCACTTAATAGTCATCAACAGGAAAGATTTATTTTTACTAAAACTAAGCCTACACATTGCTTGACAAACTATTACACTGCAGATTTTGTGATATGCATTGTATGGTCAGTGTAATGGAGAAAGAATCTTTTCTCTTGTATTTTTCAAGTGAACGTCTAAAGAAAAAAATCTGTAGCCTTTGGGTCCTAGCTCAATGAATCAAAAGATATAGCTGCCTTCAAGAAATGGGTAGTAATAACCTGGGAAAAGTTCTTGCCTAATTTCTAGTCTTGAAGCTGATTTTCTTGAGTTTCTAGACAGATGATTATCTCAAAATCCAAGAATTGATTGGATTGTTTGTTTTGATGCTGTTAAGTATCATGAGCTGTTTGTAAATTTTGGAGGCTAATCCTTTGTTGGTCACATTATTTGCAAATTATTTTCTCCCTGCATGATCCAAAGGATACATGCACCCCAATTTTCATCACAGGACTGTTTACAATAGCCAAGACATGGAAGCAACCTGAATGTCCATCAACAGAGGACTGGATAAAGAAAATGTGGTACACATATACAGTGGAATATTACTCAGCCATTAAAGAGAATTAAATAATGCCATTTGCAGTAACATGGATGGATCTAGAGAGGGTCATACTGAGTGAAGTCAGACAGAGAAGGAGAAATATTGTATGATATTCCTTACATGTGAAATCTAAAAAGAAATGATACAAATGAACTTATTTACAAAATAGAAAGAAACTCCCAGACTTAGAGAATGAACATATAATTGCCAGGGGAAAGGAATAGTTAGGGAGTTTGGGATGGATATGTATACACTGCTATATTTAAAATGGATAACCAACAAGGACCTACTGTATTGCATAGGGAATTCTGCCCAATGTTATGGGGCAGCCTGGATGGGAAGGGTTTTGGGGGAGAATGGATATACGTATTATGGCTGAGTCCTTTTGCTCTTCAACTGAAGCTATCACAATGTAGTTAGTTGGCTATTTGTTGTTACTGTTGTTTAGTCACTAAGTCATGTTCAACTCTTTGCCACCCCATGGACTATAACCCACCAGGCTCCTCTGTCCTTGGAATTTCCCAGCAAGAATATTGGAGTGGGTTGCCATTTCCTTCTCCAGGGGTTCTTCCTGACCCAGGGATCAAAACCATATCTCCTGCTTTGCAGGCAGATTCTTTACCACTGAGCCATCTGGAAAGACCCCTATTAAAAATAAAAAGTTTTTTTAAAAAATCCAAGAATAGAGACAAAAAAGAGATTTCTAACTGTTAAAGTTATCTTTCATCTTGAAAGCACAGTTTGTAGGTCTGAGTTTAGAGCTTCTTATATGACTTTCTTCCTTGGGGAAAAAAGAACTCAGGATACAATGTAAGGGAGCCTTCATGTTGCAAGAAGTAAAATGGAAAAACTCTGATTCGAGGAGGTAAAGAAAGGGATGTATATATGATATTATACATGTTTCAACGAGTCGCCAGTCCAGGTTCGATGCACAATACTGGATGCTTGGGGCTGGTGCACTGGGATGACCCAGAGGAATGGTATAGGGAGGGAGGAGGGAGGAGGGTTCAGGATGGGGAACACATGTATACCTGTGGCGGATTCATTTTGATATATGGAAAAACCAATAAAATATTGTAAAGTTAAAATAAAATAAAATGAAAAAAAAAAAAAGAAAGGGATGTAGAGAGAGTGAGAAAACCAAGATGGAAAAAGCCAGATGGCTTTACACATTTATGCAGGATCTTTGTGCAAGATGTTGAATATAGGAAAAATCCAATGTTGATGGATTTGGGCAGACAGGCTCCTCTGGGAACATTCACAATCCCCTTGACCATGTTCAGCTGTCCTGAGGGTGGTACAGCAACTGAGAAGGGGCTGCATTTGTATGACAGAGGGGGCTGCATTTGTATGACAGAGGGAGCAGAGGATTTCAGGGTGGTGAGCAAGAATAGGGACAAAACCAGGGCTTGGAGAGAGAGGGTTGCTTTCTCAGTGACTTTAGCAGACTCCCTCCTCTTCAACAAATATAAATGCAAATTTAAAAGATGAAATGGGTTGTGGAAGACAACACGGGAATCCTGAGCAATGCAGCAATCTGAGCAAGCCTCCATTATCCCCACCCCAAGTGTTTAGGAAGTAGCTCAACACTAGGAGAATGCCAGCAGAGCCTGGAGGGAACCCAGGAGCCCTGAGTTCTCCTCTGTATGAAGGGGAGAGATTTGGGAAAGGCTTTATTCTCTCCTCTGTCAGGGGAGAGTTGGTGGGGGAGGGCATGATCATTTTTCTCCCCTGACCCAAGAAGGCTCTCACAGTAGGGGTCCGCCTGTCTGGCAGTGCCCTGTGGTCCTTCCTCCACCCCCTGTATCCCCTTCCACAGTGCTGGCAGGAGAAGCCATGCCCCCTCCTCAGCAGAGAGGACTGCACTTTCATCCCCACTGGGTCTCCCCAGCAGAAGGTTCTGATCTGTCCACTGTTTCCAGCTTTGTCACTGCTTGAGAAAACCTAACTGCATTAAAAGCCACAGACAGGCAAAGTAAGAAATTAAAAAAAAAATTTGAGGAGAAACTAGGAGGGTTGGATGAGAACATTTATATTAACCCCAATCCTGCTCGGGGCCTTTTCCTCTCTTTTTCTTCCTCCTCTCTTCCCTGAACCAATACTAAATTAACAACCTGGTAACCATCCTTTCATAATTTTCTCTTTATTATATGCAAACAAGTATATATAGATATATATGTATATATATAATATGTATATAATATTTGAAAAAATGAAAACATGTAAAAATGAAAGAAATATATATCTCTGCAACTGTCTCTTTAGTCTAATAATACATTGTGGAAACATGCAGCTATTTATTGATTGTACCCCCAAACCTGTCTCCCTTGCAATTCATGCTTAGACTAGGAATGAAAGAGAGCATTACTTCTAACCACAAATAGCCATGCTGATCACTCTTTTAGGTGACGTTCTGCCAATCTGAATGTCAGTGACCCATTATTGGTACTTGAATTTTGCCTGCTGGTTTTTGGTGGAGCTGAGCACCCTGCCAAGGTTAGCAGATCACCCAGCTTTTTTCTTCTGTGCCCACTGGTCCACTAGCCTGTCTCTCCATGCCGCCTTCTCTGAGCTTCAACCCCAGTGATCATTGTTTGGAGGGTTTTAAATAGAGGAGATGTGTGATCTGCTCTATATCTTTTAAAGATGTCCCCAGCTGATGTGAAAAGAAAGAACTATATGGGCAAGAGTAGAAACAAGGGCACCCATTCGGCAGGTTTGGTAGTTACACTTGCAGAAGGGAAGGCGGCTTGGACTAGTGTGAGGATTTTAATGGAAGTGTTAAACATTTCATGAAATCTAGCATTTGTCACTGGATTGTTTTCCTTGTTTTTCCTATAACTTTTACTAAGAATGATTGCCAGACTTTATCTTTCAGTGTCAACATGATCTCATGGCTTTTATTTTTTAATTGGATGTCAAAAGTTGACTATTACTGAACTATCCTTGAAGTTATTTTATGAGTTGCTTTTAAAAACACTACAAGATTCTATTTTGCAACATTTTATTCATAATTGGGATTGACATATTTCTTTTTTAAAGTGTATTATTGTAAAATAACTTATAACAATAGTTTCTCTGGTAAACTGAGTGACTTTACAACTTCTTTTCTCTTCTGTGGCCTGGAATACTTTAAAGATCATTGGAATTATCAATTACTTAACGGTTAGGTAGAATTTAGTTGTGAAGTCATATGTCCATCGTGTCTTTTTAAAAAAGCAATGCGCTTCAATCATATTTTCAATTTTTATATGAAAAATATTATGTTTTCTTCTTCTAATTTGCATTTTGATAGGAAATTGTAAGTTGTATTACCAAGAAGTTGTATGTAGTATTCTCTTGTAATTGGTTTGATCATCTGTATCTATGACAACACTCCCTTTTCTAATCTTGTCCGACATTTATACCTCCACCCTGTGTTCACTCATTAGGCTTGTGAAAATTTTGTCTGTTTTGTTGGTCTTTTTAAAAAATTAACTTTCAATAAAAACAACCCAAAAAAAAAAAATGAAGGCATGTCACCAGCATGTTGTATGGAAAGAAAAATACTAACTTTCAGAAGTATTGGTACCATTCATTGGGATATTCATTGGAAAGGCTGATATTCTTTGGAAGGACTGATGCTGAAGCTGAAACTACAATACTTTGGCCACCTGATGCAAAGAACTGACTCATTGGAAAAGATCTTGATGCTGGAAAAGATTGAAGGCTAGAGGAGAAGGGGACAACAGAGGATGAGATGGTTGGGTGGTATCACTGACTCGATGGTGATGGATTTGGTGATGGACAGGGAAGCCTAGCATGCTGCAGTCCATGGGGTTGGAAGGAGTTGGTCACACGACTGAGCAACTGAACTGACTTAATAAACCATAGAGGAAAATAATAGGAAAAAGAATGTGTGTGTGTGTGTGTAATGAATCACTATATAGCAGAAATTAACATAACATTGAAACTCAACTATGTGTGCATGCCAAGTTGCCTCAATCATGTCCAACTCTCTGTGACTCCATGGACTACAGCCCTCTGTGCTCCTCTGTCTATGGGATTCTCCAGGCAAGAATACTAGAGTGGGTTTTTCCAGGAAATCTTTCCGACCCAGGTATCGAACACGTATCTCTTAAGTCTCCTGCATTGGCAGACATGGTCTTTACCACCAGTGCCACTTGGAAAGCCTGAAAATCAACTATACCTCAATAAAACAAATTTTAAAAATAATTAAAATTCTGAGCCTCTAGGAGAGGCACATGCAGAGTTGATGCTCTGTCTTTGTTATGATTTTACTCTCTTACCTAACTGAAAAATTCTAACCTGACTTGATATATCAAAAATTAGGAAAAGAAGTCAGTTCAGGGCTGCCCTGATGGCTCAGTGATAAAGAATCTGCCTGCCAATGCAGGAGACACGGGTTTGATCCCTGGTCTGGGAAGATTCCACATGCCGCAGAGCAACTAAGCCTGTGCATCACAACTACTGATCCTGTGCTTTAGAGGCCAGGAGCTGCAAGTACTGAACCCATGTGCCACAGTTACTGAAGCCTGAGCGCCTAGAGCCTGTGCCCCACAAGAGAAGCCACTGCAACGAGAAGCCGGTGCACTCCAGCTAGAGAGTAGCCCCCACTCACCTCAACTAGAGAAAAAGCCCTTGCAGCAATGAAGACCCAGCACACTCATGCATAAATAAACAAAAAGAAATTTCCAATTCATCAATCATTTTTGCTGAAATAACTAAGTTCAGGCTACCATTAATACAGTAATAACAGAACAAAAGAATGATAAATGACTGTTACTGTTGAGCTGTACTCTTTCAAAAGGACAGTCTCTACAAGTTTCTCAATGTTGCATGCAGGAAAAGTTTCTAAAGAACAAAGAAGTGCTACAGGACGCCAGCAGACATTTATTTAAATGTCATTTATGCACTGGGTAATGAGAATTGAAGGCGTTCCATTTGAGATAATAAACCAATTTTTGCAAGAGAAGATGAAATAATTAATTATTCAAGGGCAATGGCTTCTCCTTCAACTTCATTTTCACAGACCACATTTACCCTTAGCTGTTTAAATAAGAAAACAGGCTGCACTCTACATTAACAAGTACCTGCTTAAAGAAGAAACCAACCTTAGTTAATGCGGGAACCCTGACTGTCTGTGATTTTTCCATAAACTTTGCTAGTCTCGAGCACTATATCCAGGCAAGGCAAGATCCCTTCTCTCCCATTGTTAGGATGATGGTAGCCAGATGGGCTGTAGTTGCAGAAAGGTCTGCGTAACAGATAAACAGAGTTGGACCCCTCAGGTTCAGCAAAGGGAAGCTTCCCACCAGAGAGATTATAGGTTTGCTTTCAAATAGTCCCCTTAGGAAAATGTTGCTGAATGGGAGACTTCTGGGACTTGAACTTGGTAAAGATTCATTTTGGCTCTTGCAACATCCTTCTAGGTTTTCTGGGAGCTAAGGGGAAACATTCATACACATATCTGGTGAAGCCCTATGTTATAATAAGGATACTGTCAAACTTTAAGGAGCAGATGATGTTAAGTATATTCTACTTTGCCAGCTGGTCTTGCCATTTACCTCCTCTAGGTCTTAATGTTCCAAAGAGTTATACTAGGTGGTTTCTGTGTTCTCTTTCAGTTATAAATTTAGGAATTTGGGATGATGTAAAATAGAGGACTTCCCGTTCAACATGACAGATTAGATGCATGTACTCTATGTGTGTGTGTGTGTGTGTTTATTATAAGGAACTAGCTCATATGATTATGGAGGCTGACAAGTCTCAAGACATCCACTCAGCAAGTTGGAGACCCAGGAAAGCCAATGGTATACTTCTAGTCTGAAAGTTGGCAGGTTCGAGACCCATGAGGAATCTCTGTTTCTATTTGAGTCAAAAGGCAGGAAAAAGTCAGTGTCCAAGTTCAAAGACGCTCAGGCAGGAAAAATTCCCTCTTAGTCGGGGGATGGTTGACCTTTTGTTTTAGGTCGTCAATTGATGAAGGCCCATCTATTACTGGGTGGGACAAATCTGCTTTACTCAGTCTACCAATTTATGTGTTAATCTCATTTAAAAATATTTTCTCAGCAACATTTTTATTTGGTCAACAATGCCTGACCAAATATCTGGGCACCCTGTGGCTCAGTCAAGTTAAAAATTAAAATTAACTGTTACACCCATCAAAGGCATCAAGAAATTCTAAGAAAGGATAGGAGTGTGAGGAGTTAGGTATGGATGATCTAGGGCTGATAGAATTTTATAGGAGGAGACTGGAATAGAAGGAAGAGAAGGTTCTTTCTGTGGTGACCCCTAGGGTCAGGTGGCACGGAGAATATGAGTGGAGAGGAATAGCCTAAACCAAAACAGTTAGTTTTAAAAACACTCTCTTTAGAAGGGTTGAAATGATAGTTTCCTCTATATTGGGTTGGAGTCGTGAGCTAAACCTAGAGATGAAAACAAATTAACAATCAATGCAGAAATGAAATTATTTTTGCGGAAGAGGACTGGTGTCAGAGTTTGTGCTCCAGAGTAGCATCCTCCTGGACTCAGCACCTGGAGAGGAGCCCAGGTTGCTTCTGTGGTCCCTCCTGATACCCAATACAGTAAAGCCTGGCAGTTAACTCTCCCTGCCCACAGCCATAGAGCTGGGGCCAGCTCCCTCATCCATGGAGGAAGCTGAGGAAGATGGAGGAAACCCACAGGAAATACTTTTATTGATCAACCAAAGCTTCCATTAATGAAAATGATATCTTTGTAGAAAAAGAATCCAGTGGTCAACCTAGGGGCACTAGACACTGGAAGATGTGATACTCTGTTGTTTATGCCCTAATAAGGTATAGCACAGTCACTTAGGTGAGGCATAAACATGCCCACCTCTATCCAAGGTGGAAAGCTAACTCTCGACACTCCCATTAACTCAAAGGATAAGATCTGTAATAACACATTAGATATGGGGGATTTCAGGCATTTGTATTAATACAAGGAGAGCTGCTCACTGAACTCTCATTATATTTTTTCCTGTAAACAACTTTATTTTTAATTAATTTTTATTTCACTTTAATGATATTTCACTTATTTTTCTGTTTACTGTGAGAGGTGAGCAGAAAACCCTAGCACAAGATCAGTCATCTCCTTTCCCTTTTAGTTCAGTTGAGCCACTTTTTCATCGTCCCCTTTAACATAGAAGTTATTTTCATTCCTGCCATTAAGGCTTTTTACTCTACTTTACCTTGTGATCAATCCACATCCTTCTCATTCCTCAGAGCGCTTTTCCTAGGATGCCATTTCTGACCATACCCATTCTGGTATACCCAACAGTCCTGGGCGTCTCTACATTGAACTATCTCAGATGCCCTTCTGTTCACCACAGAAAGTTCCCTATGCCTCCTGGACAACCAGATTCTCAAGGACAAGAGAAATGTTTCAGATTATTTTGTGTCCTTCCCAGATTGTCAACTTCAGCAGTCAATAAAAATTGATTAGAGGACAGACAAGAAATTCAGGCAAGGTTTTACTGGGGCCCCTGCTGCACCAGTGGGGAATGAGAACAAGGAACACGGTCCCTTGTTTGCTTGCTCCCTGAGTGGGTACAAGCTGGCTTCTTATATAGAGTGAGGTTGAGTGTGGGTTCAGGGCTCAGACCAAAGGGATGGTTTAGATGTTTTGCTCAACCTTTGGTGGTGTTGAATACAGAGGTCATGTGCAGTATTTTGCTTTTACTCCCAGCTCTTCAGAAGTGGCAACTGAGCTTTTTTGGTCTTTTTTGTGTCATGTCCAGAATTTGCCCCAACTGCACATGTACACAATTATTTTAGGTCCTTTATAGTTCCTTTGTATTTTGTTGCTCAAGAAGACATTTTTCCAAATGCAAACCTTTAAACACTGCAGCAAAGTGTCCTAGGTTCCTGCCTATCTAGGACTGTTCACAGTCATGGCCAGTTCTTGGGAGGCCTTGATTCCACAGATAGAGTGAGAATGTGCCCTGTGCCCTTCTCTGTTCTCATATTCCTACCTGCTCAGGAATGACCACTGTCCTGAATTTGGCTAAAATTATCCTACTTCTCTTTATACTTTAACTACGTTAGTATCCCAAAATGATAGGATTCTTTCAACATTTTCAACATTCTATAATATCCTACCATTTATGTTCTTTTCAACTCCCTTTTCTCACATGCTAGTGAAATAATGTTCAAAATTCTCCAAGCAAGGATTCAGCAATACGTGAACCTTGAACTTTCAGATGTTCAAGCTGGTTTTAGAAAAGGCAGAGGAACCAGATATCAAATCGCCAACATCCGCTGGACCATAGAAAAAGCAAGAGAGTTCCAGAAAAACATCTATTTCTGCTTTATTGACTATGCCAAAGCCTTAGACTGTGTGGATCACAATAAACTGTGGAAAATTCTGAAAGAGATGGGAATACCAGACCACCTGACTTGCCTCCTGAGAAACCTGTATGCAGGTCAGGAAGCAACAGTTAGAACTGGATGGAACAACAAACTGGTTCCAAATAGGAAAAGGAATATGTCAAGGCTGTATACTGTCACCCTGCTTATTTAACTTATATGCAGAGTACATCATGATAAACGCTGGGCTGGAAGAAGCACAAGCTGGAATCAAGTTTGCTGGGAGAAATATCAATAACCTCAGATATGCAGATGACACCACCCTTATGGCAGAAAGTGAAGAAGAACTAAAGAGCCTCTTGATGAAAGTGAAAAGAGGAGAGTGAGAAAGTTGGCTTAAAGCTCAACATTCAGAAAACTAAGATCATGGCATCTGGTCCCATCACTTCATGGCAAATAGATGGGGAAACAGTGGAAACAGTGGCTGATTTTATTTTTCTGGGCTCCAAAATCACTGGAGATGGTGATTGCAGCCATGAAATTAAAAGACACTTATTCCTTGGAAGGAAAGTTATGACCAACCTAGACAGCATATTAAAAAGCAGAGACATTACTTTGCCAACAAAGGTCCATCTAGTCAAGGCTATGGTTTTTCCAGTGGTCATGTATGGATGTGAGAGTTGGACTATAAAAAAAGCTGAGTGCTGAAGAATTGATGCTTTTGAACTGTGGTGTTGGAAAAGACTCTTGAGAGTCCCTTGGACTGCAAGGATATCCAATCAGTCCATCCTAAAGGAGATCAGTCCTGGGTGTTCGTTGGAAGGAATGATGTTGAAGCTGAAACTCCAATACTTCGGCCACCTGATGCAAAGAGCTGACTCATTTGAAAAGACCCTGATGTTGGGAAAGATTGAGGGCAGGAGGAGAAGGGGACGACAGAGGATGAGATGGTTGGATGGCATCACCGACTCAATGGACATGGGTTTGGGTGGGAATTGGTGATGGGCAGGGAGGCCTGGCGTGCTGCAGTATGGGGTCACAAAGAGTCGGACATGACTGAGTGACTGAACTGAACTCCCTTTTCTCACTCATCATTGTAACTGTGAGATTTATCTGAAAATATCTTCAGATAATTCATTTTTGCTTCTGAGTAATGTTAGTTTCTTTCTACTTATATTGTTTCTATTGATTACTACTTTTCACATTCAGTTCAGTTCAGTCGCTCAGTCGTGTCCAACTTTTCAGGACCCCATGAATTGCAGCACGCCAGGCCTCCCTGTCCATCACCAACTCCCGGAGATCACCCAGACTCACGTCCATCCAGTCAGTGATGCCATCCAGCCATCTCATCCTCTGTTGTCCCCTTCTCCTCCCGCCCCCAATCCCTCCCAGCATCAGAGTCTTTTCCAATGAGTCAACTCTTCACATGAGGTGGCCAAAGTACTGGAGTTTCAGCTTTAGCATCATTCCTTCCAAAGAAATCCCAGGGCTCATCTCCTTCAGAATGGACTGGTTGGATCTCCTTGCAGTCCAAGGGACTCTCAAGAGCCTTCTCCAACACCACAGTTCAAAAGTATCATTCTTCAGCACTCAGCCTTCTTCACAGTCCAACTCTCACATCCATACATGACCACAGGAAAAACCATAGCCTTGACTAGACGGACCTTTGTTGGCAAAGTAATGTCTCTGCTTTTGAATATGCTATCTAGGTTGGTCATAACTTTCCTTCCAAGGAGTAAGTGTCTTTTAATTTCATGGCTGCAGTCGCCATCTGCAGTGATTTTGGAGACCCAAAAAATAAAGTCTGACACTGTTTCCACTGTTTCCCCATCTATTTCCCATGAAGTGATGGGACCGGATGCCATGATCTTAGTTTTCTGAAGGTTGAGCTTTAAGCCAACTTTTTCACTCTCCACTTTCACCTTCATCAAGAGGCTTTTTAGTTCCTCTTCACTTTCTGCCATAAGGGTGGTGTCATCTGCATATCTGAGGTTATTGACATTTCTCCCAGCAATCTTGATTTCCGGCTTGTGTTTCTTCCAGTCCAGCGTTTCTCATGATGTACTCTGCATATAAGTTATATAAGCAGGGTGACAATATTCAGCCTTGACATACTCCTTTTCCTATTTGGAACCAGTCTGTTGTTCCATCCAGTTCTAACTGTTGCTTCCTGAACTGCATACAGGTTTCTCAAGAGGCAGATCAGGTGGTCTGGTATTCCCCTCTCTTTCAAAATTTTCCACAGTTTATTGTGATCCACACAGTCCAAGGCTTTGGCATAGTCAATAAAGCAGAAATAGATGTTTTTCTGGAACTCCCCTGCTTTTTCGATGATCCAGCGGATGTTGGCAATTTGATCTCTGGTTCCTCTGCCTTTTCTAAAACCAGCTTGAACATCAGGAAATTCATGGTTCACATATTGCTGAAGCCTGGCTTGGATAATTTTGAGCATTACTTTACTAGCGTGTGAGATGAGTGCAGTTGTGCGGTAGTTTGAACATTCTTTGGCATTCCCTTTCTTTGGGATTGGAATGCAAACTGCCCTTTTCCAGTCCTGTGGCCACTGCTGAGTTTTCCAAATTTGCTGGCATATTGAGTGCAGCACTTTCACAGCATCATCTTTCAGGATTTGAGATAGCTCAACTGGAATTCCATCACCTCCACTAGCTTTGTTCGTAATGATGCTTTCTAAAGCCCACTTGACTTCACATTCCAGGACGTCTGGCTCTAGGTCAGTGATCACATCATTGTAATTATCTGGGTCATGAAGATCTTTTTTGAACAGTTGTTCTGTGTATTCTTGCCATCTCTTCTTAATATCTTCTGCTTCTGTTAGGTCCATACCATTTCTGTCCTTTATTGAGCCCATCTTTGCATGAAATGTTCCCTTGGTATCTCTAATTTTCTTTAAGAAATCTCTAGTCTTTCCCATTCTGTTGTTTTCTTCTATTTCTTTGCATTGATCACTGAGGAAGGCTTTCTTACCTCTTCTTGCTATTCTTTGGAACTCCGCATTCAGATGCTCTTATCTTTCCTTTACTCCTTTGCTTTTCTCTTCTCTTTTTTCATAGCTATTTGTAAGGCCTCCCTAGACAGATATTTTGCTTTTTTGCATTTCTTTTCCATGGGGATGGTCTTGATCCCTGTCTCCTGTACAATGTCATGAACTTCATTGCATAGTTCATCAGGCACTCTATCTATCAGATGTAGGCCCTTAAATCTATTTCTCACTTCCACTGTATAATCATAAGGGATTTGATTTAGGTCATACCTGAATGGTCTAGTGGTTTTCCTTACTTTCTTCAATTTAAGTCTGAATTTGGCAATAAGGAGTTCATGGTCTGAGCCACAGTCAGCTCCTAGTCTTGTTTTTGCTGACTGTATAGAGCTTCTCCATCTTTGGCTGCAAAGAATATAATCAGTCTGATTTTGGTGTTGACCATCTGGTGATGTCCATGTATAGAGTCTTCTCTTGTGTTGTTGGAAGACGGTGTTTGTTATGACCAGTGCATTTTCTTGGCAAAACTCTATTCGTCTTTGCCCTGCTTCATTCTGTATTCCAAGGCCAAATTTGCCTGTTACTCCAGGTGTTTCTTGACTTCCTACTTTTGCATTCCAGTCCCCTATAAGGAAAAGGACATCTTTTTTGGATGTTAGTTCTAAAAGGTCTTGTAGGTCTTCATAGAACTGTTCAACTTCAGCTTCTTCAGCGTTACTCTTTGGGGCATTACTTGGATTACTCTGATATTGAATGGTTTGCTTTGGAAATGAACAGAGATCATTCTGTTGTTTTTGAGATTGCATCCAAGTACTGCATTTCAAACTCTTTTGTTGACCATGATGGCTACTCCATTTCTTCTGAGGGATTCCTGCCCACATTAGTAGATATAATGGTCATCTGAGTTAAATTCACCCATTCCAGTCCATTGGAGTTCACTGATTCTTAGAATGTCGACATTCACTCTTGCCATCTCTTGTTTGACCACTTCCAATTTGCCTTGATTCATGGACCTGACATTCCAGGTTCCTATGCAATACTGGTCTTTACAGCATCGGACCTTGTTTCTATCACCAGTCACATCCACAGCTGGGTATTCTTTTTCCTTTGGCTCCATCCCTTCATTCTTTCTGGAGTTATTTCTCCACTGATCTCCAGTAGCATATAGGGCACCTACTGACCTGGGGAGTTCCTCTTTCAGTATCCTATCATTTTGCCTTTTCATACTGTTCATGGGGTTCTCAAGGCAAGAATACTGAAGTAGTTTGCCATTCCCTTCTCCAGCGGACCACATTCTGTCAGATCTCTCCACCATGACCCGCCCATCTTGGGTTGCCCCACGGGCATGGCTTAGTTTCATTGAGTTAGACAAGGCTGTGGTCCTAGTGTGATTAGATTGACTAGTTTTCTGTGAGTATGGTTTCAGTGTGTCTGCCCTCTGATGCCCTCTTGCAACACCTACCATCTTACTTGACTATGTTAATTTTTTTCTAAATTAAGCTATAATTCACATATGACATCATGTTCAAATTCACAATGTAATGATTCCATATTTGCAAATATTGCCAATTACCCATGAAAAGCCTAGATGACATCCATCCCCATACATAGTATCAAAATTTGTTTTTTGTGACAAGAACTTTTAATATTTACTCTCTTAGCAGCTTTCAAATATATAACACAGTATTATTAGCTATAGTCACCATGCTGTATATTACCATACATGTTGTACATCCCGAGGACCTATTCAATTTATAACTGAAGGTTTGTAAGTTTTGGCCACCTTCACCCAACTCTATCACCTCCCACCTCTGGCAACGACCAATATTTTCTCTGTATTCATTAATATAATAACAAGTCTTAATATCTAGCAGGGCAAAAACACCCTTGTATTTTTATTATTTTTTCCCAAATTGCCTTAAGACTTCACTGTGCATTTTGTTTATCAATTTAAGAATCTGTCATGCAAGTTTTTTGTGGACTTTGAATTTATAGATGAATTTTTGGGAAAATCAACTCCTGACAGTGCCTCTATCTTTCAATATGGTATATTTATTGCTCAATGGTTTAGACCTTCTGATGCTTTTTTAATAAAGACATTTTCTCTGTAGAGTTTCCTCAATACTTTATATGCTTCAATGCTATAGTAAATGGCAACTTTTATATTAAAATTTCAGACAGTTGTTTATATATAGAAGTGCCCAGTTGCTTCAGTCATGTCTGACTCTTGGGGACCCCATGGACTGTAACCCACCAGGCTCCTCTGTCCATGGTATTCTCCAGGCCAAGAATACTGGAGTGGGTTGCCATTTACTCCTCCAATAAATAGAAGTATATTCAGCCTATATACTGATTTTTGTATTCAGTTTTTTTCCTTTGATTCTCATATATATAAATCATAATTTTATTTTGTATGATAATAATACATATATATAAAGTTGGCTGTAGATTTATATATGTTTATATATATGTATTTATGCTTTAATGTTATTAAAGAATAACATTTTTAAATTATTTTATATAAAGTATGTTTTTAAATTGATTTCAAATATATGATTGCCGATTTTAATAAAAAATAAAAACAAATGTTACTGTCTATTTCTGAAATGCATGCTTTTTTAACTGTTTTACATACACATACATGTATATTTATTTTTAAGTTTTGAACAGAAGAAGATGCATAATCATCTCCCATGAAAATAGTCAAAAAAAAAAAAAGATGAAAGAAATGTCAAAATTTTAAAATGGTGCTCCTGGCTGGAGGGTTCTTGCTGTCTTCTTTGTTCCACCATCAAAGGCCAGTTGCTACCTGGTAACTGTCAAAAGCAGTCAGAAGGGAAATCAGGGAAACTACTGGTGAAGTTTATCACTTTAACAAAATGATCTACAGTCACATCTAAAGCCCTGTTGGAGGTCTTTGCGTCATTTTGTGCAATTTCTCTTTGGTGGAGGGTCATTGTATACTTCATTCTCTAGACCTACTCGAGAGGGGGTCCAGAACCTGTCACCTGTGGAAAGTCTGCTCTTAACACAAGTTCTCTCTTTTCTTAAGAACACATATGGAAAGAACTTTCAATTCAAACTCCTCCTCTAAAAACAGATCACATTCGGAGATGTTAGTGAGAATGGTTGTTGGAATTCTGTTTCAAGACTATGCTGCATGCTAACAGGAAAAATGAAGGGAGTACTAAATTACTTGAAGACTATTTAAGCCCACAACGACAGAAATGTGTTTTCTGTCTAAGTTTAGTTCCTCTCTAGAATGTGTGTGAATATGAAAAGAGACACATGCCCTCTTCACAGTTGAACTGAGGTAAACATGCTGTTCCACAAGATGCTATTTAAGCCAACAGCACCCAGACTCATTTTTTAAAATGCTTTTTTCTGCAAGTTTCTGTGTGAAACCATAGTTGAGTCAGTTTTGAGCTGGAGAGGAAAAGCAAGTGGCCATTTTCTGTGAAGCTGTGCCCTTGTGCATGAAAGAGGGTCTTGGCAGGATATCCAGCTTGTGGTGTGACCTCATCCAGCAGTCACTGCTGTGGAGGGACAGAAGTTCCTGGGCATACATCAGGGGAAGGAAAGAGAGTAGAGACCTCCAGTCTTCTGGGATGCAAGGTCAGTGCTGGATCTCAGATATGGCCAGGGAGCCTGGGCAAGGTAAAAATGATAAGAAAGCTCTGCAGCCCCTCCTGTACTTGGGTTCCTCTTCTGGTCCCCTCAGCCACTGCATGAAGGAGCAGCAGGCAAATGCAGGAACGTGCTGCAAGGTAGGAGGAGTGGCCAAGTGGAAGGAAGTCTTCCCTGCTTCTTATGACTCTTTAGTTCCCTGGACCGGCAGCCATCTCCACAACTTCCACCAATCAACCCACCCCACCCATCATCCAACTGCAATCTGGCTTCCTTCAGACTATGATGTGACTTTACCCAACTTTGTTCACCTGCTATGAGCCTAACTCTCTTTACTGGGCTCAGTAGAAACTAGGAGGCTATCTGATCATATATATTTATTAATGTGTGTATAGAACTTTCTTGTAGCATTGAGGGGTTTTGTAAAAAGAAAGGTTCATAGATAGGAATATAAGAAAGTTCTGTTTTTGAGGGTATTATGTTCTTTTTTCTACCTGGATAGCCTTGATGGATTGTAGCAGTCCCCAACATTTTTGGCACCAGGAACTGGTTTTGTGGAAGACAATTTTCCACTGACCAGGGTCAGTGGGGGGATGGCCTTGCAATGATTCAAGTGCATTACATTTATTGTGCACTTTATTTCTATTATTATTACATCAGCTCTACCTCAGTTCAGCAGGCATTCAATTCTGGAGTTTGAGGACCCCAAGGCGATGGCACCCCACTCCAGTGTTCTTGCCTGGAAAATCCCATGGACAGAGGAGCCTGGTAGGCTGCAGTCCATTGGGTCGCCAAGAGTCGGACACGACTGAGTGACTTCACTCTCACTTTTCACTTTCATGCATTGGAGAAGGAAATGGCAACCCACTCCAGTGTTCTTGCCTGGAGAATCCCTGGGATGGGGGAGCCTGGTGGGCTGCTGTCTATGGGGTTACACAGAGTCGAACATGACTGAAATGACTTAGCAGCAGCAGCATAGAGAAATCACATATATAAACATTTGCCATGAGACACTCACTGTGTAACCTGCTTTGATGTGTTGATTGATTTATTCTTTCCAAGAAGCTTGAGCAATTGTATTTTTCTTTGCTTTTTAAAGTTAAAGAAAAGCACTGGTGTGTTGTTATGCATATAGAAGTATCATTCTCTTATCCAGAAATGACCTGGACTAACATTCAGCATACTTCCTTGCACACCATTCCTATTGACCTTATAGGTCTGAAATGGTTATTCATGTGCTGGGGTAAATTACTGGTCCTCTTCCTTTCTCAGTCCACCCACGTGTTCTCCCGTCTGCTATGAGACACCATGAATTTACTGGAGGAAAGACATTCCATATGTGTAGCTCAATGGAGATGACCTACTCTAAAGATAAGCAGGCATGGACGCATGACCCAGCCTACCCAGTCAGACCATGGATTCAATCTGGAGACACCTGTCCGGATACACATCAGAAAGGCCAAATTAGGACCCCCCTCATCTTTACTTGAAGGTGGTAACAGGTCAGTTCAGGTATGAGGAATACGTGCCTTAAAACTGATTTCAAATAGTGGTTCTTATATCCAGATGTAAGAGTGGAGGTTTCCAGCTCTGTCTAGTATTGTTGGCTCTTTTTCATACTTCCTTCCATTTGTAAAGTAGCTCCATGTCTAGGTGATTAATATTTATATAGGACAAATTTGACACTTAGAAGTGTTGATCTGATGATATGCTTTTGTATAAAATGCACACTCCATGTTATAAACAAATAATACTAAAAGATGTAGGAATAGCTCCTGTGGATCATGTGATTTTTCAATAATTTTATAACATATATGCAGACATTCAAAGTCTTTGGAATTATTTGATATTGATACAATTAACTTTAGGCTTAGGGCTATCCACCACTGTCTGTCCATCTATTTCATTTATTCTCATCATCTCTCATCTTTATCATTATGACACTATTGCCCAGGTATGCATAATTAAGGCTTTCACCTTCAAGTCTATGCTTTAATGTGATTTCAGTGAGACCCACCCCGCTTCTTGTTTAAAATTGCAATTGCACTTCCCTGGCAGTCCAGTGGTTGAAACTCTGTGCTTACAAGGCAGGGGGTGTAGGTTCAATCTCTAATGGGGACACTAAGACCCCACATGTTGGAACAGCCATAAATAAATAGATGAAATTGCAACCTCTCCTTCTGTGCACCATCCCACAAATCCTACTGCACTTTTTCCTATGGCAATAATCACTGCCCCCTATATTATGTTATTTAGTTATTAATCACGGTATCATTTGTTATGGCTTCCTTCTCAAGAATATAAGCTCCTGTTCTGTATTATTCTACAAGGTAAGGCAAGGGTTTAAATCAGTGTCTGGTACATAACAGGTGCTTATTAAATGTCATACATTAATCTTTCAAGTTTTATTTATCTGCTGTCTTTTCTGTGCAAATGGCATTATATGTATGTTCAAGATTTAGTAGTGACCTTAATAGCTGCAAGGAGATCCAACTGAGATCTCCTTCAGTCCATTCTGAAGGAGATCAGTCCTGGGATTTCTTTGGAAGGAATGATGCTAAAGCTGAAACTCCAGTACTTTGGCCACCTCATGCAAAGAGTTGACTTATTGGAAAGGACTCTGATGCTGGGCGGGATTAGGGGCAGGAGGAGAAGGGGACGACAGAGGATGAGATGGCTGGATGGCATCACTGACTCGATGGATGTGAGTCCGAGTAAACTCCAGAAATTGGTTATGGACAGGGAGGCCTGGCGTGCTGCAATTCATGGGGTCACAAAGAGTCAGACACAACTGAGTGACTGAACTGAACTGAACTGAACTGAACTGAATAACTAGTTCCTGTGATGGTTGATTTTTTTTTTTTTTAATAGATAATTTTTTACCGCCGCTCGCTGCCGCTGGCCGGCCGAGCAGCAGCCCTGTTGCCCCGAGCCGCGCCACGACCCGGAACCGCACCCCGCGCAGCGGAAGTCCCCGACCGGGAAGCAGCCGTTGGCTGGGGACGTAGTGCGCCGATGGTTGATTTTCACAAAGAGATTATATGTAATGTAAGTGTTCTGAAATAAAAATTACCTATTGGGTAAACATTCTCATAAGGACACAAATATGCTATATTAACTTTCAACTTAAAAAAGAAGTCCTTGACCTACTATCTCCTTTGGGTTACCATCTTATCTTTCCATTTTTTCTTATAAACCAGGATTCTCAAAGCAATTCTATATTCCTGCTGTCTCCACTCTCTCTCCTCTATTCACTAGTCAAAAGTTTTAGTCTGGTTTTGCCCACCACCACAAGCTAAGTGTGACTGTATCTAACGGGTTTTTCTCAGGTTCTCTTCCTCCCCAGATCCCAGTGCTGCATCTTGGAAGGCTCTATCTTCTGATTCCCTTGATGCTACACTCTGTTTGTTTTCCCTACCAGCTCATGGACTAACCCCGCTTCTCCATTGTCTGTGTTATCTTATCCTACCTTACATGACCTCTCCATATTCAGGCTCCTCACAGTGTGATTCTGAGTCTTCTAATCTCTTTTCTGTACTCTATTTCTTGGTAATTTCCAAAGATTTAAGTGCCATCCTTGTATCAATGACCCTAAAATATGTATCATTAAAGAGCTCTCTACTGGAATCCATGCTAGCATTTGCTCTCCATATGCAGCACAATGTTGAAATATGTAACAAGAATGCTTGAGTTTTGTTCCCCCATTATTCATGCTCACTCCTTCTTCAGCTCTTAAGCCCAAATGCAAAAGTGTAAGTCACTCAGTCATATCTGACTCTTTGCAACTACATGGACTGTAGTTGGCCAGGCTCCTCTGTCCATGGAATTCTCCAGGCAAAAATATTTGAGTGAGTTGCCACTCCCTTCTCCAGGGTATCTTCCCAACCCAGGGACTGAATCTGGGTCTCCTGAATTGAAGGAAGATTCTTTACTGTCTGAGCCACCAGGGAAGCCCTCTTAAGCCCAAACCCTAGTGTTAATACCTGTTAAAGTGAAAACCCAAGGCCCCAAATGGCATCAGTTGTGCTGGCACCCATGACACCAAACCTAGACTTGATACTTGATCTAATTGCAGTTTTGATCTTCCTGATAAATGGAATTTTAATCAGTTAGCCTGGAATTTTCTGGTCAGTGATGTCATCTGCATAATAAGAAACCTGGCATTCCTTCCCCCACCCCCCCACACCCCCAGCCCCACCCTCACCTCCACAAACAAGATGCATTGACCTGAAACAATGCATTCCTTTATTTTGCTCTTCCTTGCCTCACCTTCCTTTGGACTATAGAAACTTTCCCTTTCTTACAACTCTTCAGAATATCTCTGTTCTTAATAGATGGGATGCTAACCAATTTATGAATCTCTTAATAAAACCAAGCATATCTCCAACTTTCCACGGCTGAACTTTTGTTCTTTAACATATCCATACCTAACACAGAGATAAGGACCTCAACTGTATTTCTAATAAATGCTTGGATCTGCTCAGGTTCCTCTGTCTCCACCACCCCACCTGAGTCTATATCATCCTCTCCTTCAGCTCTCCTGACATCCCTTCTTTAGTCCCTGCCTTTTTGCCTTTCTCCAATCCGTATTCCACCAGTTCCTTGAAAAATAAACATCAGGTGTTATGATTCTACCAACTAAAATACTTCTAAAGGCCAGCTTAAAACTAAATATTGAAAAAGTTTTAAAAATACTAAAAAAGTCTATGATAATGGCATCTGGCCCCATTACTTCATGACAAATAGAGGGGGAAAAGGTAGAAGTAGTGACAGATTTCCTCTTGTGGTCTAAAATCACTGCAGATGGTGACTGCAGCCGTGAAATCAGAAGACATTTGCCTCTTGACAGGAAAGCTATGACAAACCTAGACAGTGTGTTGAAAAGCAGAGACATTTCTCTGCCAGCAAAGGTCTGTATAGTCATGGCTATGGTCTTCCCAGTGGCCACAGATGGTTGTGAAAACTGAACCTTAAAGAAGTGGAGTGCCGAAGAATCAATGCCTTACAACTGTGGTGCTGAAGAAAACTCCTAAGAGTCCCTTGGACAGTAAGGAGATCAAACCAGTAAATCTTAAGGGAAATCAACCCTGAATACTCCTTGGAAAGACTGATATTGAAGCTGAAACTCCAGTATTTTGGTTATCTGATGGGAACAGCTGATTCATTGGAGAAGTGACCTAGGTTTAAATGCCACACCACTTAGACCTAGATTTAAATGCCACACCACTCCATGCAGGGCTTTCTATATCAGCATGCATTTATGTCTCCCTTTTATCCCACAGATTACAATCTGTAATTGTTTCATATGCTTATTGGTTTTGTACTGCTAAGCTTCATCTCTGGAATGTCAACTCCAAAGGACTGGGGCAGAGTTCCTGTCATCTATGTCTGCAGCTTCAGAACAGTGTCTTACACAGACAGGGGGCTTGCTCAATATTTATCAAATGAGTACATTTTCCAAGCACATCACTGTCAGGATACTAAGCAAAATTCCATGCTGAACTTTGCATTTTAGAAATGATCTGAAATAGTTTAATATTTTAAGAGATAGCTATAGCTGCAGCAATTATAATAGCTCTCCCTATTGTGAAAGGACACTAAACTTTTAGATGGTGAAAAATAATGAACATAATTTAAGGTTGGAAAGTAAAAATAAATAAATAAACACAGCCAAGCAACAAGCAATCAGTGAGCTGAGTTCAGTTACTTGTGGTGGGATTTGTGATCATGCTATTCAGAACTGTTACTGCCTCCTACACTAGCCATGATTTATGACTTTCCACAAATACACAGAGTATGTTTCATAATTATTAAAATTATATAAGCACTGAGGTTAAAATGTGTGATATAAAAAAGATTGAAACCAGTCTCTTGGTTGATATTAATATATTCATACAATGGAGTATTATTCAATCTTAAGAAGGAAGAAAATCCTAACATAGGCTACAACATAGATGAAACTTGAGGACAAAATGCCAAGCAAAGAAGCCAAATACAAAAAGACAAAAACAGTGTGATTCTACTTGTATGAGGTATGTATTTTAGACAAATTCATGGACACAGAAAGGTTGTCAGGGACTGTGGGGTGGGCGTAGTGGGGATCTGGGGAGTTGTTGTTCATTGGGGATAAAGTTTTAGTTTAGCCAAACTAAAACTGGTAATGATGTTGGTATAACACTGTGAAAATAATGTGGCTGAACTGTACACTGAAATATTGTCAAAAAGGTCAATTTTATTTTATATAAATTTTTATCATAGTTTCAAAAAGAAATCTCTGACCTCATTCTTTGATCCATACTCTCATTTTCCCTTGTCTCCTTGCCCTCATTCCCTTAATCTTATTTGGCCTTATTGTATAATATATATTTATGTGACTCAGCTTAAATCTTTTCTGGAACTAAGCATGGAATACTTTTTTTTTAATTGCACTGATGTGATGTCAGACTTGATGGCATACAAAGTGTAAGTGCTATCTTTATGGGTGAAAATGAGCCATGGATTCTATAAAAAGAAGCCTTTACACTTGGGACTCATTTCTGTGACAAAGGTATGTTTGGTACAATTTCTGTGCTCTTTTTACAAAATTGTGAGCAGTCATAGGATGTGAACCAGAGGCACCGGGGGCCAAGGGCCCCAGGACAAATATGAGGATTGTGGTTCAGTTCAGGTCAATCTCTCAGTCTTGTCTGACTCTTTGTGACCCCATGGACTGCCACACGCCAGGCTTCCCCGTCCATCACCAACTTCTGGAGCTTACTTAAACTCATGTCCATCGAGTCGGTCATGCATCCAATCATTGCATCCTCTGCCGTCCCCTTCTCTGGCCTTCAGTTTTCCCCAACATCAGGGTCTTTTCAAATGAGTCAGTTCTTCACAACAGGTGGCCAAAGTATTGGAACTTCAGCTTCAGCATCAGTCCTTCCAATGAATATTCAAGACTGATTTCCTTTAGGATGAACTAGTTGAATCTCTTTGCAGTTCAAGGGTCTCTCAAGAGTCCTCTCCAGCACCATAGTTCAAAAGAATTGATTCTTAGATACTCAGCTTTCTTTATAGTCCAACTCTCACACCCATACATGGCTACTGGAAAAACCACAGCTTTGACTAGAAAGACCTTTTTGGCAAAGTAATGTCTCTGCTTTTTAATGCTGTCTAGGTTGGTCTTGTGGAGAAGACAGTGGCAACCCACTCCAGTACTCTTGCCTGGAAAATCCCGTGGACAGAAGAGCCTGGTAGGCTGCAGTCCATGGGGTCGTGCAGAGTCGGACACGACTGAGCAACTTCACTTTCACTTTTCACTTTCATGCATTGGAGAAGGAAATAGCAACCCACTCCAGTGTTCTTGCCTGGAGAATCCCAGGGATGGAGGAGCCTGGTAGGCTGCCATCTATGGGGTCACACAGAGTCAGACACGAATGAAGTGACTTAGCATAGCATAGCATAGCATAGGTTGGTCATGTCTTCCAAAAAGCAAGTGTCTTTTAATTTCATGGCTGCAGTCACCATCTGCAGTGATTTTGGAGCCCCCAAAAATAAAATCTCTCACTGTTTCCATTGTTTCCCTATCTATTTACCATGAAGTGATGGGACCAGATGCCATGATCTTAGTTTTCTGAATGTTGAGTTTTAAGCCAACTTTTTCACTCTCCTCTTTCACTTTCATCAAGAGGCTCTTAGTTCTTCTTCTCTTTCTGCCATAAGGGTGGTATCATCTGCATATCTGAGGTTATTGATATTTCTCCTGGCAATCTTGATTCCAGCTTGTGCTTCATCCAGCCCAGCATTTCGCATTATGTACTCTGCATATAAGTTAAACAAGCAGGATTCAGTGAAGGTGATTACAACAGCTGCCAGCCCCTCTGGAGGGGCTTTTTAACCTCTGTCATGCCAGCGTCAGTCACTGTGTGTGTAGTTCAGACTAAACCTCAATACAGGTTTGTTGATTAATAAATCAATAGTAGGACAGTCTCTTGGAGAAGGCGATGGCACCCCACTCCAGTACTCTTGCCTGGAAAATCCCATGGACGGAGAGCTTGGTAGGCTGCAGTCTAAGGGGTGGCTAAGAGTCAGACACGACTGAGCGACTTCACTTTCACTTTTCACTTTCATGCATTGGAGGAGGAAATGGCAACCCACTCCAGTGTTCTTGCCTGGAGAATCCCAGGGACGGGGGAGCCTGGTGGGCTGCCGTCTATGGGGTCGCACAGAGTCAGACACGACTGAAGCGACTTAGAAGCAGCAGCAGCAGCAGCAGCAGGACAGTCTCTTAAGACATGCATGCTGATTAGGAGATTCAGGTGATTAGAAAAATATAGTAAGTAGTTAATACAGGTGATGGCAGCTGAAGTTATTTTCCCGTCATAAGTAACTAGGCCTGGACAGCTTCAGGTAGATAGGGATGGCTGCACAGAGTGTATGTTGCTATGCTGACCATGATGCCAAGAGACCCTGAGAGAGCCTCCCACCCTGATGCTCAGCCTGGCTTCTTCCTTAGCAGGGATCCCTTCAACTCTTTCTCCTCTCTCAGGGCTGAGCTCCATGCAGGAGCCAAAAAGCCCAACCATTGCTCTCAGTATGAATACGGCCCTTACTGTGCATCAGGCCCCTCAGAACTCGGCATCTTTATAACAGTGTGTGCCCCTGATAATTTGGTTTCCTCCCTGTGTTTGCTCTGTGAACACTGAGAGGCCTCAGAAAAGAGTCACTGGAGCATAGAATGGCTTTTGTTGTTGTTGCTATTTAGTTACTAAGTCATGTAAAACTCATTAGAGACCCCATGGACAGTAGCCCACCAGGCTTCCCTGTCCATGAAATTTCCCAGGCAAGAATGCTAGAATGGGATACCATTTCCTTCTCTAGGGGCTCTTCCCCAGTTAAGGATGGAATCTGCATCTCCTGCATTGGAAGGTGAATTCTTTACCACTGAGCCACCAAGGAAGCCCAGAATGGCTTTTATTTGGTATAAATGTGATATCTGGATGTAAAATCATCCTTCATCCTTTTTTCATTATTTTATGGCGATTAATTCTGCAGTACTTGGCTAACAAATGCAATGATTAAATAAGAATGCGGGCACTGAAGTTGTGCAGCAGTTCTACATGGCTGCCCAGCTAATCCAGAAGATAAAGAAAGTACAACCTGGAAAATATTTTTATCTCCTTATTTAAATTTATTCCTAAATATTTTACTGCTTTTGATCCTTGTATCTGAGGGAAAGTCTCAACTAGAGGACTTGCCCTGGAGCCCAGGAGCTTCTGCCCATGGTTCACTCCCAACAACCTACATAAGGTGGAAGGTTCCCCGCCAGGAGAGGGCCAGAGCAATCATGAGGAGGTCATAGCCTGATCTTTACAAGAGGCAAAATTGGGAAATTTTCTACAGTTGAAAATAAATCAGATGTTATTTAGCTGTCTTTGCTTTCTGCTTTTTCTGTTGGAAAATTGCTTAGAGATTAGTGGCTGTAGGCTCTCTGAATAGATTATCTGAAAGACATCACTGGATGTCCAAGTGGCCCCTCTGATTCGCACTTTCTTTTCAACCACGATGTACCTCTGGTGACCACGCTATTGTTGCTGCCAAGCAAAGGAGATGTGAAGAAGATGTTCAAGGCCTACATTCTTAGGGTATCAGTCATCAGCAAACTCAACTAAGATACTTTAGAAGTGTGACATCCTCTTTAAGGTGATGAACATGCAAATATAAGCTGGGAAAACTAAGATACAGAGAAAACAATGGATACCAACATAGGAAGTTACTCAGGGCTGGAGGGTTGGAGGATGGGGCTAAAAGGAGAGTTGCACTAATTTTTCTTACAAATTTATTGAGGAATAATTGATATACATCACTGAATAAGTTTAAGGCATACAGCATAATGGTTTGATTTGCATATGTTTTGAAATGATTACTTACCACAATAGGCTTACTTAACATTCATCCTCTCATAAAGCTACAGTAAAATAAAAGAAAAAAAATTCTCTTTGTGGTGAGAATACTTGGGTTCTACTCTTGTAACAGCTTTCCTATATGTCATACAGCAGTGTTAACTATAGTAATCATTGTGAACATTATATCCTTGCCACTTATTTGTCTTATAACTGGAAGCTCATACCTTTTGACCACCTACCTTCAATTCCCCCTCTACCCACCCTCATTTCTGGTAACCATCAAACCTATATGAATTTGATGTTTTCTGTTTGTTTATCTGTTTGTTTTTAGGTTCCACTTATAAATGAGGTCATACAGTATTTGTCTTTTTCTAACTTTTTTCTCTTAGAATAATGTCCACAAGTTTCATCTATGGTCTCACAGTTGGCAAGATTGTATTCTGTTTTATGGCTAAGTATTATTCCACTGTATGTATTTGTACCACATCTTCTTTATACATCCATCTCTTGATGAACACTTAGATTGAGTCCACATCTTGATTATTGTAAATAATGCTGCAACAAACATGGTACAAATGTCTTTTCATGTTAGTGTTTTTGCTTTCTTTGAATATATTTCTAGAATTATTGCTGAATCATATGGTAGTTTCATTTTTAATTTTTGAGGAACTTCAATATTGTATTCCATAGTGGCAGTACCAATTCACAATTCCATCAATAGTACATAAGGGTTCCCTTTGTCCACATCCACACTCACATTTGTTATCACTTGTCTTTTTGATGATGGCCTTTACAACTGTCATGAGGTAATATCTCACTATTGTTTCACTTTGAATTTCCCTAATAACTATTGATGCTCATGCTCAGGTACTTCAGTCATGTCCAAATTTTTGTGATCCCATGGACTGTAGCCTGCCAGTCTCCTCTGTCCTTGGGATTCTCCAGGCAAGAATACTGGAGTGGGTTGCCATTTCCTACTCCAAATGGCTATTGATATCGAACATCTTTTCATGTACCTATTGTCTATTTGTATATCTTCTTTGGAAAAATGTCTATTCAGATTCTTTGCCTATTTTCCAATTGGATTAGAGTTTCCCAGGTGGTACAGTGGTAAAGAATCCACCTGTCAATGCAGGAGATGCAAGAGATATGGGTTTGATCCCTGGGTTGGGAAGATGCCCTGTGTTTTCATGTTAAGCTCATTCCTGAAAGCCTGCTGGGCCCTGGTGGGAATCACAACATCTCCCTCATGGACACACTGGATATTCCCATACCAGGAAGTCCACAGTGTAGAGGAGTTCTCCCGATGGCAGTTATAAAGCTATAATTTGTGTTCATTTTTGCTTCTCAAGAGAGGTTATAAGGAATAAAATTCATCATCAACTGTGATTTGGTATTCCAAGTTCTGGTTCTCAGATTGGCCAGCTGGGAAGACATTCATGGACTCGAGAAGCTCTCTTGACCTCAAGCTTCCTTCTGTCTTCCTCAGAGAACTTTTATAAAGAAAGATATCAGCTCTTAGCTAGGGACTTGAGAAATCTCCTGGCTTATCTGAGTTAATGGGTGTTCAACAGCACAGGCCAGGGGTCTCACTGCCCTGCCTTCTGTAGGTGTCCCCTCAACTCTTCTGGAAGGAGGATCCTGGTACAACCCCAGGCCCAATCCACTGTGGGAGGTCCTCAGGATATCAAGAGGAGTTCTGTGACAGCATTTCCTCTGCAGGCTCTGAAAGAGAAACCTGCTCTTGTGCACACAGGGAGCTTCCACAGGCACCTTCGTGGTGGGGAGCTATGGTCTTGCCATGTGACCTGCATCGACAGCGTTACAAGTCTCACACTGGAACTTGGTAGGAACGCAAGTTGTCAGGCTTACTCACATCTACTGAATCAGAAACAGAGAGTTAATTCCTAGGCAGATTGATAAGAAGTCCAGGGTCCCCAAGGAGCAGAAAGGGATCTGGGGCTCTTGAAGTGGAGATTGGGGGTCTGGAATTCTCAAGGAGGAGAAAAGGACAATTTTTTTTTTCCCCTCTACATTCCTGCTGCTGCTGCTGCTAAGTCGCTTCAGTTGTGTCCGACTCTGTGCGACCCCACAGACGGCAGCCCACCAGGCTCCCCTGTCCCTGGGATTCTCCAGGCAAGAACACTGGTGTGGGTTGCCATTTCCTTCTCCAATGCGTGAAAGTGAAAAGTGAAAGTGAAGTCGCTCAGTCGTGTCCGACTCCTAGCGACCCCATGGACTGCAGCCTACCAGGCTTCTGAGTCCATGGGATTCTCCAGGCAAGAGTACTGGAGTGGGGTGCCATTGCTACATTCCTTAGTCTTAGTCAATTACACAACTCAGTTTAAACTCTGTAGTAAGGATTATACAACAACAATGTATCTGGCTGGAGCACAGTTTCCTTCCTGAAAACCTTCTGACTAATCCTGATATTTTAGAATGTATATTATGGGAGTGGGTCTAGAGGATCTTTCTATCGTTAAATTCTAATCTTGTTATCCTAAAATGTAAATTGTGGGAGTGAGTCTAGTAAAATTTTCATAAACTTGAGACATTCTTTTGATTCATTGTAATAACTAATTAAAAGGTAAATAACTCCATTGCTAACACTAGCAAGGGGGTACTCTTTCTGCCCCTTTCTAATGCCTATGTCAGAAGCTTTCTCTATCCCTTTTATACTTTAATAAAACTCTACTGCACAAAAAGCTCTAAGTGATCAAGCCTTGTCTCTGGCCTCGGATTGAATTCTTCTCTTCCTGAGGCCAAGAATCCTGGCATCTTTTCGTGAGTCAGCAACAACCTTTCAAAACTCTGGGATAGGGCCCAGCACTCAGTGTTTCAGCAAGTCCTCCAAGTGATTCTGATGCGTGCTCAGGGTTGAGCGCCACTGTCTGGGGTGAAGGCAGGAAGAGGTGGAGACCCCAGGGAGGTGAAGAGACAGAGAAGGAGAAAGATGAGGTAATAACCAACCTTACATGCTCAAATGAGGCTGAGTCTGTGTAGACTAAAACTCCATAGAGCAAAATCAAAGTATGTTTTCATGCCATCCCTTAGTTTCTTGGTCAATATACAATTTGTCAGGATAACCACATATACCTGGGTACATTCTTGATGTTACTGGGTTGGGTTAATATCTGATTAGGAAGAAGGAACAAAACTGATTTCCCTTCATCACTAGCTGTCTGTCACCCTGCCTTACAGATAAGCTGGTCTTTGGTTGCATGCAGGACCTAGAGAATCGCTTCCACCAACTCACTCCACCATCTATCATTGGTGGTTCAGACAGTAAAGAATCTGTCTGCAATGTGGAAGACCCAGGTTCGATCCCTGGGTTGGGAAGATCCCCTGGAGAAGGAAATGCAGCCCACTCCAGTATTCTTACCTGAGAATTCCATGGACAGAGGAGCCTGGGGGGCTACAGTCCATGGGATCACAAAGAGTCAGACACAACTGATTGACTAACACACACACACTTTCCTTTCATGGAAAAGGTGCTTTCTATGTGGCAAGCATGGTTCTAAACATTTTGTAGATACTAACTCATTTTATTCATTTGTATAACAATCCTCTTTGCTTGACAATATTATGATTCCTGATTTATATTAGTAGATGAGGAATATGACTAAACTGCATCAATTCAGTCACTTGGTTAGAGTTGCAGAAAATTTCATTCCTAATAGATTACTTTGGCCTAAGAGCCCTACTGCCCATATCTGCTGCATGCCGAGGGGTCAGTCACATTCACTACGTCATCTGTAAAAATGAGAAGACACAAAAAGACCTCACAGGCTTTCAGGTGAATTAAGTGGATTCAAACAATACCTGGGACTCAATGCATATTGACTACACTTAAGAAATCCAAGCACTTGTCTTGTTTTCAAGGATTCTATTTTCCTCATTGCTCTTCTACTCTTACAGTAAAATCTACAAATTATCTGACTTTCTTCATTCATATTTATCTGTGTCTACAGAGGAGACAAAAGCACCACACTCACACACACACGCACATTGTTCATATCATTTGCATTTACTTTATATAAACTATGTTTAGTTGTCAATTTTGGGAAAATACTTCTTGGGTAGAACTACACTGATTCCCTTGCCATGAGTGTTACACTACAGAATAAATTAGTTTCTAGAGTTAAGGGAAGTTTTAAAACTTTCTAATTTATGAGGTATGCTTTGTGTTGAGAGAATATTCTGAATTAATTGACCAACTATATTTTCAATAACCACTGACTGATAACTGCTATCTAATTATTCTGCAAAAACCATGGGATTACAAAGTAAGAAGATAACTTCTCTAGTCATAAGACTAAAATTGTATAATCTTATCACATTACCCTGATGATGGGAAATTTTTTCCTTAAAGGACTGTTGTTTTTGTTGTTGAGTAATCGCCAAGTCCTGTCCAAATCTTTGTGACCCCATGTACTGTAGCCCACCAGTCTTCTCTGTCCATGAGATTTCCCAGGCAAAAATACTAGAGTAGATTGCCCTTTCCTTTTCCAGGGAATCTTCCAAACCCAGGGATCCAACCCACATATCTTGCAGTGGCAGGTGGATTCTTTATTGCTAAGCCACCAGGGAAATCCAATTTTAAGGACAATAAAAAGAAGTTGATGAATTTAATATGATGAATATTTATATTGAGTTGGAGTATAAATCTTAATGTAGCAGCGTAACCAAAAGGAATAAACTATTTCAAAATATTACAGAGGTAAATATATAATTTACTGATAATTTCTATGATGTTGTTGTTCAGTCATTAAGTCATCTGTTTGTGACCACATGGACTGTAGCTCACCAGGATCCTCTGTTCTCCACTATCTCCTGGAGTGTGCTCAGATTCATGTCCATTCAGTCACTGATGCTAGCTAACCATCTCATCCTCTGCTGTCCCCTTCTCCTTTTGCCTTCAATCATTCGCATCATCAAGGACTTTTCCAATGAGTCGGCTCTTCGCATCAGGTGGCCAAAGTATTGGACCTTTAGCTTCAGCATCAGTCCTTCCAATGAATATTCAGGGTTGATTTCTTTTAGGATTGACGGGTTTGATCTCCTTGCTGTCCAAGGGACTCTCAAGAAGCTCCTCTAGCACCATAATTTGAAAGCATCAATTCTTTAGTGCCCAGCCCTCTTTATGGACCAACTCTCACATACATACATGACTACAGGAAAAATGATAGCTTTTACTATATGGACATTTATTATACAGCCAAGTGATATCTCTGCTTTTAAATATGCACCAACTTTATGGACCAACTCTCACATACATACATGACTACAGGAAAAATGATAGCTTTTACTATATGGACATTTACTATACAGCAAAGTGATATTTCTGCTTTTTTTTTTTTAATTTTATTTTATTTTTAAACTTTACAAATTGTATTAGTTTTGCCAAATATCAAAATGATTCCACCACAGGTATATATGTGTTCCCCATCCTGAACCCTCCTCCCTCCTCCCTCCCCATACCATCCCTCTGGGTCATTCCAGTGCACTAGCCCCAAGCATCCAGTATCGTGCATCAAACCTGAACTGTCAACTTGTTTCATACATGATATTATACATGTTTCAATGCCATTCTCCCAAATCTTCCCACCCTCTCCCTCTGCAACAGAGTCCGTAAGACTGTTCTATACATCAGTGTTTCTTTTGCTGTCTTGTACACAGGGTTATTGTTACCATCTTTCTAAATTTCATATATATGCATTAGTATATTGTATTGGTGTTTTTCTTTCTGGCTTACTTCTGCTTTTTAATATGCTATCTGTGTTTGTCATAGCTTTCCTTCCAAGGAGCAAGCGTCTTAATTTCATAGCTGTAGTCACCATCCACAGTGATTCTGGAGTCCGAGAAAATAAAATATGTCACTGGTTCCACTTTTTCCCCTTCTGTTTTCCATGAAGTGATGGGACCAGATGCCATTATCTTGTTTTTTTTTTAGCTAGCTTTTTCACTCTCCTCTTCCACCCTCAAAAGGCTCTTTAGTTCCTCTTCAATTTTTGCCATTAAAGTGGTATTATCTCCATATCAGAGGTTTTTGATATTTCTCCTGACAATCTTGGTTCCAGCTTGTGATTTTTCCAGCCTGACATCTGGCATGATATACTCTGCTACTGCTGCTGCTGCTGCTAAGTCGCTTCAGTCGTGTCTGACTCTGTGTGACCCCATAGACGGCAGCCCACCAGGCTCCCCTGTCCCTGGGATTCTCCAGGCAAGAACACTGGCGTGGGTTGCCATTTCCTTCTCCAATGCATGAAAGTAAAAAGTGAAAGTGAAGTCGCTCTGTCGTGTCCAACCCTCAGCGATCCCATGGATTGCAGCCTACCAGGCTCCTCCATCCATGGGATTTTCCAGGCAGGAGTACTGGAGTGGGGTGCCACAATATACAGCCTTGTTGTACTCCTTTCCCAAATGAACCAGTCAGTTATTTTATATCCAGTTCTAACTATCGCTCCTTGACCTGCATACAGGTTTCTCAGAAGACAGATAAGATGGTCTGGTACTCCATCTCTTTAAGAATTTTCCACAGTTTTTTTGTAATTCACATAGTGAAAAGCTTTAGCATAGTCAATGAAGTGGAAGTAGACATTTTTCTATAATCCCCTTGCTTTCTCTATGATCCGGCGAGTGTTGGCAATTTGATCTCTGGTTCCTCTGCCTCTTCAAACCCAACTTGTACATCTGGAGATTCTCAGTTCTCATACTGCTGAAGTCTAGCTTGAAGGAATTTGAGAATAACCTTGCTAGCAATATGAAATGAGCTCACTTGTGTGGTAAGTAGAACATTCTTTGGCATTGCCCTTCTTCGGGATTGGAATGAAAAAGACCTTTTCGGGTCCTGTGGCCACTGCCGAGTTTTCCCAAATTTGTTAGCATATTGAGTGCTACACTTTAACAGCATCATCTTTTAGGATTATTTGAAATAGCTCAGCTGGAATTCCATCACCTCCACCAGCTTTGTTCATTAGAACGCTTCCTAAGACTCACTAGACTTCACACTCCAGGATGTCCAGCTCTAAGTAAGTGACCACACCATCCTGGCTATCCAGGTCATTATGATCTTTCTTTTATAGTTTTCCTGTGTATTCTTGCCACCTCTTCTTAATATCTTCTGCTTCTGTTAGGTCCTTACCACTTCTGTCCTTCATCATGCCCATCCCTGAATGAAATGTTCCCTTGGTATCTCCAATTTTTTTGAACAGATCTCTAGTCTTTCCTATTCTATTATTGTGCTCTATTTCTTTGCATTATTCACTTAAGAGGGCTTTCTTATCTCTCCTTGCTATTCCCTGGAACTCAGCATTCATTGGGTATATCTTTCCTTTTATCCCTTGCCTTTTGCTTCTCTTCTTCCCTCAGCTTTGTAAAGCCTCCTCAGACAACCACTTTGCCTTCTTGCATTTCTTTTTCTTGGGGATGGTTTTGGTCACCATCTCATGTACAATTTTATGAGCCTCTGTCCTTAGTTCATCAGGCACTCTGTCCACCAGATCTAATCCCTTGAATCTATTCATCACCTCCACTGTATAATCATGAATGATTTGATTTGGATCATATCTGAATGGCCTAGTGATTTTCCCTACTTTCTTCAGTTTAAGCCTGAATTTTTCTTTTTTTTTAATATAAATTTATTTATTTTAATTGGAGGTTAATTACTTTACAATATTGTATTGGTTTTGCCATACATCAACATGAATCCGCCACACGTGTACACATGTTCCCCATCTGGAACTGCCCCCTCCCTCCTCCCTCCCCATACCATCCCTCTGGGTCATCCCAGTGCACCAGCCCCAAGCATCCAGTATCGTGCATTGAACCTGGACTGGTGATTCGTTTCATATATGATATTATACAAGTTTCAATGCCATTCTCCCAAATCATCCCACCCTCTCCCTCTCCCACAGAATCCAAAAGACTGTTCTATACATCTGTGTCTCTTTTGCTGTCTCACATACAGGGTTATCATTACCATCTTTCTAAATTCCATATATATGTGTTAGTATACTGTATTGGTGTTTTTCTTTCTGGCTTACTTCACTCTGTATAATAGGCTCCAGTTTCATCCACCTCATTAGAACTGATTCTTATGTATTCTTTTTAATGGCTGCATAATACTCCATTGTGTATATGTACCACAGCTTTCTTATCCATTCTTCTGCTGATGGACATCCAGGTTGCTTCCATGTCCTGGCTATTATAAACAGTGCTGCGATGAACATTGGGGTACACGTGTCTCTTTCATTTCTGGTTTCCTCGGTGTGTATGCCCAGCAGTGGGATTGCTGGGTCATATGGCAGCTGGAGGAATCAAGCTGCCTGACTTCAGGCTCTACTACAAAGCCACAGTCATCAAGACAATATGGTACTGGCACAAAGAGAGAAATATAGATCATTGGGACAAAATAGAAAGCCCAGAGATAAATCCATGCACCTATGGACACCTTATCTTTGACAAAGGAGGCAAGAATATACAATGGATTAAAGACAATCTCTTTAACAAGTGGTGCTGGGAAAACTGGTCAACCACTTGTAAAAGAATGAAACTAGAGCACTTTCTAACACCATACACAAAAATAAGCTCAAAATGGATTAAAGATCTAAATGTAAGACCAGAAACTATAAAACTCCTAGAGGAGAACATAGGCAAAACACTCGCCAACATAAATCACAGCAGGATCCTCTATGACCCATCTCCCAGAATATTGGAAATAAAAGCAAAAATAAACAAATGGGACCTAATTAACCTTAAAAGCTTCTGCACATCAAAGGAAACTATTAGCAAGGTGAAAAGACAGCCTTCAGAATAGGAGAAAATAATAGCAAATGAAGCAACTGACAAACAACTAATCTCAAAAATATACAAGCAACTTCTACAGCTCAACTCCAGAAAAATACACAACCCAATCAAAAAATGGGCCAAAGAACTAAATAGACATTTCTCCAAAGAAGACATACAGATGGCTAACAAACACATGAAAAGATGCTCA
Source organism: Bos indicus x Bos taurus (assembly GCF_003369695.1). Taxonomy (NCBI): domain Eukaryota; kingdom Metazoa; phylum Chordata; class Mammalia; order Artiodactyla; family Bovidae; genus Bos; species Bos indicus x Bos taurus. The sequence continues at coordinate 87,143,312 of NC_040083.1, read as the reverse complement.
ACATCACTCATTATCAGAGAAATGCAAGTCAAAACCACTATGAGGTACCATTTCACACCAGTCAGAATGGCTGCAATCCAAAAGTCTACAAATAATAAATGCTGGAGAGGGTGTGGAGAAAAGGGAACCGTCTTACACTGTTGGTGGGAATGCAAACTAGTACAGCCACTATGGAGAACAGTGTGGAGATTCCTTAAAAAACTGAAATTTTCAATAAGGAACTCAAGATCTGAGCCACAGTCAGCTCTTGGTCTTGTTTTTGCTGACTGTGTAGAGCTTCTCCATCTCTGGCAACAAAGAACATAATCAATCTGATTTCAATATTGACTGTCTGGTGATGTCCATGTGTAGAGTTGTCTCTTGGGCTCTTCAAAAAGGGTGATTCCTATGGCCAGCATGTTCTCCCGAAGAAATTCTGTTAGACTTTGCCATGCCTCATTTTGTACTTCAAGGTCGAACTTGCTTGTAACTCCAGGTGTCTCTTGATTTCCTACTTTTGCATTCCATTCCCCTATGATGAAAAGGACATCTTTTTTGGTATTAGTTCTAAAAGATATTGTAAGTCTTCATAGAATCAGTCAACTACAGCTTTTCTGGCACCAGTGATTGGGGAATAGACTTGGATTATTGTGATGCCATATGGTTTGCCTTTGAAATGAACAGAGATTGTTCTGTCATTTTTGAGATTGCACCCAAGTACTGCATATCAGACTGTTGTTTGTTTGTTTGTTTTTACTATGAGGGTTACTCCATTTCTTCTAAGTGATTCTCACCCATAGTAGTATATGTAATGGTCTTCTGAATTAAATTCTCCCATTCCCACCCATTTTAGTTCACTGATTCCTAAGATATCCATGTTCAGTCTTGCCTTCCCCTGCTTGACCATGTCCAATTTACCTTGACTCATGGATAACATTCCAGGTTCCTATGCACTCTTTCTCTTTACATCATCAAACTTTACTTTCACCCCCAGACACATCCACAACTGAGCATCATTTGCAATTTGGCCCAGCTGCTTCATTCTTTCTGGAACCATCAGTAATTGCCATCTGCTCTTCTCCAGTAGCATATTGGACACCTTCCCACAGGGCAGGCTCATCTTCTGGTGTCATATCTTTTGGCCTTTTTGAGGTAAGAATATTGTAGTGGGTTGCCATTTCCTCCTCCAGTGGACCCCATTTTGCCAGAACTCTTCATTATGAGTTGTCAGTCTTTGGTGGCCCTACATGGCATGGCTCAGGGCTTCATTGAGTTATTCAAGCCCCTTCAACACAAGGCTGTGATCCGTGAAGAAGAAAGTTTCTACAGGAGACATGAAAAAACTTTTTTTTAAGAAAGACCACACGTTGTGTGTGTACGATATGCTGATAAAATTATGTGCATAAATTTCTTCATCAAAAATTATAATATCACCCTAGGTGAATGCTTATTTTAATTTAACACCATCATTTGCATTTGCGAATAATCCAATTACATAAATTCACTGGTTTGGTTTCATTCTTTAAACAAGTTTGGTTGTTTCAGTATGAAAATGGTTAATTTTACTGGTAATTCAGAAGCCAGTAAAAAAAAAAAAAAAATCACAGCTTAGGTTTGATTAACAAACAAACCAAAATGTATTTATTTTTAACTCAAAAAAAAAATGCTTTTATTAGTTTTAAACTTAAGCATGATGTATAGCTCAGGAGATTTGGATAAACTATTTCCATTCCAACAATGGTTTATACCTGAGATGAGTCTCTTCATACTCAGTCAAAAGCTTTTATGATTGTCTATTTTTAAATATATACACATATATATGTATATACATTTATGTATATATGTGTATATATACATATATGATTTTCCTAGTTGTTAGGAGAGTCAGAAAACTAGGGGATATTCTACATTCCTAATTGGTTTGCACTTCCAATTAATATAAAGGATTGTTTCTGTCTGTGGTCTTGTTTCACCCACGTCTCAGAAACTGGTGTAGACAGGAAAAAGTATATGCTACCTCCATCTTGGGTTTAAGACCCATTGTAGCTTTTAACATAAAGTAACATTTTCATTTTAAAATATTTAAATTGTTGTATTTTGTAGCTGATTGGTTTGTGCTGCAGAGCTAAGGAAACAGAAATAGGAAACCATGGCCTGAGCTTTTCAATGTTAGAAACATTTTAACTTTATTTATAGTTTATCAGAGGGCTTCCCAGGTGGATCAGTAGTAAAGAATCTGCCTGCCAATGTAAGGGGTGCAGAAGTTGGGGATTCAGTCCCTGAGTCAGAAAGATTCCCTGGAGGGGGAAATGGCAAACCACTCTAGGACTCTTGCCTGGGAAATCCCATAGACAGAGGAGCTTGGCAGGCTACAGTCCATGGGGTTACAAATAGTAAGACATGACTCAGTGAGCACTCACGCACGAGCAACCATGGTTTATCTAGGTGACTGATTCTTCTAAAGAGAAAAAATGAGACCAATAAATAAACAAAAATATCTTATAGTTTACACAGGTGAATGTTTTATAATATGACTTTCTTTCCTTTTAAGCTCACACTTAAGAGAAGCAACTTGCCCACACCTAAGAGTAGTTTTAATAAGATAGTCATGAAATCAAAGAAATAGGTTCTATGTCCCTGTATTCCTAGAGTCTTCTAGAAACTTCTAGATCCTCTTGTTAATCTTCTCAAAACTTTACAAGGTTCTTGTTCTGCTTCTGAATCTTTTTACCTATACCCATTTCCCAGGTCTCTTTACCTGCCTTGAAGTTCATATATGGCAAAGGATCAGAGAAATTGATGTTTTTGAATGCCAACTGTGGGGAGAGAACAAATTAGCCAAGATGTCATGGTCATGGTCAGGCTGTCTTGTCCCATTTTTGTAAATAATGACTATGTAACAGCTGACTTCATTTACAACACTGTACATACATGTCACAAGATACTCACTTGGTCACAAGGTACTCACTTGGTAATGAGTTGCTTTGTGCAGTACACCTCCCAAAGCTTCACCACGAAAGCTCTGGCTGCTACAGCATTGGGGCTACATTGGAATGGCATCATGGTTATGTTATATGAGGTCATGTCATGGCTATGTTATTGTTATATTATGGTTATGTTGTGGGTGCTGCTATGACTGCTGTGTCAGCCAGGAGAGAGGCTGTGTTATGGCTGCCTTGCCAACCAGGAGAGAATAAATGTGTCTGCAGTTCCTACAGCTCCTCAAATCTCATTCTATCTTCTTAGCTCATGCCTTGCCTACCCTGGATTCAGTGAACAGTGTGGACAGTGTAAACAGCGAGACAATTGGCACTATGAACAGGATGAAAAGTAATACACCAACTGTACCAAAGTAAGACCAAATGGACTTTGAGGATGTTATAGTGCAATGATTAAGCTCTGCATCTTGCAAGCTGAGAAGATTTGGGCAATTACTTAATCTCACTGTCCTTGTTTTGCTCATCAGTAAAATGAGATGGCAATGGTAGCTTCCTCATATTGCCTTGGTGGAATTTAAATGAGGTAACAGATTCTTAGAACAATGTCTGGGCAGAGGATAAACTGGTAAGGATAGCTATTTCTCTCTTCATTCTTCTTGACTGCTGCCAAGAAGGAATTTCAAAAGCAGAAACAGTAAGCCTTCCTTCTGGGTGCCTCATTTTCTGACCAGGGTACAATGTACTTATACAGAACAAAAAAGGCAGTTAGATGCCACTGAAGGGCATGGGAGGAAGGAGACCATAAGGGAGCCAGTTCCCTTCCTCCTGAACCCTTGTCATCTTTCTCAAATGAACACTTGCTGAAGGCATAAATACCATGTCCTGATTTTTGCACTCACTTATAAATAAGGCTCTCAAAGCCACCTATAGAGAGGAGACATATTAGGACATCAAACGCTTCAGAGCATAAAACATTAACTGCAGGGAACTGCCAAATTCTCACATTCATAACTGAACCATATAAAATTAAAATATGAAAGAATCCAATTTGGGGCCATCTTTCCAGGTCCTAACACTTTTCACTGGTGTTATTGATCAACCACATTCTTCCTGTTAAAGGGACCAACCAACACACTATTACTGAGAATCATACAAATGGCTATTGAGTTTTGTAATTCATTTCCATCAATGTGGATTTTGAATGTTCTTCAGCTTTTAAAGAAATTTTTCTGTTTTTCAAAGCATTGTTGAAAAGGTTTGTCATTTTGGGCTATTAGTACAACAGGGGCCCTTAACAAAACCATTGACAAAATTTTAAATGAAGAATAAAATGATAGGGGGTGACATGGAGCAGGGTTTGTAGGGCGAGGTGGGGGATAAGGGCAGTGGTGTTGACGGTCAGCACAGACTGGCAGTGGCTGGGACTATAGGTGGGCAAAGTAAAGCCTGGCTCAAATACTCAAAATATTTCGAGCTGGAGTGGGGGAAGTCCTGCCATACCAGCCTGATCTGTGTCCCAGCTTGCCTCCATCTTTGATTTTAAAGCAGTTGCAAAGATTATCATAATGGTTGCTTATCTACTGAGGTCAGTTTTCTTGTGACAAACAAGATGTTATTTACATTAATTTTAGCTCTTCATTAGAAATTGCCGTGTAATTCCAAGGCAACATTATTGGTTCAGATGACAATGTGATTGCTGTGTGCATTCTCTGTGAAGAAACATGAAGGAAAAGGGTATGTGTGTCATAGATCATTAACAATACGTGAGGCAAAAGCAATCTACTTTGCACGTTTGCACGCAATCACTTATATGCCTTTGCAGCACTTTGTGTGCCTGTCTGTGTATGTGTCCTCTTGAAATTGTGCTTCTCTACCAGAGATTTCCACTTGTGTGTCCCTGCAAACCCTGCTCCAGCATAATGGTGTAGTGGCCTCAGGCAAAACATTTCCTCTGAGCTCAGTTTTCTAATTTGAGAAATAAGAACCAGAAGGATTCTAAAGGCCTTTCCAAATCCCAGAGTCCACGCTTTACTGGCTGCCCTGCCTGCCCACACAGCCATGTGAAAGCTGAAACTCGTGTCCCACAATCGTTAGGGAGAGCTGTCCAGTTATAAGCCTGTCTGCAATCTTAAAAGGTTTCGTTCGCAAATTGTAGCTTTGGCAAACCATTCCACCCAAAATTTGACAGATGATTCTATCCCTGAGGTTTCAGTAAGGAGAAAAATGGAGAAGCAAAGGTAGCTGAGTCTACAGCCTGAATCACAGAGCATCCAATGATTCCAATCCATAAATGGCAGTTTTTAAGGCAGAGCTTGGCACCTGCTCTTATCCTCAGTTTTGCCCCCTGGAAAAGGTGTAGGCACAGTCTTGTGACATCAGCCAGTCATCTGAATATATCTCTGCTCTGAAAGGGGATGTGACTTGGGACCACACATACTTAGTTCCTGGCAAGACATCAGTATAAGCCTTGCATCTCCTAATAAAAACCACCTATCCAATATATAACTTTTGTACCCACCAGGAGAGGCTAGTAGAATGTTGGCAGGAGCCCTCCATGAGGAAATGTGAATTCAGGATAGAAAGCAAAGTTTCCAGTTGAGCCCTCTGTACCACAGGAGATTTCTTCAAGTCACCTCCTTGATTTCCTCCACTCTGACCTGGCAGTGGAAGCCTAGGCCCTCTGCACTGCCCTACCCCACAGAGGGAAATTCATGTCCTTGTATCAGTAGTTATCTTGCCATTTTTTGTGCTGTCTCAAGTCTGACACACTGCATTTGGTGCACAAAGATGCAATGAGCTCTCCCACTTCCTCTTTACAGTCTTGCTTCGATGGCCACCTCCCCAGCATCCTCGGTGCCCACCTGGCTTTCTTGGGCATCCCTAGTGCACACCTGCTCTCAAGAGCGTCTCTCTTGACTGTCTTGGTTGACCATTGTGCTCGTAGCCTCCTGGGCTATAGACAGCTCACAGTTAGTTACTTTCATATTCAGTTTGAGCAATTTTTAAAGGGGAGGGGTTTATTTTTATCTTTTATCTTGATATTCTATTATATCTAGTTACATTTATTTACATGACAGATATGATTAGCCTTCTATCATTTTATAGGATTTTCATCTTAAAACTTCCATTTTCATGTCTTTGCACTTGATCTTTGCTTTATATATGAGTGCTCACCTGTGTCTGACTTCTGCATGTTGGAAATTCGTATGTCTACTGTCAGTTCTTCTCTTGCTTAATTGACTGTCCTTATAAAACTGATATAAGCCTCATTTTATTGCATTTTAATTCACGATAGGTCTGAAATATCCTCTGACTTTATAAACAATGAGGAAATTTTCCAAGAACTCTGCTAATTTTCTCTCCCCATCACTTCTGCATGTTTATCAATTGTATGATGATTTTTCCACCCTTCTATTTTGTAAAATTTACCCTTCATTCTGTAACCATAGTTCCAATACAGTTTAGCTTGAATTCTATCACCCTAGTCTTCTTACCACAATTTCCCAACTTATCTCTTGGTTTTCTGGAGTTCCCCATTCCTCTGCCATAAGGTCTTATGCTAGCCAATATTTTAATTTTGCTCTGTGAAAATATTTGGCTTATGTCATTTTGTGTATGTGTGAGTTACTGACAGTATATCTAGGGGTAATAATCTATGTCTAATTTTATTGAACATTGTCCTAAAACTCTTCTATAAAGTTTCCATTTTCTACATGAAATGTGTTGTGGAGAAAGTCTACAGCAGCCAACCTAAATCCCTGCATTTCAGGGGGTTTTGCTTCTGCAGGAAGGAGCAGGACCAGATATTTATCAGATTAAATTCTTTATTTAGAAGACAATAAACAGTTCATGTTCAGGGTTAATTATTCTGTGTTTGCCTTTCCTAGGACATGTCATGTCTTTTAAATACATAATTAGCTTATTTGTTTTAGAGAAGTGTTTTTCATTGCATGTATGTTTAGTCATCTTTTTCTAGGAAGACCTTTTATATCTACATCAGTATTCCTTTCCTTATCTTCCATATTTGTACACTTCTCTCCATATTGGAGGGCATGGTTTCAGTGGCAAGAAAAGTAATACTCACAGAAAATGAGTAAATATAATAAGACACATTCCTGTGCCAAAGTATTACATTCACTGTTATGCCCTCTTTCCTCTTCTTCTGTCTTCTTTCAGGGACTGCCAAGAATGCACCTTGCTCTTTGTATCCCATTCCAGTGCAGAGTATATCTATCAATGGCAGAAGAAGGTAAATCCAGAGAGGAGATCTCAGGTGGACAGGGTCTGGTCCTGCACAGCAGACCTTCCATATCCAATTTTCCCCATATCCCCACTGTGTTCTCCAACTCATTGTAACTGAGGAGAGAGTGAAAGGGAGAACCTTCCTTTCCTCTCCCAGGGCATATCTGGGAGATTATTTCAACAATATCACAAATTCAAATTATTTAATCACTTGTGGTTTTTGAAGTACCCTTTCTGATAGGCAAGTAGCTAAAATTCCACCCTGTCTGCACAGCAGCTGTCGTTCTATCTCAGCAGGCAGGTGCATTACAGCCCACATGAGGGACGCCCATAGACGCCCATAGACTGACTCTGGTGACCACGGCAGGTAGGGGGGATTATGTTTCTGGGCCACATGGAACAACTCTTACACAAGACCACTCCTCAAAACTGAGAAAGGCAGCTGTTTTATCTAATACATACTGACAAACACACAGAGACAAGCAAAATGAGGAAACATAGGAATAAGTTTCAAAGCAAAGAACAAGGCAAATTCCCACCAAAAAGAACTTAATGAAATAAAGATAAGCAACCTAGCTGATGAAGAGTTAAAAGTAACAGTCATAAATATGCTTAGTGGTCTTGAAAGAATAAGTGAATATAGTGAGAACTTCAATAAAGATAGAAAATACCAAATAGAGGTTATAGTTGAATTAGAAAATACAGTGACAGTGAAAGTTGCTCAGTTCTGTCTGACTCTTTGTGACCCCATGGTCTATATGGTCCATGGAATTCTCCAGGCCAGAATACTGGAGTGGATAGCCTTTCCCTTCTCCAGGGGGTTTTCCCAACCCAGGGACCGAACCAGGGTCATCCTGCATTGCAGGTGGATTCTTTACCAATTGAGCTATCAGGGACACTCAGGGAAATTACAGTGGATGTGTTCAAAAGACTTTTTTTTAGTGAAAAGAAGTGAGGACAACTTCAGTTATCTCTGAGACAATATCAACTAGAAGTAGATTCATATTATGGGAGTCCCAGAAGTAAACATAGAGAAGAAGAGCCATAAAACTTACTTGAACAAATAATGGCTGAAAAATTCTCTAATCTGGGGAAGGAAACAGACAATCCAGGAGCATCAGAGAGTTACAAATAAGAGGAACCCAAAGAGAAACACACTAAGAAACATTAAACTTTAAAAGGTGAAGGTTAAAGAAAGAATCTTAAAAACAGCAAGAGAAAAATACAACACATATCCAAGTTTATTTATATACAAAGGAAATCCGATAAGTCTATCAGCAGATTTTGCAAGAGAAAGTTTACAGACCAACAGGCCAGACAGGAGTGGCATGATATTTAAAGGGCTGACAAATACCACATGATCATCGCAATTGACACAGAAAGGCATTTGACAAAATTCAACATCCATTCATGATAGAAACTCTCACCAACATAGATATAGAGGGAACTTGCTTCAACATAATAAAAGTCATTTATAACAAATGCACAGCCAACATTATACTCAATGATGAAAAGCTGAAAGCTTTTCCATTAAATCTAGGAACAGATATTCATATTTATTATTTTATTTTCCTTGCTAATTATATTATTTGTTCTGTTGTTGCCTTTAGTTACTTGAGTCAGTCAGTAGTTAACTGACAATGAAGACTTGATTCCACCTTTTAATATTATGTTGAAAATTCTGTAAAGCAATTATCCTTCAATTAAAAAATAAATAAATTTAAAAAATATTATGTTGAAATAGATTTCCTATTGTATTTCCTGCTATTTTTTGCTTTATTAATTCTGAAGTCATATTGTTTGGTGCATAATCATTTATAACACCAGGGATTTAAAAAGTTTGTCTTTCCTAAATACTGCTTTTGGTCTTCTTTAACAATTTTTTGACTTGAATACAAAATTGTTGAACAGAATTGAAAACATCTCAGGCCATTGTTGTTTTCTTCTCATTCATCTTCTTCCTCCTCCTTTTCCTCCTCCTCCTCCTCATTATCACAATCCTTTTATTTTTCCATGATTTTCTTTTTGTACCAATTGTCTAGAATCTGTTTTTTACCTTCTTAATGATCAACCTCTTTTGGGAACAGGAGTGTACCAAAAGGTTGATCTATATACAAATAGATAGATAGACTGATCGGTATATATATAAGGGTTTCCTAGGTGGTGCAATTCATGGGGTCGCAAAGAGTCAGACACGACTGAGCAACTGAACTGAACTGAACTGACTGAGATGGACTGACCAGTATATATATAAGGGTTTTCCAGGTGGTGCTAGTGGTAAAGAATCTGCCTGCCAATGCAGGAGACATAAGAGATGCAGGTTCGATCCCTGGGTCAGGAAGATCCCTTGTAGTAGGAAGTGGCAACCCACTCCAGTATTCTTGCCTTGAAAATTCCTTGGAGAGAGGAGCCTGGCAGGCTATAGTCTATGGGACCTCAAAGAGTCAGATATAACTGAGTAACACAGCACAACATAGCACAACAAAAATATGGCTTATTTTTCAAATTGAAGTATTTCTTTAATTGTGGTTTATTTAAATTATATTATTTTTATATTCTTTAATTGTAGTTTACTCCAGTAAATATTTTCTTTAATAATGATATTTTGAGATATTTTCTTTGTTTATGATATTTTCTTTAATTGTAAATATTTTCTTTAACTGTGAATTGAGATATTTTATTTAATTGTGGTTTTAATTGTGGTTAATTATGTTATTTTATATCATTTTGGTTATTTTGATATGGCCTAATTCAATCAATTTATTTGATGGTATACTGAAACTGCATATTCATTTTTGATCAATAGGCTGTATATTGTCACCCTGTTTATTTAACTTATATGCAGAGTACATCATGAGAAACGCTGGACTGGAAGAAACACAAACTGGAATCAAGACTGCCGGGAGAAATATCAATAACCTCAGATATGCAGATGACACCACCCTTATGGCAGAAAGTGAAGAGGAACTCAAAAGCCTCTTGATGAAAGTGAAAGTGGTGAGAGAAAAAGTTGGCTTAAAGCTCAACATTCAGAAAACGAAGATCATGGCATCCGGTCCCACCACTTCATGGGAAATAGATGGGGAAACAGTGTAAACAGTGTCAGACTTTATTTTTCTGGGCTCCAAAATCACCACAGATGGTGAGTGCAGCCATGAAATTAAAAGACGCTTACTCCTTGGAAGGAAAGTTATGACCAACCTAGATAGCATATTCAAAAGCAGAGACATTACTTTGCCAACAAAGGTTCGTCTAGTCAAGGCTATGGTTTTTCCTGTGGTCATGTATGGATGTGAGAGTTGGACTGTGAAGAAGGCTGAGCGCTGAAGAATTGATGCTTTTGAACTGTGGTGTTGGAGAAGACTCTTGAGAGTCCCTTGGACTGCAAGGAGGTCCAACCAGTCCATTCTGAAGGAGATCAGCCCTGGGATTTCTTTGGAGGGAATGATGCTAAAGCTGAAACTCCGGTACTTTGGCCACCTCATGCGAAGAGTTGACTCATTGGAAAAGACTCTGATGCTGGGAGGGATTGGGGGCAGAAGGAGAAGGGGCTGACAGAGGATGAGATGGCTGGATGGCATCACTGACTCCATGGACGTGAGTCTGAGTGAACTCCGGGAGTTGGTGATGGATAGGGAGGCCTGGCGTGCTGCGATTCATGGGGTCGCAAAGAGTCGGACACGACTGAGTGATTGATCTGATCTGATCTGATGTGTGTATATGCCGATATATAAATATGTTGTACTGTGTCTTCTGTGAAGTTAGAGGTTTGTATCCTGATTTCTTTTATTTTCTACTAATTATTTTTACAATTCTAATTAGTATAAAAAATGTGTGTGTCTTTAGTAAAATTTGAGGCTGCTGACTCTCTAGGAAAGATGAAGAAGCTAGCACAATTATACTTTTTTTTTAATCCTGTACTTTGCTATTTTAATTTGACTATTATTATTTTTGTCTCTGGTAGTTACCTTTCATGCATTGGAGAAGGACATGGCAACCCAATCCAGTGTTCTTGCCTTGAGAATCCCAGGGATGGGGGAGCCTGGTGGGCTGCCGTCTATGGGGTCGCACAGAGTTGGACACGACTGAAGCGACTTAGCAGCAGCAGCAGCAGTTACCTTTAGAATACTGAATAAGATACCTAATTTTCTTCTGCTTTCACTTTCTATTAACATGGATGAGTAAAAGGATATATTGATATTAGATGATATCATCCTTCACCACCTCGGGGCTTGTGTTTATACTGACACTTATTTAATACTTTTAAAGCATATTCTTTGTACCTTTTTAGTTTTTTCATGTAAGTAAGTGAAGTGAACTGAAGTTGCTCAGTCGTGTTTCACTCTTTGCTACCCCATGGACTATAGCCTACCAGGCTCCTCCATCCCTGGGATTCTCCAGGCAGGAATACTGGAGTGGGTTGCCATTTCTTTCTCCAAAAGATCTTCCCAACCCAGTGATCGAACCCAGGTCTCCCATATTGCAGGCAGAAGCTTTACCATCTGAGCCACCTTCTCTTGATCCTCTCACATTTGTGCTTATCTGAGGAATAAGGCACTGATTGCACCTTATCTTGAATTGTGTTTCTACAAAAACTTGTATAGCAAACAGCCTTGGAAGATAAAGACTGGCTTGGGACATTAGGACGCAAGAACCAACACAATGGTAATTTCCAAGGGTTTTTTTCTCAGCCTTTTATGTCCCAGACTAGATGCTAAAGAAACCAGCAGCCAGAAACACCAACAAACAAAAGCCTCCGAACAATCTTGCTGTCTCTCTAGTCAAATGATCAGAAACATGGGCACCAAGCAAGCCAGAAAGTTTTCAGATAATCACTCTACTCCACCCAGACACCTCAGAAACTTCTGAACTCCCATACATAAACTCATCAGCAAAGTCTAGTCTAGTAGGAAGCCTAGATGTGTACTCTGGCGTGCGGTAATGAAAAGTATCTCTTCTCCTTTCCTTCTGAGTGGTGTCAGAGGGGGCCAAGCACAGAGCCTAGACTTCCATCCCTACCCAGTAGTAATGAGGCACTTCTCTCTGCAATGTAAATAAAGGATATATCTGCAGCAGCAGCAAGGCAACCTAGTTCTCTCAGGAAGAGTGGTATCTTCAGAGGCCTGTGGCAGGGCCTGAACACCCACCTCCATCCAGCAGAAATGAGGCACCCCTGCACTCTTGGGGTACCAGTGGAGGCCAGCAGGGAACAAATAAATGAAAATTAAATTTAAAAAATAAATGAAATAATTAAAAAAAAAATGGAAAGCCTCTCCACAGAGATAAAAATATGAAGATAAGCCAAAAAGAATTTTTTTTTTATTTCATGCTTAAGTTTTGTGTCTTTTTTTTTTCTCCTTCTTTTCCTTTTTTTTTTAAATTTTATTTTATTTTTAAACTTTACAGTATTGTATTGGTTTTGCCAAATATTGAAATGAATCCGCCACAGGTATACATGTGTTCCCCATCCTGAACCCTCCTCCCTCCTCCCTCCCCATACCATCCCTCTGGGTCGTCCCAGTGCACCAGACCCAAGCATCCAGTATCGTGCATCGAACCTGGACTGGCGACTCGTTTCATACATGATAGTATACATGTTTCAATGTCATTCTCCCAAATCTTCCCACTCTCTCCCTCTCCTACAGAGTCCATAAGACTGTTCTACACATCAGTGTCTCTTTTGCTGTCTCGTACACAGGGTTATTGTTACCATCTTTCTGAATTCCATATATATGCGTTAGTATACTGTCCTGGTGTTTTTCTTTCTGGCTTACTTCACTCTGTATAATAGGCTCCAGTTTCATCCACCTCATTAGAACTGATTCAAATGTATTCTTTTTAATGGCTGAGTAATACTCCATTATGTATATGTACCACAGCTTTCTTATCCATTCATCTGCTGATGGACATCTAGGTTGCTTCCATGTCCTAGCTATTATAAACAGTGTTGCGATGAACATTGGGGTACACGTGTCTCCTTCCCTTCTGGTTTCCTCAGTGTGTATGCCCAGCAGTGGGATCGCTGGATCATAAGGCAGTTCTAGTTCCAGTTTTTTAAGGAATCTCCACACTGTTCTCCATAGTGGCTGTACTAGTTTGCATTCCCACCAACAGTGTAAGAGGGTTCCCTTTTCTCCACACCCTCTCCAGCATTTATTGCTTGTAGACTTTTGGATCGCAGACATTCTGACTGGCATGAAATGGTACCTCATAGTGGTTTTGATTTGCATTTCTCTGATAATGAGTGATGTTGAGCATCTTTTCATGTGTTTGTTAGCCATCTGTATGTCTTCTTTGGAGAAATGTCTATTTAGTTCTTTGGCACATTTTTTGATTGGGTCATTTATTTTTCTGGAGTTGAGCTGTAGGAGTTGCTTGTATATTTTTGAGATTAGTTGCCAGTTGCTTCATTTGCTATTATTTTCTCCCATTCTGAAGGCTGCCTTTTCACCTTGCTAATAGTTTCCTTTGTTGTGCAGAAGCTTTTAATTAGGTCCCATTTGTTTATTTTTGCTTTTATTTCCAATATTTTGGGAGGTGGGTCATAGAGGATCCTGCTGTGATGTATCTCGGAGAGTCTTTTGCCTATGTTCTCCTCTAGGAGTTTTATAGTTTCTGGTCTTACATTTAGATCTTTAATCCATTTTGAGTTTATTTTTGTGTATGGTGTTAGAAAGTGCTCTAGTTTCATTCTTTTACAAGTGGTTGACCAGTTTTCCCAGCACCACTTATTAAAGAGATTGTCTTTAATCCATTGTATATTCTTGCCTCCTTTGTCAAAGATAAGGTGTCCATATGTGCGTGGATTTATCTCTGGGCTTTCTATTTTGTTCCTTTGATCTATATTTCTGTCTTTGTGCCAGTACCATACTGTCTTGATGACTGTGGCTTTGTAGTACAGCCTGAAGTCAGGTAGGTTGATTCCTCCAGTTCCATTCTTCTTTCTCAAGATAGCTTTGGCTATTCGAGGTTTTTTGTATTTCCATACAAATTGTGAAATTATTTGTTCTAGCTCTGTGAAGAATACCATTGGTAGCTTGATAGGGATTGCATTGAATCTATAAATTGCTTTGGGCAGTTCCAATCCATGAACATGGTATATTTCTCCATCTATTAGTGTCCTCTTTGATTTCTTTCACCAGTGTTTTATAGTTTTCTATATATAGGTCTTTAGTATATTTAGGTAGATATATTCCTAAGTATTTTATTCTTTCCGTTGCAATGGTGAATGGAATTGTTTCCTTAATTTCTCTTTCTGTTTTCTCATTATTAGTGTATAGGAATGCAAGGGATTTCTGTGTGTTGATTTTATATCCTGCAACTTTACTATAGTCATTGATTAGTTCTAGTAATTTTCTGGTGGAGTCTTTAGGGTTTTCTATGTAGAGGATCATGTCATCTGCAAATAGTGAGAGTTTTACTTCTTCTTTTCCAATTTGGATTCCTTTTATTTCTTTTTCTGCTCTGATTGCTGTGGCCAAAACTTCCAAAACCATGTTGAATAGTAATGGTGAAAGTGGGCACCCTTGTCTTGTTCCTGACTTTAGAGGATATGCTTTCAATTTTTCACCATTGAGGATAATGTTTGCTGTGGGTTTCTCATATATAGGTTTTATTATGTTGAGGTATGTTCCTTCTATTCCTGCTTTCTGGAGAGTTTTTATCATAAATGGATATTGAATTTTGTTAAAGGCTTTCTCTGCATCTATTGAGATAATCATACAGTTTTTATTTTTCAATTTGTTAATGTGGTGTATTACACTGATTGATTTGCGGATATTGAAGAATCCTTGCATCCCTGGGATAAAGCCCACTTGGTCATGGTGTATGATCTTTTTAATGTGTTGTTGGATTCTGATTGCTAGAATTTTGTTAAGGATTTTTGCATCTATGTTCATCAGTGATATTGGCCTGTAGTTTTCTTTTTTTGTGGGATCTTTGTCAGGTTTTGGTATTAGGGTGATGGTGGCCTCATAGAATGAGTTTGGAAGTTTACCTTCCTCTGCAATTTTCTGGAAGAGTTTGAGTAGGATAGGTGTTAGCTCTTCTCTAAATTTTTGGTAGAATTCAGCTGTGAAGCTGTCTGGACCTGGGCTTTTGTTTGCTGGAAGATTTTTGATTACAGTTTCAATTTCCGTGCTTGTGATGGGTCTGTTAAGATTTTCTATTTCTTCCTGGTCCAGTTTTGGAAAGTTGTACTTTTCTAAGAATTTGTCCATTTCTTCCACGTTGTCCATTTTAGTGGCATATAATTGTTGATAGTAGTCTCTTATGATCCTTTGTATTTCTGTGTTGTCTGTTGTGATCTCTCCATTTTCAATTCTAATTTTATTGATTTGATTTTTCTCCCTTTGTTTCTTGATGAGTCTGGCTAATGGTTTGTCAATTTTATTTATCCTTTCAAAGAACCAGCTTTTGGCTTTGTTGATTTTTGCTATGATCTCTTTTGTTTCTTTTGCATTTATTCCTGCCCTAATTTTTAAGATTTCTTTCCTTCTACTAACCCTAGGGTTCTTCATTTCTTCCTTTTCTAGTTGCTTTAGGTGTAGAGTTAGGTTACTTATTTGACTTGTTTCTTGTTTATTGAGGTATGCCTGTATTGCTATGAACTTATCCCTTAGGACTGCTTTTACAGTGTCTCACAGGTTTTGGGTTGTTGTGTTTTCATTTTCATTCGTTTCTATGCAAATTTTGATTTCTTTTTTGATTTCTCCTGTGATTTGTTGGTTATTCAGAAGCATGTTGTTCAGCCTCCATATGTTGGAATTTTTAATAGTTTTTCTTCTGTAATTGAGATCTAATCTTACTGCATTGTTGTCAGAGAAGATGCTTGGAATGATTTCTATTTTTTTCAATTTACCAAGGCTAGCTTTATGGCCCAGGATGTGATCTATCCTGGAGAAGGTTCCATGTGTGCTTGAGAAAAAGGTGAAATTCATTGTTTTGGGATGAAATGTCCTATAGATATCAATTAGGTCTAACTGGTCTATTGTATCATTTAAAGTTTGTGCTTCCTTGTTAATTTTCTGTTTAGTTGATCTATCCATAGGTGTGAGTGGGGTATTAAAGTCTCCCACTATTATTGTGTTATTGTTAATTTCTCCTTTCATACTTGTTAGCATTTGTCTTACATATTGCGGTGCTCCCATGTTGGGTGCTTATATATTTATAATTGTTATATCTTCTTCTTGGATTGATCATTTGATCATTATGTAGTGACCGTCTTTGTCTCTTTTCACAGCCTTTGTTTTAAAGTCTATTTTATCTGATATGAATATTGCTACTCCTGCTTTCTTTTGGTCCCTATTTGCATGGAAAATCTTTTTCCAGCCCTTCACTTTCAGTCTGTATGTGTCCCCTGTTTTGAGGTGGGCCTCTTGTAGACAGCATATGTAGGAGTCTTATTTTCATACCCATTCAGCCAGTCTTTGTCTTTTGGTTGGGGCATTCAATGCATTTACGTTTAAGGTAATTACTGATAAGTATGATCCCGTTGCCATTTACTTTATTGTTTTGGGTTTGAATGTATACACCGCTTTTGTGTTTCCTGTCTAGAGAATATCTTTTAGTATTTGTTGGAGAGCTGGTTTGGTGGTGCTGAATTCTCTCAGCTTTTGCTTGTCTGTAAAGCTTTTGATTTCCCCTTCATATTTGAATGAGATCCTTGCTGGGTACAATAATCTGGGCTGTAGGTTATTTTCTTTCATCACTTCACAAGTATGTCTTGCCATTCCCTCCTGGCTTGAAGAGTTTCTATTGAAGATCAGCTGTTATCCTTACGGGAATTCCCTTGTGTGTTATTTGTTGTTTTTCCCTTGCTGTTTTTAATATTTGTTCTTTGTGTTTGATCTTTGTTAATTTGATTAATATGTGTCTTGGGGTGTTTCGCCTTGGGTTTATCCTGTTTGGGACTCTGGGTTTCTTGGACTTGAGTGATTATTTCCTTCCCCGTTTTAGGGAAGTTTTCAACTATTATCTCCTCAAGTATTTTCTCATGGTCTTTCTTTTTGTCTTCTTCTTCTGGGACCCCTATGATTCGAATGTTGTAGCGTTTAATATTGTCCTGGAGGTCTCTGAGATTGTCCTCATTTCTTTTAATTCGTTTTTCTTTTTTTCCTCTCTGATTCATTTATTTCTACCATTCTATCTTCTAATTCACTAATCCTATCTTCTGCCTCTGTTATTCTACTATTTGTTGCCTCCAGAGTGTTTTTTGTTTCATTTATTGCATTATTCATTATATATTGACTCTTTTTTATTTCTTCTAGGTCCTTGTTAAACCTTTCTTGCATCTTCTCAATCTTTGTCTCCAAGCTATTTATCTGTGATTCCATTTTGATTTCAAGATTTTGGATCAATTTCACTATCATTATTCGGAATTCTTTATCAGATAGATTCCCTATCTCTTCCTCTTTTGTTTGGTTTAGTGGGCATTTATCCTGTTCCTTTATCTTCTGGGTATTCCTCTGTCTCTTCATCTTGTTTAAATTGCTGAGTTTGGGGTGTCCTTTCTGTATTCTGGCAGTTTGTGGAGTTCTCTTTATTGTGGCATTTCCTCGCTGTGTGTGGGTTTGTACAGGTGGCTTGTCAAGGTTTCTTGGTTAGGGAAGCTTGTGTCGGTGTTCTGGTGGGTGGAGCTGTATTTCTTCTCTCTGGAGTGCAATGAAGTGTCCAGTAATAAGTTATGAGATGTCTATGGTTTTGGGGTGACTTTGGGCAGCCTGTGTCTTGGAGCTCAGGGCTGTGTTCCTTTGTTGCTGGAGAATTTGCTTGGTATGTCTTGCCCTGGAACTTGTTGGCCCTTGTGTGGTGCTTGGTTTCAGTGTAGGTATGGAGGTGTTTGATGAGCTCCTGTCAATTAATGTTCCCTGGAGTCAGAAGTTTCCTGGAGTCAGGGTTTGGACTTAAGCCTCCTGCTTCCAGTTATCAGTCCTATTTTTACAGTCATTTCAAAACTTCTCCTTCTATATAGCACCATTGATAAAGCATCTACGTTAAAGATGAAAAGTTTCTCCACCGTGAGGGTCACCCAGAGAGGTTCACAGCTTTACATGGAGAAGAGAAGAGGGAGGAGGGAGTTAGAGGTGACCCGAATGAGATGAGGTGGAATCAATAGAGGAGAGAGTGGGCTAGCCAGTAATCACTTCCTTATGTGCATTTCACAACTGGACCACTCAGAGATGTTCACGGAGTTATACAGAGAAGAGAAGAAGAAGGAAGGAGACAGAGGTGGCCTGGAGGATAAAAGGGGGGAATGAAAAGGAAGGAGACAGATGCAGCCAGTAATCAGTTCCCTAAGTGTTCTCCACCATCTGGAACACACAGAAATTCACAGAGTTGGGTAGAGTAGAGAGGGGTTAGAGACGAGACACAGGTGACCTGGGGGAGAAAAATGAGAGTTCAGAGGGAGAGAGAGCAGTCAAGCCAGTAATCTTGCTCCCTAGTGAAAAATGAGTACTGAAGATTGGGTTCTTAAAGGTACAAAATTGGTAACAAATACATAAAAGCATAAATTAAAGATCTAGGGTAGAGTTTGGAATTTCAAAAATACAATGTTAAAGAAAAGAAGAAGGAAAAGAAAGAGAGAAAAAAAAACAAAGTCATAAAGATTATAAAGAAAATATAGGTACAAAATTGATAACAAATACCAAAAAGCAAAAGTTAAAAATCTAGAGTAGAGTTTGGAATTTCAAAAATACAATGTTAAAAAAAAAAGAAGGAAAAAAAAAAGAGAGAAACAAAAAAACAAACAAAAACAAACGAAGTCATAAAGATTATAAAGAAAGTTTAGGTACAAAATTGATAACAAATACCAAAAAGCATAATTTAAAAATCTAGAGTAGAGTTTGGAATTTCAGATATACAATGTTATATAAAAGAAGAGAAAGAGAGAAAAAAGAAAGTCACAAAAATTGTATAAAAAAAAATATAGGTACAAAATTGATAACAAATACCAAAAACCTAAAATTAAAAATCTAGAGTGAGTTTGGAATTTCAAAAATGCAATGTTAAAGAAAAGAAGGAAAAAAAAAAGTCAAAAAAAGTTAAAAAAGTTTAAAAAGTTAAAAATATATATATTATGAAGTTTGCTTTAAAAAAAATAGGGTCTTTTTTTTTTTTGCTAAGTAATAGCAGGTTATAAAAGTGAAAATTAAAGGAATAATAGAGGACTTAAAATTCTTTAAAAAATTTTAAAAAAAGAAAGAATGATCGTAAAAATAGTAAAAATATATCTAGGACTTTCTCTAGTTTTGTTGTGGGTATTGTGGGTTCAGTTCATTTTCGGCTAGTTCCTTGGTCCGACTTACATTTCTCAAGATCTATAGGCCCCTTCCTATGCAGTCGGTACTAACCACAGGGTTTTAATCTATTGCTTGTAGCTTCCAAGGCGGTTCCCTCTGTTACAGATTCTTCTGTTTCCTGGTCTCTTCAGTGTCTGGTTTCCACCCTGACACAAAGGGGACGGTGGAGGACACTTTTTTTTTTTTTTTAGGCTCACTTGTGCAGTCGCACTGTGGGGAGGAAGGGACGCTGCAAACAAATAACACTGGCGTGTGCCCTCAGTGCCTCAGCCACACTGGGTCTGCCCCTGCTCACAGCGCGTGTAGCCTCCCTGCCCACAATGCTCAGGCTCTAGGCTGCTCCGCTGGGAACCATCTGTGGCCAGCCCTGGGCTGTTTGCACCTTTCAGGTTCAGGCACTCGGGTAGTCCTCAGAGGCACAGACTCGGTTGGGCCTGTGTTTTGTGCCCTTCCCAGGTCCAAGCAGCTCAGGTGATGAGGTGTTTGGCGAGCACGATTGCTGCGACTTATCGCCTCCCCGCCACTCAGTTATCTGGGTGTACAACTGGCGCACCTTCTCAGGCAGATGTTGACTGTCCAGACCCCCAAGAAGTTTTAGTTAGCAAAGAAGCCTGCTTACAGTTTTATAGATAATGTCTCTCTGGGGCTGCAAATGCCCCCTTCCGGCTCTGGCTGCCTGTCACGGAGGGGGATGGTCTGTAGCCGGCTATCTCTGTTTAGTCCTTTGTTCCATGCGCGGGCCTGGCGGTGTCTTAGGTTAGGGCTGGCTTTTTGCGTGGTAGATATCCCACAGTCTGGCTTGCTAGCCCAAATTATTTCGCTCAGATAGTGCTCGGGGTATTCAGGCCAGATCCTTACTCTAAGCGATGCAGCCCGCGCCGTGCCTCCCTGCCCAGCCCTTGCTTCTAGTGGCATGTGCAGGCGTCTGCGCTGCTTCTCCGCTGGGGGAGTTACCGTAGGGCTCGTAATCTGCGGTTTTTAATTGTTTATTTATTTTTCCTCCCTGTTATGTTGCCCTCTGTGCTTCCAAAGCTCGGCACAGATTCGGCAGTGAGAAGGTTTCCTGGTGTTTGGAAACTTCTCTCTTTTTAAGACTCCCTTCCCAGGACGGAACTCCGTCCCTCCCTCTTTTGTCTCTTTTTTTGTCTTTTATATTTTTTCCTACCTCCTTTCGAAGACTTGGGTTGCTTTTCTGGGTGCCTGATGTCCTCTGCCGGCATTCAGAAGTTGTTTTGTGGAATTTACTCGGCGTTTAAATGTTCTTTTGATGAATTTGTGGGGGAGAAAGTGTTCTCCCCATCCTACTCCTCCACCATCTTAGCTCCTCCCCGCCAAAAAGAATTTTTAATCACTCTCACTTTTAGTGCTGTAATAATGGTGTTAGGAGAAAGGTCATGGTAAAGAAGAGTCATGGAAACCAAGGATAATTTTTTTCATAGAAAATAGTCAATAATATCTAAAAGATAGCAGTAAGTACATGAACTCTAATTCCTGGATATAGAGCTAAGCCACATGGGTAGGATAACATGTTTCTTAAAGATGGATATCATAAATATATATAATTGATATGGTCCATTTCACCAGCTTGAGATACAAATGTAAGCATTTCTCACTTATTTATGCAATCCTTTTCTTAATACCATATGTTTCCATTAACAAGAAATTCAGTAGCTCCCTTTGGGGCCTTTCTCTGGTGCCCATTCCACTAGTCCAACAAATCTAAGGTTAATTTGGGTTTAGACCTACTCAGTTCAAAAGGGATAGAGACCAACTGCAAATTCCAAATTTACAGGGAGAACTGAGAAGTTCAATCAACCCCCTAGCACTGCAGCTTCTGTTACTGAAAAAACTTGACTATCAGAGACCCACAACACTTGTGTACTGCTGTGGAGTCCTCACTGGCCCATACCCCTGTGGGGTGCCCTGCTTAGACTTCAAAGTTATAACTCTTCTAATTCATATCCATGTGGTCAGTATCCTATCAAAGCTTGCTAGAACATCAGAGTGGCTAGTGTTAAAAGCATACACATGATTGGTGGAAGCCTGCCTCTCAGAGTCTCATGCCTGCCCTCATTCCTAAAATTTCTTTCCTCCTAGAGTTGCACCTGGGGCATAGGAAGTGTTTCAAAAGCTTTGTATCTCCTGGTGGTATAAGTTAAAGTCTTAGACTTGTTATTATGTATTGTATCTTGTTGGGAGCCGTGTTAGGCATTACTGACAAAATGGAGGCACGGTCCCCAGCCCCCTGTCCTCATTCCGCAGGCACAGATCCCAGGATGAAGGAGTTAGGCCTTGTAATTCTGACTTGTCTTTTTCTCTCCTCGACTGAGTTGACTGAAAAGGAATATTAAGGTACTTATTGGTCTTGAGAGAAGTATGAGAAGGCACAAAGCCTTCTGCAGCATTGCTCAGAAAATACTTCATAAAGTTAATCATTGACATTTGTTCAAGGACTTTTACAAAAGAGTGTTACAGGATGAGCACATAAGCCGTAGCTAGAGGCCATGGGAGGGATTGATATCTGAAGCCTATTTGTGAGGAGAATGTTTATGGCAAAGGAGTTTACTGAATTTAGGGCTTAGAAATAATTAAAATAGTTAGAAGTTAAAGATTTAAGGAATGTTGTAAAGTTAGCATATTTTACTATAGCTTATAGAAGTTAGGAATTTTTAGAGACACTATAGCTAGAAGCCTTTTTAAGAGATAGTGAGCTCAGGATGTTAGGGGCAAACAGGATTTAGGAAGATAAGTAGTAAACTGAGGGATTGTAGCATGATTTACAATGTAATCACAAGCTAACTATAGGACACATTAGAGGAGGTAGATAATAGATGATAAGGCTGATTCCGAGAGAATCACTGAAGCAGGAACTCTGTTTGAAGAGCAACAATGATTTATGGAGATAATAAATCTGGGAGAGGGGGAACTGAAAATGTCAAATCTCTGGCCTAATGTTTTTGTAAAAGTATAAAAAAGAATCTTAAACTTGGAATAAACAGGCAGTCCATAGAAAAATGAGAGCCTGTCTCATCGCCGACACCGTCCATCTCTTCAGGTTGAATCCCTGGTTGCTGGAGTTGGACTCCGGCAGTATGTGATAGGCAGAATAATGGCCACCCAAAGATGGCCACCACACAGGCATCCTAGTCCCTGGAAACTGTGAATATGTTGTGCTATATAGCAAAGGATAGTTAAGTTTGCTAATCAGTCGATCTTAAAATAGAGAGATCATACTGAAATAGCTAGGTGAGCCCAATGTAATCACAAATATCCTTAAAAATAAAAAAGAGAAACAGAAAAGTTGGTGTGATTTTATGTGAAAAGTATTTATCCAATCATTTCTGGAAGAAGGGGTCATGATCCAAGAAATAGAGGTAGCCCACAGAAGCTGGAGAGAGCAAGGAAATGGATTATTCTCCCTAGAAACTCCAGGAAGGAATGTAGTTGTGCTGACTCCTTGATTTTAGCCTCATGAGTCTCATGTCAGACTCTGACCTACAGAGCTGTAATATAATATATGTGTGCCTTTTAAGGCCACTAAGTTTGTGGTAAATTGTTGTAGCAGTAGTATAAAACTTAACACACCTTATCTTTGCATAATGAAGAAGTCACAGAGGGCCTCTTTGAAGAACAGAGTGCTCCCAAAGTGCCTCACCACCTCTGCTCATAGAGAAGCAGCTGGCAGATAATCTAGACTAACAAAGGGCTCCCTTGTCTACAACTGGAAGTAAAGTGGCCATTCTTACCCATGAGCATAGCTTCCGGTCTTCATACATGTACATATGTTGCAAGAAAGGGGAACACTTCCAGGGTCGAAACTGGGCTCTTGTCTAACATCCAGAAATGAATTGTCCGAGGAGACACATGTGCTGACAAAGCAAGAGATTTTATTGGGAAAGGGCACCCAGGTGGAGAGCAGTAGGGTAAGGGAACCCAAGAGAACAGCTCTGTCACATGGCTTGCAGTCTCAGGATTTATGGTGATGGGATTCGTTTCTGGGTTGTCTTTAGCCAGTCATTCTGACTCAGGGTCCTTCCTGGTGATACATGCCTTGTTCAGCCAAGATGGATGCCAGAGAGAAGGATTCTGGGAGGTGTTCAGACATGTGGTGTCTCCTTTTGACCTTTCCCAAACTGTTCCAGTTGGTGGAGGCTTATTAGTTCTGTGTTCCTTACCAGAAGCTCCTGTCATAAAACTCATGCAAATGGTTACAATGGTGTCTGGCCAGGGTGGGCAGTTTCAATCAGTGTGCTTCCCCTAACACACACATGCTTGTGTTGAGGTGGTTGTAGATGCTTTTTTTCCCCCAGTAAGCATTGAACAAATACTTAAAGAAAGAAAACTTTAGCATTGAAATCCCAAGTTTACAAATTTTATCTTCCTGCCAAACTCTAAAATTGAATTTTACTTAAAAGGATCCCATGCTACTGTCGGGCCTGCCTTCTCTGTGACACCTGCTAAACCACTTAAGGAGGAGTTAACATTTTACCCTAAAAACTTCTTTGTAAGAAGTCTTCAGAATTCACCAAGACAGTCTGCTCTTACACATTGTGCAACTTTGGTTTTCAAATCATTTCAGTAGGCAGATAGGAAGTATTTACTCAGCTAAAATTGAAAAATTTGCATAGTAAAGGGATAGAAGCCATGCTATTACCATAATAATACAGAATTGTTCTGCAAATATAAGCGGGGTTGTGAATATAGGAGTCTTCTTAGTCTGAAAGGGTAAGTCTATATACCCAATTAATATCGGAATTCATCAGACTTCTAAGGGAAAAGGGGG
Source organism: Bos indicus x Bos taurus (assembly GCF_003369695.1). Lineage (NCBI taxonomy): Eukaryota > Metazoa > Chordata > Mammalia > Artiodactyla > Bovidae > Bos > Bos indicus x Bos taurus. The sequence continues at coordinate 87,119,067 of NC_040083.1, read as the reverse complement.
GAAGTTGTTTCTTACAAGAAATGTATTTTACCAGAGAAATTAAGGAACTGTTTTTCAAAAGTTTTGACTACAAAGACATAATTAATATTGATGAGCCCATGCCTTTGTTAGAAAGCAAAATGTAAGAAACATTAGGAAAAACTGGTGGCTATTAAACTGTTAGGTGGCATTTTGGGGGCTCCAGGAGGCTCTGGTCCTTTATGTCTCAGGGCAGAAAGAGTTCAGTGAGAGGCAAAATGATAGTTATACAAATAGGATGTGATTTATTCAATTTATTTATTTATTCAAACACTGATTTATTTGAATTGGATGCTTGCGAGGCTTACAAGTGAGTAGGTGAGAACTTAGATCTTAGTGGGCTACAGTTTTATAATCAAAGGAAAAGTGAAGAGGAGAAGACCACCTTCTTTCTCATTCTTTATTCGGGTGAAGGAATTTGCTAGTCTCTACGTGGTCAAGCCAAGACAGTCATGGCACAATGAAAATGAACAAAACCTGGTAACATATGCTAAAAATGGTAAGCCATCTCAAGTTTTAGTATGAAGTGAAGTGAAGTCACTCAGTCGTGTCCAACTCTTTGCAACCCCATGGACTGTAGCCCACCAGGCTCCTCCATCCATGGAATTTTCCAGACAAGCGTACTGGAGTGGGTTGCCATTTCCTTCTCCAGGGGATCTTCCTGACCCAGGGATCGAACCCGGGTCTCCTGCATTGCAGGCAGATGCTTTTACCATCTGAGCCACCAGGTTTTAGTATAATGTCCCCTTTTCCTTATATTTTTGTTTTTAGTGTACTGAGAGGAGGGTGTCCTAGGAATAATTAACTTAGTGAAGTCACTGGGCAGGATATGGGTCTCATGCCATCGTTGTTTTATTGTTTGAGGTCATGTCTCATGATTCTGCTGCATGGTTTTGTTGCTAACCAAACCTGCTTGGTTTTGTGGTTAAGCAAACCTGCATTCTTATTGTTATTGTTCAGTCGGTCAGTCATCTAATTCTTTGTGACCCCATGGACTGCAGCATGCCAGGTGTCCGTGTCTTTCACTGTCTCCTGGAGTTTGCTCAGACTCATGTCCATTGAATCGATGATGCTATCTAACCATCTCATCTGCCACCCCATTCTCCTTTTGCCTTCAGTCTTTCCCAGCATCAGGATCTTATCAGTGAATAAGCTTTTTGCCTCAGGTAGCCAAAGTATTCTTGAGTGATCATTAACTTATATGGGTCTCCATACTTTTTTCTCTACTTACAGTCCCCTGGTGGGATTAGCTATTTAATTACCTACTTTGTGCCTTTCTTGTTGCTGTTTAGCTGCTAAGTAATGTCTGACTCTTTTTTGACCCCATGAACTGTACCCTGCCAGGCTCCTCTGTCCATAAGATTTCCAAAGCAAGAATACTGGAGTGGTTTGCTATTTCCTTCTGCAGAGGATCTTCCCAATCCAGGAATCAAACCCACATCTCCTGCATTGGCTGACAGGTTCTTTACCACTGAGCTTATCTTGCCCATTTACTCTGTCCCTATCAACTATGGGCATCACTAGAAGATCTATGTGTTTTTTTTTAATTTATTGGAATAATTATGAGATACTTTTAAAAGAGCATGAGTTGAGTAAAGAATGACAAGACAGAAGGTCTGAAGATTTCTCAGGGCTTCTATTTAAGGCATGTCCTCACCAGTCATTTCAGTGAGTGACCTAGAGGGGGAAAGTATAGAGAAGGAAGGGGGTATAGGAAGGGTATTATAGACAACAATTTTCAGAGAGATTTAATTTCAGAAAGAAAGAATAAGGAGACAGAAAGGCAATGTTGAGTCAGAGAAAAGGAGAAAGAAATGGAAAGAAAAAAATAAGACAAATGCAGAAAGTGAGAAAGATACTGGCACTCCTGGCTGGTGCTGCTCAGGGTGATGATGTCCTCTCCAATCCTGGCCTCTTGTCCAGCATGGATGTGAAAGACAGTCCATCAAAGCTTGTCATACTACTGCCTTGTCATCCACATTGAGGAATTGTCTGAAAAATGCTTAGAGAAGACTCAGTATGATGGGAATAGTGGCATAGGCCTCTTTCTTAATAGGAAATTCATGTCTCACCTTCCCTTACCAGTGAAATTTTCAGAGAGAAGAGACATCGCAGCCAGCACTTCTTTGGCCTCTGAGAGAGAGAGTTTTTCATACCTCATTCTTGGTTTACCTCTATGTGAGGCTGGGGTGTCCCAGACTGCTCATTATTTCACCAGCACTTGTATGTTCTTATTGATGCAAATAACCAGTAAACAATCTATAGTAAAAATACATGGGCATTTTATTCCAACCAAATGTAGCCTAAGAAGCATCCACTCAGCATCTCTGAGGGGACTGCTTTGAAAAGTAGGGGACAAGTAAATACTTATGAAATTTCTTTTGGCTGGGGAAATATATGTAGTCAAGCAAACATCCTGGTAAAACATTACTGCTAATCATGAAGAACAGATATCTCATGTTAATGAATTTAATGCCTTTCTTTTTTTAAATTAAACTTTTTATTTTGTATTGGCATACAGTCGATTAATGATGTTGTGACAGTTTCAGGTGGACAGCAAAGAGATTCAACATATACATGTGTCCTTTTTCTTCCAAACCCCGCTCCCATCCAGGCTGCCACATAACACTGAGCAGAGTTCCATGTGCTATATAGTAGGTTCTTATTGGTTATCCATTTTAAATATAGCAGTGTGTACCCATCCATTCCAAACTCCCTAACTATCCCTTCCTCCTATCCTTCCCCCTGGCAACCATAAATTCATCCTCTAAGTCTGTTTCATAAAGAAGTACATTTGTATAAATTTTTTTTTAAGATTCTTCATATAAGGGATATCATACAATTCTTCTGCTTCTCTGTCTGACTTACCTCACTCAGTGTGACAATCTCTAGGTCGATCCATGTTGCCGAAAATGGCATTATTTCATTCTTTCTGAGTAACCTTGCATATATGTACCACATATTATTCCTTCATTCTTTGTCTGATGGACATTAAGGTTGTGTCCATGTCTTGGCTATTGTAAACAGTGCTGCAATGAACATTGGGGTGCATGTATCATTTTGGATTATGTTTTTCTACAGATGCATACCCCTGAGTGGGAATGCAGGGTCATATGGTAGCTCTAATTTTTGTTTTTTAAGGAACCTCCATATGGTTCTCCTTAGTGACTCTACCAATTTACATGTGTAGGAAGGGTCCCTTCTCTCCACACCATCACCGGCATCTACTGTTTGTGGAATTTTTTTGATGATAGCCATTTTGACTATTGTGAAGTGATATCTCACTGTAGTTTTGATTTGCATTTCTCTAATAATTAGTGATGCTGAACATCTTTTCATGTGCCTCTTGGTCATTCATATGTCTTCTTTGGAGAAATGTCTATTTAAGCCTTCTGCCCATTTTTTGACAGGGTTTTTTATTTTAATGATGTTGAGCTTCAAGAAATGTTTGTAAATTTTGGAGACTAATCCCTTGTCATTTGCTAATCCCTTGTCACAGTAAAAAAAAAATCCCTTATTTTCTTTCAGTCTATGGGTTGTCTTCTTGTTTTGTTACCTGCTTCTTTCACTGTGCAAAAGCTTTTGAGTTTAAGTAGGTCCAATTTGTTTAATTTTGCTTTTATTTTCACTATTCTGGAAGATGGATCAAAAATATATTGTGGCAATTTATGTCAGAGAATGTTTTGCCTAGGTTTTCCTCTCAGAGTTTTATATTGTTTGGTTTCACATTTTAGGTCTTTAATCCATTTTGAGCTTATTTTTGTGTATGGTGTTAAAGAATGATCTAATTTCACTTTTTTACTTGCAGCTGTCCAATTTTTCTAGCACTGTTTGTTGAAGAGACATTTGACCACAGGTGTGTGGGTTTATTTCTGGCCTGGCTATCCTGTCCCACTGAGCTACAATTCTATTTTTGTGCCAGTACCATACTATTTTGATCACTATAGTTTTGTAGTATAGTCTGCAGTCAGGGAAACTGATTCCTCCATATCCAATTTTCTGTCTCAAGGTTGTTTTCACTATTCAAGGTTTTTTGTGTCTCATACAAATTTTAAGACATTTTGTTCTAGTTCTGTGAAAAATGTCATTGGTAATTTGATAAGGATTGCATTGAATCTATAGATTGCCTTCAAGGGTATAGTCATTTTGACAATATTTATTCTTCCCATCGAATAACATGGTATATCTTTCCATCTGTTTATGTACTATCATCAGTGTCTTATGGTTTTCAGAGTAAAGATCTGTTGTCTCCTTGGTTAGGTTTATCCCTAGGTATTTTATTCTTTCTTAATGTGATGGTACATGGAATTGTTTCTTAAGTTTCTCTTTCTGATTTTTTGTTGTTAGTGTATAGAAATGCAACAGATTTTGGTGTGTTGGTTTTGTAACCTGCAGCTTTAAAAAATTCATTGATGAGTTCTAGTGATTTTACCAGTTTTCTGGTAGTGTCTTTAGGATCTTCTACATACAGTATCAAGTCATCTGCAAACAGTGACATTTAACTTCTTATTTTTCTATTTGAATTACTTTTATTTCTTTTTCTTCCCTGATTGCTATAGCTAGGACTCCCACAACTATGTTGAATAAAATTGGTGACTGTAGACATCATTGTCTTATTCCTGATTTTAGAGGAAATGCCTTCAGCTGTGCACCATTGAGTGTGATATTAACTGTAGGTTTGTTGTAAATGGCTTTTATTATGTTGAGGTATGTTTTCTTTATGCCCACTTTCTGGAGAGTTTTTATCATAAATGGGTGCTGAATTTTGTCAAAACCTTTTTCTGCATCTATTGAGATGATCATATGATTTTTTTATTCTTCAATTTGTTGATGTGGGGTGCCACACTGATTAACTTGAGGATACTGAAAAATCCTTGCATTATTAGGATGAATCCCATTTGATTGTGATGTATGATCCTTTTAATATATGGTTGGATTTGGATTGCTAGTATTTTGTTGAGGATTTTTATATCTATGTTCATCAATGATATTGGCCTCTAATTTTCTTTTTCTGTGGTATCTTTGTATGGCTTTAGTATTAGGGTGATGATGGCCTCATAAAATGAGTTTAGAAGTATTCCTTCCTCTGTAATTTTTTGGAAGTGTTTCAGAAGGATAGATGTTAGCTCTTCTCTAAATACTTGGTAGAATTTGCCTGTAAAGCAATCAGGTCCTGGACTTTTGTTTGTTGGGAGTTTTTAAATCACAATTTCAATTTCAGTGCTTGTGACTGATCTGTTCATATTTTCTATTTCTTCTCAATTCAGTCTTGGGAGACTGTACCTTTCTAAGAATCTGTCCATTTCTTCCAGGTTGTCCATTTTATATGCATACAGTTGCTTGTAGTAATATCTTTTGATCCTTTGTATTTTTGTGGTGTCAGTTGTAATTTCTTTTTCATTTCTAATTTTATTGAGTTGAGTCCTCTCCACCTTTTCCTTGATGTGTCTGGCTAAAGGTTTATTAATTTTGTTTATCTTTTCAAAGAAGCAGCTTTTGTTTTCTTTTTCTCTATTTCTCTTATTTCTGCTCTGATATTTATGATTTCTTTACTCCTACTCATTTTGGGTTTTATTTGTTCTTTTTTCTCATTGTTTTAAGTGTAAATTTAATTTGTTTATTTGAGATTTTGCTTGTTTCTTGCTATAAACTTCCTTCTTAGAACTGCTATCACTGCATCCCATAGGTTTTGGATCATTGTGCTTTCATTTTCATTTGTCTCTAGATATTTTTTCAGTTCCCTATTTAATTTCTTTAGTGATTCATTGGTTAGCAGTATATTGTTAAGCCTCCACATGTAACCTGTTTATAGTTTTTTCTTGTAGTTTATTTCTAAACTTATAGCATTGTGTGGAAAAGATGCTTGATATTATTTCAATTTTCCTAAATTTACCAAGGCTCACCATGCGGCCCAGCATGTATTCAATCCTGGTGAATGTTCTGTTTGCACTTGAGAAGAATGTGTGGTCTGCAGCTTTGGAGTAAGTCCTTCTGGTCTGATGTGTCATTAAAGCCTTGTGTTTCCTTATTAATTTTCTGTTTGGATGATCTGTCCATTGGTGAAACTGGGGTGTTAAAAGTCCCCCACTATATTGTGTTACTGTTAATTTCTCCATTTATGGTTGTTAACATTTCCCATGTATTGAGGTACTCCTATATTGGGTACAGGTTGTATTGTCACCCTGCTTATTTAACTTATATGCAGAGTACATCATGAGAAACGCTGGGCTGGAAGAAGCACAAGCTGGAATCAAGATTGCCAGGAGAAATATCAATAACCTCAGATATGCAGATGATACCACCCTTATGGCAGAAAGTGAAGAGGAACTCAAAAGCCTCTTGATGAAGGTGAAAGACGAGAGTGAAAAAGTTGGCTTAAAACTCAACATTCAGAAAACGAAGATCATGGCATCTGGTCCCATCACTTCATGGGAAATAGATGGGGAAACAGTGGAAACAGTGTCAGACTTTATTTGGGGGGGCTCCAAAATCACTGCAGATGGTGACTGCAACCATAAATTTAAAAGACGCTTACTCCTTGGAAGAAAAGTTATGACCAACATAGATTGCATATTCAAAAGCAGAGACGTTACTTTGCCAACAAAGGTCCGTCTAGTCAAGGCTATGGTTTTTCCAGTGGTCATGTATGGATGTGAGAGTTGGACTGTGAAGAAAGCTGAGTGCCAAAGAATTGATGCTTTTGAACTGTGGTGTTGGAGAAGACTCTTGAGAATCCCTTGGACCGCAAGGACATCCAACCAGTCCATTCTGAAGGAGACCAGCCCTGGGATTTCTTTGGAAGGAATGATACTATCATTCCAGTACTTTGGCCACCTCATGTGAAGAGTTGACTCATTGGAAAAGACTCTGATGCTGGGCGGGATTGGGGGCAGGAGGAGAAGGGGATGACAGAGGATGAGATGGCTGGATGGCATCACAGACTCGATGGACGTGAGTCTGAGTGAACTCCGGGAGCTGGTGATGGACAGGGAGGCCTGGCGTGCTGTGATTCATGGGGTCGCAAAGAGTCGGACACGACTGAGCAACTGAACTGAACTGAACTGATATTTACAACTGTTATATATTCTTAGATTGATATCTTGATCATTATGTAGTGTCCTTTGTCTCTTGTAACAGTCTTTGTTTTAAAATCTATTTTGTCTAATATGAACATTGTTACTCCAGCTTTATTTTGATTTCTGTTTTTGTGGAATAACTTCTACTATCCCCTCACTTTCAATCTGTGTGTGTTCCTAGGTCAAAATTGGGTGCCTTGTAGATAGCACACGTGCGAGTCTTGCTTTTGTATCCACTCAGCCAGTCAATGTCTTCTTGTTAGTGCATTTAATCTGTTTACATTTAAGGTAATTATTGATATGTATGTTCCTATTGCCATTTTCTTAATTTTTCTTTTTTTTTTTTGGTAGCCTTTTTTGTTCTCTCGTGCTTCCTGTCTATAGAAAGCATTTGTTGTAGGCTGGTTTAGTGTGGAATTCTCTTATTATTTGCTTGTATGTAAAGCTTTTGATATCTCCATCAATCTGAATGAAAGCCTCACTGCATAGAGTATTCTTGGTTCTAGGTTCTTCCCTTTCATCACTTTAAATATATCATGCCTGATCCTTCTGGCTTGCAGAGTTTCTGCTGAGAAATCAGCTGTTAACCTTATGAGAGTTCCCTTATATATTATTTTTCTTTTTTCCCTTGTTGTTTTTAGCATTTTTTCTTTGTCTTTAATTTTTGTCAATTTGATATCTATGTGTCTTAGCATTTTCCTCCTTGGATTTATGCTGCTTGAGACTCTCTGTGCTTCCTGGACTTTCTTGACGGTTTCCTTTTTCACGTTAGGAAAAATTTCAGATTTCAGCTATTATCCATTTAACTATTTTCTCAGGTCCTTTCTCTCTCTCTTCTCTTTCTGGGATCCCTATAATGGAAATACTGGTGCATTTAATGTTGTCCGAGAGGTGTTTTAAGCTGTCTTCATTATTTTAATTCTTTTCTCTTTATTCTATTCTGTGATAGTGATTTCCACCATACTTTCTTTTGGGTCACTTTTCTATTCTTCTGTCTCAGTTATTCTGCTATCGATTCCTTCTAATATATTTTTCATTTCAATTATTGTGCTGTTCATCTCTGTTTGTTCTGTAGTTCTTCCAAGTCTTTGTTAAACATTCCTTACATCTTCTCAATTTTTGCCTCCATTGCTTCCATTCTTTTTCTGAGATCCCAGATCATCCTCACCATCATTATTCTGAATTCTTTTTGTGGTAAGCTGCCTATCTCCACTTTATTTAGTTATTTTTCTGGTGTTTTACTTGTTTCTTCATCTGGGACATAATCGTCTGCATTTTCATTTTGATTAACTTTCTGTGATTGTGTTTTTCATTCTGGAGGCTGCAGGAATGTAGTTTTCCTTATTTCTGCTGTCTGTGTTCTGTCGATAAGGCTATCTAAGAGGTCTGTGTAAGCTTCCTGATGGGAAAAACTGTTGGTGGGTAGAACTAGGTCTTATTCTGGTGGACAAGGGCACTGGCAGCAGCACTCCTAAAAAATACCCATTGGCATAAACCCTCATGGAAGTTATTACCATTAGCCTTACCATAGAACCTGTAGCTCCAGGGCTGGGTTGCCTCAGGTCAAACAACTAACAGGCAAGGAGTGCAGCTCCATCCATCAGCAAACAAGTAGATTAAAGCTTTACTGACCACAGTTCAGTTCAGTCACTCAGTTGTGTCTGACTCTTTGCAACCCCATGAATCACAGCACGCCAGGCCTCCCTGTCCATCACCATCTCCCGGAGTTCACCCAGACTCACGTCCATCGGGTCAGTGATGCCATCCAGCCATCTCATCCTCTGTTGTCCCCTTCTCCTGCCCCCAATCCCTCCCAGCATCAGAGTCTTTCCAATGAGTCAACTCTTCACATGAGGTGGCCAAAGTACTGGAGTTTCAGCTTTAGCATCATTCCTTCCAAAGAAATCCCAGGGCTGATCACCTTCAGAATGGACTGGTTGGATGTCCTTGCAGTCCAAGGGACTCTCAAGAGTCCTCTCCAACACCACAGTTCAAAAGCATCAATTCTTCAGCTCTCAGCTTTTTTCACAGTCCAACTCTCACATCCATACATGACCACTGGAAAAACCATAGCCTTGACTAGACGGGCCTTTGTTGGCAAAGTAATGTCTCTGCTTTTGAATATGCTATCTAGGTTGGTCATAACTTTCCTTCCAAGGAATAAGCGTCTTTTAAATTCATGGCTGCAGTCACCAACTGCAGTGATTTTGGAGCCCAAAAAAATAAAGTCTGACACTGTTTCCACTGTTTCTCCATCTATTTCCCATGAAGAGATGGGACCAGATGCCATGATCTTAATTTTCTGAATGTTGAGCTTTAAGCCAACTTTTTCACTCTCCACTTTGACTTTCATCAAGAGGCATTTTAGTTCCTCTTCACTTTCTGCCATAAGTGTGTTGTCATCTGCATATCCAAGGTTATTGATATTTCTCCTGGCAATCTTTTTTTTTTTTTCTCTCTCTCCTGGCAATCTTGATTCCAGCTTGTCCTTCTTCTAGCCCAGCGTTTCTCATGATGTACTCTGCATATAAGTTAAATAAGCAGGGTGACAATATACAGCCTTGATGTACTCCTTTTCCTATTTGGAACCAGTCTGTTTTTCCATGTCCAGTTCTAACTGTTGCTTCCTGACCTGGATACAGGTTTCTCAAGAGGCAGGTCAGGTGGTCTGGTATTCCCATCTCTTTCAGAATTTTCCACAGTTTATTGTGATCCACACAGTCAAAGGCTTTGGCATAGTCAGTAAAGCAGAAATAGATGTTTTTCTGGAACTCTCTTGCTTTTTCGATGATCCAGTGGATGTTGGCAATTTGGTCTCTGGTTCCTCTGCCTTTTCTAAAGCCAGCTTGAACATCAGGAAGTTCACGGTTCACGTATTGCTGAAGCCTGGCTTGGAGAATTTTGAGCATTACTTTACTAGCGTGTGAGATGAGTGCAATTGTGCGGTAGCTTGAGCATTCTTTGGCATTGCCTTTCTTTGGGATTGGAATGAAAACTGACCTTTTCCAGTCCTGTGGCCACTGCTGAGTTTTCCAAATGTGCTGGCATATTGAGTGCAGCACTTTCACAGCATCATCTTTCAGGATTTGAAATAGCTCAACTGGAATGCCATCACCTCCACTAGTTTTGTTCATAGTGATGCTTTCTAAGGCCCACTTGACTTCACATTCCAGGATGTCTGGCTGTAGGTCATTGATCACACCATCGTGATTATCTGGGTCCTGAAGATCTTTTTTGTACAGTTCTTTGTACTCTTGCCACCTATTCTTAATGTCTTCTCCTTCTGTTAGGTCCATATCATTTCTGTCCTTTATTGAGCCCATCTTTACATGAAATGTTCCCTTGGTATCTCTAATTTTCTTGAAGAGATCTCTAGTCTTTCCCATTCTGTTGTTTTCCTCTATTTCTTTGCATTGACCGCTGAGGAAGGCTTTCTTATCTCTCCTTGCTATTCTTTGGAACTCTGCATTCAGATGTTTATATCTTTTTTTTTTTTCTCCTTTGCTTTTCACTTCTCTTCTCACAGCTATTTGTAAGGCCTCCTCAGACAGCCATTTTGCTTTTTTGCATTTCTTTTCCATGGGGATGGTCTTGATCCCTGCCTCCTATACAATGTCACAAACCTCCATCCATAGTTCATCAGGCACTCTATCTATCAGATCTGGTCCCTTAAATCTATTTCTCACTTCCACTGTATAATCATAAGGGATTTGATTTAGGTGATACCTGAATGGTCTAGTGGTTTTAGTGACCACAGCCCTGTTCAATCCCTGGGTTGGGAAGATTCTCTGGAGGAAGGCATGGCAACCCACTCCAGTATTCTTGCCTGGAGAATCCCCATGGACAGAGGGGCCTGGTGGACTATAGTTCATGGGGTTGCAAAGAGCTGGACACGACCGAGTGACTAAGCATAGCACAGTACAGCACATAGGCATAATACACAGAAGAACTGTACAAGAAAGGCATTAATGACTAAGCGCAGAACTTTTGGTGGTCTTTACACTTCCCATCATGGAGCCAGTGGAATGTAAAGCATCAGGACTCCACCTACACTGGGTCATGTGTAAGCCCCAGGCCCGCTCTTTGCTTGTGTGATATCTACCAAGGTTCTAAAACCTTAAATTTCAGTTCTTCCTCCATGAAATAGGAGTCATGGTGGTTTACAGGATTAAATAAAAGAACATATATAAACCACTCAAGACCAAATAGTGTATAACCTATGGACAAAACACCCAGAAGACTTAGTGGTGGTGCTGTATGAGTTTCCTATCGTTGCTGTAACAAGCTTTCAACAATTTGAAACAATACAAAAATTATCATCATACGGTTCTGAAAATCAGAGATCTGAAACAGGTCTCACTGGGCTAAAATCAACGTGTTGACAGAGTTGTGCTCTTTCTGGAGCCTCTAGGGAAGAATCTTTTTCCTTGTCTTTCTGGCTTCGTAATACCACTGTGTTCCTTGGTTCATATGACTCTGGCTCCCTCCTATTCTGACCTCTGTTTCCATCACATCTTCTCTACTCTGACCTTCCAGCCCCTCTCCTTCCTTTGTGAGGACACTTATGCTGACATTGAGCCTACCAGGATAATCCTCCTAATTTAAGATTTCCTTAACTTAATCCCCGGAGAAGGCAATGGCACCCCACTCCAGTACTCTTGCCTGGAAAATCCCATGGATGGAGGAGCCTTGGTAGGCTGCAGTCAATGGGGTCGCTGAGGGTCGGACACAACTGAGCAACTTCACTTTCACTTTTCACTTTCATGCATTGGAGAAGGAAATGGCAACCCACTCCAGGGTTCTTGCCTGGAGAATCCCAGGAACAGGGGAGCCTGGTGGGCTGCTGTCTCTGGGGTCACACAGAGTCGGACACGACTGAAGCGACTTAGCAGCAGCAGCAGCAACTTAGCAGTAACTTAATCCCATCTGCAAAATTTCTTTGTTATACAAAGTAATGTATTTCCAGGTTTTAAAAAATCGGTGTGGGTGTTGTTGGGCACCATTGTTCCAACTACCTCAAGTACTAGAACACAATGCAAGTGCTGTGAGTCTCAATCAAGCAAAAGCAAAGATGTGGTTGGAGAGACCTGAGAGGGAGCAGGAAGAGTGCAATCCTCTTGTCCTATGTGGGAGGGGGTGTGTCCAGAGATAGATCTAAATGGACCAAATAAGAGAGTCTGAATGCTACTTAAATATACTAGAAAGCTAATAGAGAAATTGGAATAATTCTTGTCAAAAATTAGAAGGTTGTGAGGACAAGTAAATAATAGGTTAGAAGTGAGCTAAAATATATAGTCATTTTGTGAAATCTAAAGGTATAATATGAACTTAAGAAATAGGGCAGGTAAAGCAATGGAAATAACCAGTGGCAGAATTTAAAATATTATTTTTTGTGTTACAATATCCATATTCTTTCTCTCAATACCTCTCCTCTCTCTCTCTCTTTAGTTTGCCTCTTTTTAGTTTTCTTTTGCTTGAGTGAAACATCTGGAGAGACAAAGCATCTTTTGAGGCCTGTGCTTATTGAAAATTCCCTTTGGCTCTCACAGAGCAAAGTTACATCTTCTGGAAATAGAAGCTCTGGTCTGCTGGCATTGCTCATCCAGTGTTATTTGCTATAATATGCTGTCCTTTTTCTTCAAATCCTGGTTGATGGACTCTCAGGTGGGTGGAGGGTTAAGCACATGTGCTCAGCCAACTGCATTCAACCAGACATTCTGGAGCTGTATCTGGGCAGGCCTATAATGTCTTCCCAAAACCAAGGGCATGAACCTTACAAAGAGCAGCTGGGTGAATTATTGCCCTTGACACTTTCATGTCATGTACCCTGGAAACATACCACAGCACCAGCTAAAGGAGGCAATCCCTGAGGGTGTGTATAAAAAAACTGCTATTTTTTGTACACTGATTTGATTTTTAAAAACTATGAGGCACAGATGTTTTGCTGGAGAAAGAACTGTGTAAAAGACATCAGTAAAGATGTTACTGGAAAGGGGTCATGCATAAATAAGAAAAAGAAGAACTTGGGAACCCTCTTCTGCCGGTGTCCAGCCCCGGTGGATCCAGGGAATTCGAAGCGAGGACGGCGTCGGCGAGGACCAGGAAACAACTGCTTAATTAAACATTAATTAAGGATATAGAGTAATAGAATAAGGATAGCTCAGTAGGAAAATTCAGTGAAGAAAAGAGCCTGAATAATTCAGCCAGAAGGTGAGAGAAAGAACATGGGGAGACCCAGTTTCGGTGAACAAGGCCCGCACTTTATTTTCCAAAGTAGTTTTTATACCTTAAGTTATGCATAGAGGATAATGGGGGAAGGGGTAGAGTCATGCAGTAAGCCAGGCTTTCTTCCTGCAAACTTATCATATGCAAAAGTTTAGGTGATTTGCATCATCTTCTGGCCCAGAGGCCTGTTAACATTTTAAGACCCTTTCTTCAGAAAACTTATTTTTCTCTAAAGGTGATTAGTCAAGTGCCACCCTCAAAAGCATTAGATAAAGTTGCATTCCTACAGAGCAAAGGTGTGGTGAGCTATAACAAGAAAAAGAATTAACTCAAGGGTCCCAGGTTGCAAACATTAAAGCTACTACTTACACCAATTATATTAATCAATACACTGCCAGGGACACAGCAGGTAAGGGATATGGAGACTTAGCAGCAAACATTGGCCCAACAAGTGAAAAACCCTTCACCAATACAATTTCTAATCAATCTTTTAACTGCTCAAAGGACTCTGTATTAAGACAGTTTAAAACAGCTCATGCCTCTCACAGTTGGGAGGCTCTGAGCAATCACATGTGGCCGGAAAAACCTATTCAGGCAGGCTAGAGGATTTCCAAAGGAGTTTGTAGGTTGAAACACTGTCACACCCAGGAATTATTAACTGGAGCTGTAAGTTAACTCTTTTTTTCAGAGAGAGGTAGTGGGGGACAGCCCCCCGTAAAGTCAGAGGTGTAGGTGAGAGCACAAAGCAGAAAGTAGGCAGACTCTGGTTTTGGGAGTAGATGCTCGAGAATTTCCAGGGGGACTCCTGAGGCTCGATCCCTCCTTTGCATATGCCGAGCCTCCTTCCTCATGACCTTTGCCATGGGCGGAGTTCCTCACGCTGGCTTCTGGCAGTGATAGAATTCCAGTTGAGCTATTCCAGATCCTGAAAGATGATGCTGTGGAAAGTGCTGCACTCAATATGCAATATGCCGGCTCCCGGCACTCTTCTATCTTTGGTTTTTGGTTCTGTCATTGGAAAGTATAAAACAAAAGGTAGCAGAAAAGTAGTTACAGGTTGGGGATCTGACACAAGGAGTCTGGGTTTGTGAAGTCCTGTAGGCACCACTCACACATTGTAATTCATGTAAGCAAAGCACTGATAATCATGCCTGGCACATAGGAAACAGTCAATTAAGCTATTAGAAGGACCCTCAGTTCATAGAATCAATTGATTAATCATTAGCATAAATAGAGTGCCCTCCTTCAAGCAGAAAAGCAGTCATCAAAGGGAGTCTGCCTTTCAGCTTTAAATCCAAGCAGAAGAGATTCTTCCTCACATAGACTGTAAACTGGGCCTAGCCCCAGGAAGGTGGGCACAGATGTGAGAACAGGAACAATGTGTACGGAGCAAGGCCACAGTCATTTGTGTTAGATGCGGACACTCAAACCCCTTACTGTCCTTCTTCCCCCAGAAGTAGACCTGGAGATAGAACCCCAGTTTATCCAGCAAGGATTAAAGGAGGGGTTTATCCAGCAAGTGTGGCAGGCAGTGCAGTGAGAAGGGGGACAGGAGACAGGAAGGGAAAAGGACAAGAAGGCAATCATTAAGGGGCCATGATCAGGTTAGCATCATTGCAAGCCATGGAGCGCCACCCAACCAGGAAACTATGGAATCACATCCTAGAGGGGTGAGGAAGGTGGGCATTTATACACCAACCTGTCAATCATGGTGGAGGCACTGCCAGGATTACTAATTCCCAGCACTGAGACCATTTGGACATGGGCAGAGAGGCTCCTGAGGTTTAGGAGAGGTTCTCAGGTCATGAAGAGATGCAGACAGGAGCGGGGGCAGAATCCACAAGCCAGACAAGTGTGTTGGTGATATATACCAACAGCTTCTGCAACATTTACATTTAAGGAGAAGGTTCTGGAACCCGCCAGAGATAGATCTAGGTAGAGATCATCCCATCCAGAAAGCAGCTTGGATATGCCAATCCTCACAAGAACTTGTTGTTCCTGATGTTGAGAGCAAGAATGGTGGGCGAGAAGAACACAGGTTTGGAAGACACACTGTCTGGAACAGAAGCTCTGCTCTGCCACCTGCTAGCTCTGGGCTCTTGAGTAAGTCACTTACTGTCTCTGTGCCTCACTTTCCCCCTCTGCCAAATGGGAATGATAATCAAAACTTCCTTGATAGAGTTGCTGCAAGGGTTCTCTTTTTAATTGGAAGATAATCGCTTTATAATCTTGTGTTAGTTTCTACTGACAACAACGTGAACCAGCTGTAAGTATACATATATCCTTTCCCTCTTGAGCCTCCCTCCTACCCTGTCCCATACCACCCTTCTAGCTCATCACGGAGCAGTGAGCTGAGCTCCTTGTGTTATACAGCAGTTGCTGTGAGGGTTTAATGTGTTCATATAGATAAAGCATTTAAAAAGTGCCCACAGTAAGTGCTCAAACATTTTTTATTGTATTATCCTTTGTGAATTGCTTATAAGTGCTTTGAAATAACAGGTGCTCAAAGATTTTAGCAATCATTTATCCACTATAATGCACCAAGAATTGATGGAGTAATTGCTGTGAAGAGAAGGCCTCCATTCTGTATGAGCTGATCTCCAGAGAATAAGGGAAAGTATGTGGCCAACGAGCTGGCTCTAGAGGTCACTTAGACAGAGTAGCTTGTTACCTCACGAGCCCTTGCTAGTTTATGGTGATAGTCT
Source organism: Bos indicus x Bos taurus (assembly GCF_003369695.1). NCBI lineage: Eukaryota > Metazoa > Chordata > Mammalia > Artiodactyla > Bovidae > Bos > Bos indicus x Bos taurus. The sequence goes on along the minus strand of NC_040083.1, from coordinate 87,103,043 downwards.
GACCTTCCATTCAGAATGCTAGTAGCTTAAATATCTAAAAGTAATCTAGAAAATAAAGTTCTAAGGTTGTGACATGCGCAAATTCTTTCCAGTTCCAGTTCAGTCGTGTCCGACTCTGCGACCCCATGAATCACAGCATGCCAGTCCTTCCTGTCCATCACCAATTCCCAGAGTTTACCCAAACTCATGTCCATCAAGTCGGTGATGCCATCCAGCCATCTCATCCTCTGTCGTTCCCTTCTCCTCCTGCCCCCAATCCCTCCCAGCATAAGGGTCTTTTCCAATGAATCAACTCTTCACATGAGGTGGCCAAATTCTTTAAATAGGTAATTTTCAAAACATCTGACCATATCTAATGCTAGGCAGCAGCGGACCCTGTGCTCTGTCATTTAGTGTCACGATCCGTTCCAGCAAAAGTGAGATGGCTTCTGTTAAAGATACAATAATAAAGTTTATACATAGAGATGAAAGAAAGCACAAAACCTTTATCACGTTTCTTTCATGCAAGGAATAAAAGGAAAATGCTATTTTTTTAATGCTTATCTGGTGCCTTCCAAAGAACAATGTTCAAATTGTGCCTCCTAATCAGGTAGGATTTCATCTGAATCTGTTGCTATGCGCTCCTCAACGTCCTCTCCAGGTAGATTCAGTGCTTTCCAGCTGAGACTGGTTTCTGTTAGAAGTGGTTAGTTTTTCACAATCCCACCCAATGGAAGGCAAGGGCACTGGCCTGGGACTACAGCACCCTCTGCTGGACGACAGAGGCCAAGTCAGGCAGGGAAATTCTCAAAAGTGTCATTCTTCATTTTAAATAAATCTTATAAACATTATACAGGAGGGTCGCACTGGAATCAAATTTGAGGCTGTTACAGTTGAAAAGCCTCCCACTCTTCAGAGGTAAACTTAGGTGGTCAGTGGTGTATTTGGAAACCAAGGGGCTGTAAGTGTTTCAAGGACAGCTGGATCTCAGCTCTGGTGGTCCCAGCTGTGCCATCTATAGCAAAATTGGTCAATCCCTCTAAGTCTGTTTTCTCATCTGTGGAATGGGATAATTGATAAGGATATCTAAAAATTAAAGAAGAAAGTATATACAAAATAATTCGTTAGCAGAATGACACATATTATTTCAATAAAAGTTGGTTATCATCAACCTCCTCCTTTAAGATGGAGAAATTCGAAGGTCTTGACTGAGGCTTCCAAGGTTATGTGTCTGCTTAGGTATGGAGAAAGGGCAATTCTAGACTAGAACCTCCTACCTTCCCCCAGGTGTCCTGGACTCCAGTGAGCTCCTTTTGATTCACCCGACCTAGGTGCTGCTTCAGCGGACACTTGGACTTGACCCTTGCCTGAGCAATCACATCACCCCCCAGAAGGAAGAAAATGTTGAAATGTTGCTTTCTCCCCCAGCAGAGAAGGTCACTGGTAGGCACTACAGGCTCGGTTCTGCAGAGAACAATGTGAAGTGAGCACAATTCCCAAAGTGGATGGAAAGTTCCCTATGACATGAGCAACTGGATTGGAGCAGCAGGATCCAAGACCAGAGACAATCAACTGACTGACCTTACCGAACTATCCGAATGTTCATTCATTAATTTTGTATTTATTCATTTGCAAGTATTTACTAGCACCACTTGTAAGCAAGCCTTCTCAGAACTCACAGAGCAAAAAGAAAAACAGAGTATGAAAATGGGGCTCGAGATGTGTTCTGAAACACCCTTGAGCACCTGGTTGGGCAGACTGGTTCCCCTTTTGTGTGGTTTGTCACACTCCCAAGACTGCGACTGAAACCCCTACCACGGTATTTCCATAAGATTCTGCAGAGTGAACAGTCCCTCCAGTAAACAAGTTTGAGAAGATGAAGGTTCACATTGCCTTAAAACAGTGTGCTACCAAAATAACATATGTGCTAACCAGGGCAATCAACACTATGGTTGTCCTTTTAGGAGATCCCGGTAAAGAATCTGCTTGCAATGCGAGAGACCTGGGTTCGATCCCTGGGTTAGAGGAGAGCATGGCAACCCACTCCAGTATTCTTATCTGGAGAATCCCCATGGATAGAGGAGCCCAGGGTCACAAAGAATCAGACACTACTGAGCAATTAAGCACAGCACAGCACACAGGCATGATACACAGAATAACTGTACAAGAAAGGCATTGATGACCCAGATAATCATGATGGTGTGATCACTCACCTAGAGCCAGACATTTCGGAGTGTGAAGTCAAGTGGGCCTAGGAAGCCCACTTCATAGTATGAACAAAGCTACTGGAGGTGGCGAAATTCAAGCTAAACTATTTCAAATCCTAAAAGATCCAAAAGATGCTGTTAATGTGCCACATTCAATATGCCAGCAAATTTGGAAAACTCAGCAGTGGCCATAGGAATGGAAAGGATCAGTTTTCATTCCAATCCCAAAGAAGGGCAATGCCAAAGAATGTTCAAACTATCCCACAAGTGCACTCATTTCATACACTAGCAAAGTAATGTTCAAAATGCTTCAAGCCAGGCTTCAACAGTACATGAACCAGGAACTTCCAGATGTACAAGCTGGATTTAGAAAAGCAGAGGAACCAGAGATCAAAATGCTAACATCCATTGGGTCATAGAAAAAGCAAGGGGATTCCAGAAAAAAAAAATCTACTTCTGCTTCATTGACTACGCTAAAGACTTGGACTGTGTGGGTCACAACAAACTGTGGAAAGTTCTTAAAGAGATGGGAATACCAGACCACTTTGCATGCCTCCTGAGAATCCTGTATGCAGGTCAAGAAACAACAGTTAGAACCAGACATGGAACAATGGGCTGGTTCAAAACTGGGAAAAAAGTATGTCAAGGCTGTATATTGTCACCCTGCTTATTTAACTTATATGCAGAGTACATCATACAAAATGCCAGGTGAGATGAATCTCAAGTTGGAATCAAGCTTGCTTGGAGAAATATCAATAACCTCAGATATGCAGATGATACCACTCTAATGGCATAACGTGAAGAGGAACTAAAGAGCCTCTTGATGAGGATGAAAGAGGAGAGTAAAAAAGCTAGCTTAAAACTCAACATTCAATAAACTAAGATTATGGCACCCAGTTCCATTACTTCATGGCAAATAGATGGGGAAACAATGGAAACGTTGACAGACTTTATTTTCTTGGGCTTCGAAATCACTGTGGATGGTGACTGTAGCCATGAGATTATAAGATGCTTGCTCCTTTGTAGAAAAGCTATGAGAAACCTAGACAGCATATTAAAAAGAAGAGACATCACTTTGCTGACAAGGGCCCGTATAGTCAAAGCTATGGTTTTTCCATAGTCATGTATGCATGTGAGAACTGGACCGTAAAGAAGGCTGAGCACCAAAGAATTGAAGCTTTTGAACTGTGGTGTTTGAGTCCATTGGACTGCAAGGAGATCAAATGAGTCAATCCTAAAGGAAATCAACCTTGAATATTCATTGGAAAGACTGATGCTAAAGCTGAAGTTCCAATACTTTGGCCACCTGATGTGAAGCCCCTACTCACTGGAAAAGATCTTGATGCTGGGAAAGTTGAGGACAGGAGGAGAAGGGGGTGACAAAGGATGAGATGGTTGGATGGCATCACTGACTCTGTGGACGTGAGTTTGAACAACTATGAGAGACAGTGAAGGACATGGAAGCCTGGCGTGCTGCAGTCCATGGGGTCACAAAGAGTTGGACACGACTGAATGACTGAACAACAACAGGCATAGTTGAGCATCAGGCCCTTCGAGTCATTACACAAGGACAGATCTAAATCATTACTGCTGATGGGTTTGAATTGAAATTCCACAAAAAACCCCAGCTGGGTCACATTAAATAGAATATTCAATCTTCCCTGTCTTTAAATTCTTATTGGGTCATAGGAATGATCATATTAATCTTGAAAAAATCTGGAAAAATTAGAGAAAGTTAATGTCAAGCTCCTAGTTTCCTAAATAGTATGGACGTTAAGTAAATGGTTATTATTTTAGTCATAGTAAGCATATTTATGGAGAAGGCAATGGCAACCCACTCCAGTACTTTTGCCTGGAAAATCCCATGGACGGAGGAGCCTGGTAGGCTGCAGTCCATGGGGTTGCGAAGAGTCAGACACAACTGAGCGACTTCACTTTCATGCATTGGAGAAGGAAATGGCAACCCATTCCAGTGTTCTTGCCTGGAGAATCCCAGGGACGGGGGAGCCTGGTGGGCTGCCATCTATGGGGTCACACAGAGTCGGACACGACTGAAGCGACTTAGCAGCAAGCATATTTATCCCTTGTAGTATCAAGAGTATCGTTCTTTCTTCTTTTCTAATATAGACTAAATATTTTACATACAGAAACAGGAATCAGCATGCATGTTTTTACATGCACCAATATGCACATGTAAACTTACATATACACACTTCACATGTGTACTTTGTTTAGGTGTGAAATAATAACAAGGGCTATGTATACCCATTTTTGTATGTAAAATATTTATTCTACATTGGAAAAGAGGAAAGAATAATACTCTTGATACTATAAGGGGTAAATATGCTTACTCAGCCAAATGAAAAATAAAAAGGACCCTGCTTTGAGTAATAAAGATAGTTATTTTCTCATCCTTTGAGGCAATGAAAAGACATATTTTAAGGAAAGCTGTGAAGATAGCCATTAAATTAAAATGTGATTTAAAATTTTGGGGAGTATGAAATAAGTGTTCCTACTCATTTGTTTTCTTAAGTATTTTGAAGAAATAAAAGAGGAATTATGTCTATGTAAGTATGTACTTTGATTTACTTACATTTTTGTAATGCAAGAAGTTATAACCATGCTGTAGAAATGCGCTGCTACTATCACATTAAGCAGTCATCACGTTTCCATCCCTAAGAAGGTACTGTTCACTAGCCTCTGCTACTTTTGTATGAGCCAGTGAAAGTAGAAGGGAGTTCCAATGACAGCGACCCCACACACGAGGTTATAGGAGCAGATCTTCAAGTAGGAATCACAGAGAATCCCAAACAAGATGAACCCAAAGAGATACACACCAAGACATATTTAAAACGGTAAAAGTTAAAGAGATGAGTTTAAAGACAGCAAGAGAAAAACAAAGAGCCACATACAAGGTAACCCTTATAAGGTTGTAAGCTGATTTCACTGCAGAAACTTTACAGGCCAGAAGGGAGTGGCATGATATATTCAAAGTGCTAAAGGGGGAAAAACCTACAACCTAGGTTAATCTATTCAGCAAGATTATCATTCAGAAGTGAAGGATAGATAAAGAATTTCTAGGACAAGAAAAAACCAAGAGTTCATTAATACTAAAACAACCATATAAGAAGTGTTAAAGGGCCTTTTCTAAGTGGAAAAGAAAAGGCTATGACATAAAGTAAAGAATTTATAGGAAAGAAAAAGCCCACTAGTAAAATGTAAATATATAATAAAGGTTGTGTATCAACCAGTTAAACAAACAACTATAAAGACTAAAAGATAAAAACTGTAAAATTAACTATAACTACAATAAACATTAAGGGATGGACATAAGAGAGACAGAAGTCGCTCAGTCATGTCGGATTCTGTAACCCCATGGACTGTAGCCTACACAGGCTCCTCCATCCATGGGAATTTCCAGGCAAGAATACTGGAGTGGGTTGCCATTTCCTTCTTCAGGGGAACTTCCTGATCCAGGGATGGAACTCAGGTCTCCTGCATTGCAGGCAGATGCTTTACTGTCTGAGCCACCAGGGAAGATAAAGATATACAATATAATATCAAAAACACAAAACATGGAGGAGGGGAGTAAAAAATGCAGAACTTTTAAAATATGTTTGAACTTAAATGACTAGCAGTATAAAAAACAAGTACATATAGCTATAGGTCAACAAATACGAACTCCATGGTAATCACAAATCAAAACTTCAAATATATACATAAAAACCAAAGAGAAAGGAACACAAGCATACCACTAAAGAAAATCATCAAATCACAAGGAAAGAAACTAAAAAGAACAAAAGAACATAGAAGAACTATTTTAAAAAATCAGAAAATAACTAACAAAATGGTAATAAGTATATAATTATCCAAGATCACTTTAAATGCTAAAGACAATGTTTCTGTCAACAGACATAGGGTGTTGGACTCATAGAATGAGTTTAGAAGCATTTCTTCTGGAATTTTTTGTTTGGAATAAGTTTGAGAAGGACAGATTTTAACTCTTCTCTAACATCTGTGTTTGGTAGAATTTACCTGTGAAGCCGTATGATTCTGGACTTTTGTGTGTTGGGTTTATTATTATTACTGATTAAATTTCTTTACTGGTTATTGACCTGTATTTTCTATTTCTTCCGGGTTCAGTCATGGGGGATTGTACATTTCTAATAATTTGTCCACTTCTTCTAGGCTGTCCACTTTATTGGCATGTAGTTGTTGACAGCAGTTTCTTATGATCTTTTGTACTTCTACAATGTCAGTTGTAACTTCCTTTTTTCATTTCTGATATTATTAATTTGGGCCCTCTCCTTTTTTTTCTTAATGAAAAAAAAGTTTATCAATTTTGTTGATCCTTTCAAATAAGCAGCTCTTAGTCTCATTGAACTTGCAATTTTTTTCCCTTAGTCTTTATTTCATTGATTTATGCATGAACATAAGGGCAAAATCCTTGAACAAAATACTATCAAACCAAATGCAACAATACAGTAAAAGCATCATACATCATGATCAGTGGGAATTTATTCCAGGAATATGAGGATTTTTCAATATCTACAAATCAATCAATGTGATATATCACATTAACAAATTGAGTTTTAAAATCATATGAACATCTCCATAGATGCAGAAAAAAGTTTTTGACAAAATTCAACATTCATTTATGATTTTTAAAAACTCCAGAAAGCAAGTATAGAGAGAACATACCTCACCATAACAAAGGTCATATATGACAAACCCATAGGTAATATCATACTCAACAGTGAAAAACTGAAAGCATTTGCTCTAAGATGAGGAAAAGACAAGGATGTTCACTTTAATCACTTTCATGCAAAATAGAATTGGAAGTCCTAGCCATAGCAATTAGAAAAGGAAAAGAAATAAAAGGAATCTAAATTGGAAAGGAAGAAGTAAAACTATCACTGTTTGAACCTATACATAGAAAATTCTAAAGATGACACCAGAAAACAGAGCTCACCAATGAATTTTATAAAATTGCAAGATACAAACCTAATGTACAGAAATCTATTGCATTTCTATATACTAATAGTGAACTATCAGAAAGAGAAATTAAGGAAACAATCCAATTTACCATACCATCAAAAAGAATAAAATATCTAGAAATAAACCTACTTATGGAAGTAAAGTACCAGTACTTGGAAAACTATGAGACACTGATACAACAAATCGAAGATGACACAAACTGGTGGAAAAGTATACTGTGTTCATGGATTGGAAGAATTAATATTGTTAAGATGACCATACTACCTAAGGCAATCTACAGATTTAATGTAATCTCTGCACTGTGCTGTCCTTAGTCACTTCAGTCATGTCTGACTCTTTGCACACTATGGACTGGAGCACACCAGTCTCCTCTGTCCATGGAATTTTCTAGAAACAATCCACTGGAGTGGGTTGTCATGCCCTCTTCCAGGTCATCTTCAAAACCCAGGGGTTGAACCTGCATCTCTTATGTCTCCTGCATTGGAAGGTGGGTTCATTACTACTAGCGCCACCTGGGAAGCTCAATGTCATCCCTCAGTTGAGTTCAGTTCAGTCACTCAGCTGTGTCTGACTCTTTGCCACCCCACGGACTGCAGCACACCAGGCTTCCCTGTCCATTACCAACTCCTGGAGCTTGCTCAAATTCATGTCCATTGAGTTGGTGATGTCATCTAACCATCTCATCCTCTGTCATCCCCTTCTCCTCCTGCCTTCAATCTTTCTCAGCATTAGGGTCTTTTCCAATGAGTCAGTTCTTTGCAGAGAGGGAAATGGCAACCCACTCCAGTACTCTTGCCTGGAAAATCCCATGGATGAAGGAGCCTGGTAGGCTACAGTCCATGGGGTCGTGAAGAGTCGGACACGACTGAGCGACTTCACTTTCATTTTCACTTTCTTGCATTGGAGAAGGAAATGGCAACCCACTCCAATGTTCTTGCCTGGAGAATCCCAGGGATGGAGGAGCCTGGTGGGCTGTTGTCTATGGGGTCGCACAGAGTTGGACACAACTGAAGCAACTTAGCAGCAACAGCAGCAGTTCTTTGCATCAGGTAGTCAAAGTAAATTGGAGCTTCAGCCTCAGCATCAGTCCTTCCAATTAATATTCAGGACTGATTTCCTTTAGGGTTGACTGATTTGATCTTCTTTCAGTCCAAGGGACTCTCAAGAGTCTTCTCCAATGTCACAGTTCAAAACCATCAATTTTTTGGCACTCAGCTTTCTTCATAGTTCAACTCTCACATCTATACATGACTACTGGAAAAACCACAGCTCTGACTAGATGAACCTCTGTTGGCAAAATAATATTTCTGCTTTTTAATATGCTGTCTAGGTTGGTCATAGCGTGTCTTCCAAGGAGCAAGTGTCTTTTAATTTCATGGCTGTAGTCACCATCTGCAGTGATTTTGGAGCCCCCAAAAATAAAGTCTGACACTGTTTCCATTGTTTCCCCATCTATTTGCCATGAAATGATGGAACTGGATGCCATGATCTTTGCTTTTTGAATGTTGAGCTTTAAGCCAACTTTTTCACTCTCCTCTTTCACTTTCATCAAGAGGCTCTTTAGTTCTTCTTTGCTTTCTGCCTTAAGGGCGGTGTCATCTGCATATCTGAGGTTATTGATATTTCTCCTGGCAATCTTGATTCCAGCTTGTGCTTCATCCAGCCTGACATTTCACATGATGTACTCTGCATATAAGTTAAATAAGCAGGGTGACAATATACAGACTTGACGTACTACTTTCCCAATTTGGAACCAATCTGTTGTTCTATGTCCTGTCCTGTTACTTCTTGACCTTCATACAGCTTTCTCAGGAGGCAGGTAAGATGGTCTGGTATTCCCATCTTTTTAAGAATTTTCCACAGTTTGTTGTGATCCACACAGTCAAAGGCTTTGGTGTAATCAATAAAGCAGAAGTAGATATTTTCCTGTTATTCTCTTGTTTTTTTGATGATCCAATGGATGCTGTCAATTGATCTCTGGTTCCTCTCCCTTTTCTAAATCCATCTTGAACATCTGGAAGTTCATGGTTCACATACTGTTGAAGCCTGGATTGGAGAATTTTGAGCATTACTTTGCTAGCATGTGTGACGAATGCAATTGTGCAGTAATTAGAACATTCTTTGGCATTGCCTTTCTTTGGGATTGGAATGAAAACTGACCTTTTCCAGTCCTGTGGCCACTGCTGAGTTTTCCAAATGTGCTGGCATATTGAGTGCAGCACTTTCACAGCATCATCTTTCAGGATTTGAAATAGCTCAACTGGAATTCCATCACCTCCACTAGCTTTGTTCATAGCGATGCTTCCTGAAGCCCACTTGACTTCACATTCCAGGATGTCTGGCTCTGGGTGAGTGATCACACCATCGTGGTTACCTGGGTCATGAAGATCTTTTATGTAATCCCTATCAAAATGCAAAAGAAATTGTTCACAAAATAAGAATAAATAATTTTAAATTTTGTATGGAACCAAAAATACAATCTTGAGAAAGAACAGATCTAGAGGAATCACACTCCCTGACTTCAGAATATGCAATTAAAATAGTATGATCAGATCAAATCAGTCGCTCAGTTGTGTCCGACTCTTTGCGACCCCATGAATCGCAGCACGCCAGGCTGGCATAAAAACATAGATCAATGGAATAGGATAGAAAACCCAAAGCTAAACCCATGCACTTATCGTCAACTAATACACAACAAAGGAGGCAAGAACATAAAGTGGAGAAAAGGTCATCAATAAGTGGTCCTGGGAAAACTGGACAGTTAAAAGTAGAAGAATGAAATTAGAACATTATCTAACCCCATAGTATTAGTATTAGTCGCTCAGTCGTGTCCGACTTTTTGCAACCCCATGGACTGTAGCTGGCCAGGCTCCTCTGTCCATGGGATTCTCTAGGCAAACATACTGGAGTGGGTTGCCATTTCCTCCTCCAGGGGACCTTCCCAACTGTACATAAAGGAGACGTCATTAACGTGCATTAGAGAGGATACCCCAGGTTAACTGTCATAGAAAACTGTCTCTTGAGCCTTTAAATTCTATACCAGTTACACTTCTGGTTGGCCAACTGTTTGTTTCTTTACTTAGGTTTTAAGGTGAATGACCTGGGGCTATTTGTTTCCATCAACCTGACTGTGAATCTAAAGGCACAGTTGAAATGTCTATTTTTCTTGCCATCCTCAGAAGAGATTGCTGCAGATCTACTCTATGATTCTCATTCTTTTCCACTTACAATACAAATAGCTTATTATTTTTTGCAACCTATGTCTTTTAATAAAGCAGCGCTTAAAAATTAAATAGAAGAATGTTCAGTTGCCATATAGGCTACAAAAATGATTTGCTGGTGGTGATTTTTAAGCTTGATTCTAAATAGATTTATGAAGAATGGCACTTGGAAGACGTGGTTCAATTTTTTCTACTTAAGGTATCTTGAAATTATAGGCTCACTCTCCCTAAAATTTCAAAAATCGTAGAGCTGAGGCTCTTAAGGGTATAGCAGTGATAAAAGCTTTCATAGTCATTTCTCAAAAGCAATATTTCATAGTTTTCTGTCTCCAATGGTTCTCTAATATACTTGTAGAAGGAAGGCAACAGAAAACCAAGAATAAAAATAGCTGAGCTCTCCACAATTGGGCTTCCTGCTTACTTTCCCTGTTCAAAGAAAAGAGGAGACACCATTTCAATCGAGGCTTCATAGACAACTGGGCTTCTCCAGTGACAGTCAGCATTTGACGCCCCATATCCAACACCATATACAAAAATAAACTCAAAATGGATGAAAGACTAGAAACCATAAAACTACTGGAGAAAAACTTAGGCATAACACGATTTGACATAATTTGTAGCAATGTTTTTTTTAAACATCTGTCTCCTTAGGCAAAGGAATCAAAAGCAAAATTTACCAAATGGGACCTAAAAGCTTTTGCACAACAAAGGAAATCATTGATGAAATGAAAAGACAGCCTACTGAATGGAAGAAAAGATTTGCAAATGATATCATTGGTAGCATTGATCAGATCAGATCAGATCAGTCGCTCAGTCGTGTCCGACTCTTTGCGACCCCATGAATCTCAGCACACCAGGCCTCCCTGTCCATCACCAACTCCCAGAGTTCACTCAGACTCACATCCATCGAGTCAGTGACACCATCCAGCCATCTCGTCCTCTGTCGGCCCCTTCTCCTTCTGCCCCCAATCCCTCCCAGCATCAGAGTCTTTTCCAATGAGTCAACTCTTCACATGAGGTGGCCAAAGTACTGGAGTTTCAGCTTTAGCATCATTCCTTCCAAAGAAATTCCAGGGCTGGTCTCCTTCAGAATGGACTGGTTGGATCTCCTTGCAGTCCAAGGGACTCTCAAGAGTCTTCAACACCACAGTTCAAAAGCATCAATTCTTTGGCGCTCAGCTTTCTTCACAGTCCAACTCTCACAACCATACATGACCACAGGAAAAACCATAGCCTTGACTAGACGAACCTTTGTTGGCAAAGTAATGTCTCTGCTTTTGAATATGCTGTCTAGGTTGGTCATAACTTTCCTTCCAAGGAGTAAGCATCTTTTAATTTCATGGCTGCAGTCACCATCTGCAGTGATTTTGGAGCCCCGAAAAATAAAGTCTGACCCTGTTTCCACTGTTTCCCCATCTATTTCCCATGAAGTGATGGGACTGGATGCCATGATCTTCATTTTCTGAATGTTGATCTTTAAGCCAACTTTTTCACTCTCCACTTTCACTTTCATCAAGAGGCTTTTTAGTATTGATGGGGGGGTTAATATCCAAAAAACAAAACAAAACAAACAAACAAAAAAAAACAATAAGCAAACAACCTGATTAAAAATAGACTGAAAAAATACATAGACATTTTCCCAAAGAGAATATTCAGATGGCCAACAGGCACAGAAAGAGATGGTCAATACTGTTAATCATTACAGCAATGCAAATTGAAGCCACAATGAGATATCACCTCACACTTGTCAGAATGGCTGTTATCAAAAAGAACACAAATAACAAATGTTGTAAAGGATTTGGAGAATAAGGAACACTCATTCACTATTGGTGAGAATGTAAATTGGTGCATCCATTGTGGAAAACAGTATGCAAGTTTCTCAAAAACCCAAAGATCGAACTATCATATGATCGAGCAATTCTACTCCAGAGTATGTACCTGAAAAAAATGAAAACACTAATTAGAAAAGATATATTCACCCCTCAATGTTCCTAGCAGCATTATTTACAATTTCCAAGATATGGAAGCAACCTTAATGTTTATCAACAGACGAATGGATAAAGAAGATTTGGCATATATATATGTATATACACAATGGAATATTATTCCACCATAAAAAAGAATTAAATTTTGCCATTTTCAACAATATGGATGGATCTGGAGAGTATTAGGCTTAGTGAAATGTCAGACAGAGAAAGAAAAATACATGTTTTCACTCATATGTGGAATCTAAAAAATAAAACAAATGAATTTAAATAACAAAACAGAAAGAGGCTTTCAAATATAGATAAAATTTGTGGTTACCAGCAGGAAGAGGGATGGGGGAGTGGGGGAAGGGACAAGACACAGACAGTAGATTAAGAGGTACAAACTAGATAAATATAAGATACAAGATAGAAGGATGCAATGTACATCACAGGAATGTAGCCAACATTTTATAACTTTAAATAAACTTTAATCTATAAAAATATTGAATCGCTCTATTGTATACCTTAGAGATTCCCTGGATGAGGGTATGGCAACCCAACCCAGTATTGTTGCCTGGAGAATTCCATAGACAGAGGAATCTGGCAGGCTGCAGTCCATGGGGTTGCAGAATCAGACATGACTGAAGCAACTTAGCATGCATTGTATACCTTAAACTAACATAAAATTATAAATCAATTATGTATGTGTACATTAATTTTGAAAATAATAACAGAAGTGCCGTTATGCATATAAAATATGTTTAACAACCATTGGTTGTCAGAGTAACTAAAATCACAGTGAGATATCACTATACCCCTACAAGAATAGTTCAAGGATAGTCACGTGACATTAAGCATTGGCAAAGATGCAAAGCAACTGGAATTCTTTGCACAAATCTTTTACATAAAATGGTACAATCACTCTGGAAGTATTTGGCAGCTTCCCTTAACTAAACAAAATCCATGATTCACCAATCCCATTCTTGATTCTCTGAATTTTCTCAAGAAGAATAAAAACATAAATCCACAAAAAAAGAGACTCATACAAGAATTTTCATAACAGCTTTATGTAGAACAACCAAAAACTGGAATCAGCTCAAATATTCACTAATAGGACAATGGACAAATAAATATATACCCAATAAAAATAAATGAACAAATAATATGGATTGATCTTCAGAAAATGACAATGAGGAAATGAAGCCAGACACACAAGAATACATTAAGCATATGATTTCTTTTAAATAAAGTTCAAGAACAGGGAAAACTAAGGTGACAGAAATGAGAATTTTTGACTCTGGGGGAACAGAGACTTGCTGCAATGGGGAAACTTCTTGAGAATGGGAAGTTCACTATGTCATCCTTGTGGTGGTGGTTACTTAAGTGTGTACATTTACACACACTTGTCAAAACTAATCAAAACATGCCTATGAGATTTGTATATTTATCATATGTGAATGATGCCTTAATTTTACAAATAGATGAGGGTCAACTCAGTGAAATTAAAGTTTTGCAATGCAATAGTTTCCTATGTCCATTAATTTAAAAATAACCCAACAAAGTCCCTCTTGTCATCAAAATTTTCCTATGGCCTCTTTTGTCTTTTCACAAAATCAAAGCGATTTCTATGATTTACAAGATGGACCTGATGTGGCCTCTGTCTTGTCCACAATTCAGCTATCACGCACCCTAATGCTCACTTCGTCCCAAACACCCTGGCTTGAACAGTCCAGGTCCTTTGCACTTCCCTTGCCTTCTCTTTAGAACACTCTTGCTCTACATCTTCCCATAGAGTATTAACTCATGAACCCCTTCATTTATTCATACCCCAGATGTCTTTGCTTCAGAGATACCTTCACTAACACAGCATTTATTCCTTCCCATTTTTTATAATTCTTCATAGCACTAATTTTACTTGGGATATAACTGCTTATGTATCAGTTAGCTTATTGATCACTCATCTTCTCCTGGACTGTCAGCTTCTGGAGACAGAGACCTTGCCCGTCTTGTGTCTCAGGACTTAGAACTGCCTGGTGCACATTAGATGTGACGTATATACATACACACATGTCCAATAAGAAGAGTGGGCAGGGTCATGTAAGACAACTTCTCATGATTTGTACTTACAAGGTACTTATTTCCACTAGAAAGACAAGATCATATAAAGCTCAACTATCTGGCTTGGGTCATTTTTCTTGAAAAGTAAGAATATTGTTTCAATTATATCTCAAATTTAAATAGATAAATAAAAGGGTAAAACAAACTTCAATTTTAAAAGAAAGAAAGAGGAAGAGAAGGGGCAATGGATAGATAAATAAATAAATTTGTAAGAATTAAACTAGGAAAGTTAGATAGTAAATTGTAAAGATATTGAATGTCACGCTAATTTGTCTTGCTGGCTAAATGCATGAATCCAATCAGTAGCAGTCTAATCAGCTACACATTAATAATAGCATTCCTTTGTCAGCAGTACTCAGGACCTTTCTAAGGCCAAAGTTGCTGAATTTCACACAGAAATAGCCTGCTTTCAATAATGCTCCCAAATCTTGACAAATCTAGAAAATTTATTCCCCAGGCACATCTCTGAATTAGCTATGTGAAAATGGCAGTAATGTGACATGTAAATATGACTGTCATTCTAATTTGGGAGTTTCTTTGAACCCATAAGAAGAATGATAATAACCTCTCTCCCCTCAGCTCTTCTTTTACTATCCCAACATGCACCCTGGACCTCAGGGGCCATTTCTGGTTCCTACATCAGATGAAGGAAGATCACAATCCCTGGTGGCTGCTGTGCTCTGGACCTGTGTGTTTCTCCCAAGTTGAGTGGCAGCCTGCATGAATGATCACATGAAGGACTCAAGGAGTCACCATTGGTGACACTTGATTTTCTCATTTTGCTGGGATCCCCAAAACATCCTTATAATTTGGTGGACTAATACAATGTCATTAGTCTGTGTTTTGAACTGTGAAAATGCATTACAGAGGTTCTGAAATAATTGTACCCTTACTCCAGAAAACTATTCTCTGGGTTGGAATGTATACTCTCTGGTCCCTGGAACATTAAAGATGAAATTAGGAACAGGGGTCCAGAAACAGAGAGATCTGGGTTCAAATTTTGGTTCTAAAACTTCCTGTCTATGTGACCATGGCACATTACTTCACCTCCTCTTCCTCAGCATCTCCATCTATAAAACAGAAGTAATAATAATCTCTAATTCACAGGCTATGGTAAAGAAAAATATATAGATAATATGTGTAAAGAATATATTATTAAGAAGCCTAGAGCTTTTTAAACATTTATTTAGAGATGGCCAATAAACACATGAAAAGATGCTCAATGTTGCTCATTATTAGAGAAATGCAAACCAAAACTACAATCAGGTATCATTTCATTTTATACTAGTCAGAATGGCCATCATCAAAATGTTCATGAATAATAAATGTCAGAGAGAATTTGGAGAAAAGGGAACCCTACTGCACTATTGGTGGGAACGTAAATTGATACAGCCACTGTTGTGAACAGTATCAGTCAGTTCAGTCCAGTTGCTCAGTCATGTCCGACTATTTGCGACCCCATGGACTTCAGCCTGCCAGGCCTCCCTATCTATCACCAACTCCCAGAGTTTACTCAAACTCATGTCCATTGAGTCGGTGATGCCATTCAACCATCTCATCCTCTATTGTCCCCTTCTTCCCCGCCTTCAATCTTTCCCAGCATCGGGGTCTTTTTAAATGAGTCAGCTCTTCGCATCAAGTGGCCAAAGTATTGGAGTTTCAGCTTCAACATCAGTCCATTCAATGAATATTCAGGACTGATTTCCTTTAGGATGGACTACTTGGATATCCTTGCAGTCCAAGAGACTCTCAAGAGTCTTCTCCAACACCACAGTTCAAAAGCATCAATTCTTTGGTGCTCAGCTTTCTTTATAGTCCAACTCTCACATCCATACATGACTACTGGAAAAACCATAGCCTTAACTAGACAGACCTTTGTTGGCAAATAATGTCTCTGCTTTTTAATATGCTGTCTAGGTTGGTCGTAGCTTTTCTTCCAAGGAATAAGTGTCTTTAAATTTCATAGCTGCAGTCACCATCTGCAGTGATTTTGGAGCCCCCCAAAGTAAAGTCTGACACTGTTTCCACTGTTTCCCCATCTATTTGCCATGAAGTGATGGGACCGGATGCCATGATCTTTGTTTTCTGAATGGTTGAGCTTTAAACCAACTTTTTCACTCTCCTCTTTCACTTTCATCAAGAGGCTCATTAGTTCTTCTTCACTTTCTGCCATAGGGTGGTGTCATCTGCATACCTGAAGTTATTGATATTTCTCCTGGCAACCTTGATTTCACCTTGAGCTTCATCCAGCCTAGCATTTCTCATGATGTACTCTGCATATAAGTTAAATAAGCAGGGTGACAATATACAGCCTTGACATACTCCTTTTCCTATTTGTAACCAGTCTGTTGTTCCATATCCAGTTCTAACTCTTACTTCTTGACCTTCATACAGATTTCTCAGGAGGCAAGTCAGGTGGTCTGGTATTCCCATCTCTTTCAGAATTTTCCACAGTTTATTGTGATCCACAATAAACTGTGGATCCCAAAATCAAAGGCTTTGGCATAATCAATAAAGCAGAAATAGGTGTTTTTCTGGAACTCTCTTGCTTTTTCGATGATCCAGCAGATGTTGGTAATTTGATCTCTGGTTCCTCTGCCTTTTCTAAAACCAGCTTGAAAATCTGGAAATTCACAGTTCATGTATTGTTGAAACCTGGCTTGGAGAATTTTGAGCATTACTTTGCTAGCATTGAGATGAATGCAATTCTATGGTAGTTTGAGCATTCTTTGGCATTGACTTTCTTAGGGATTTTAATGAAAACTGACCTTTTCCTGTCCTGTGGATACTGCTGAGTTTTCCAAATTTTCTGGCATATTGAGTGCAACACTTTCACAGTATCATCTTTTAGGATTTGAAATAGCTCAACTGGAATTCCATCACATCCACTAGCTTTGTTCATAGTGATGCTTCCTAAGGCCTACTTGACGTTCCATTGCAGGATGTCTGGTTCTAGGTGAGTGATCACACCATCGTGATTATCTTGGTCGTGAAGATCTTTTTTGTATAGTTCTTCTATGTATTCTTGCCACCTCTTCTTAATATTTTCTGCTTCTGTTAGGTCCATACCATTTCTGTCCTTTATTGAGCCTATCTTTTCATGAAATGTTCCCTTGGTATCTCTAATTTTCTTGAAGAGATCTCTAGTCTTTCCCATTCTGTTGTTTTCCTCTATTTCTTTGCACTGATCGCTGAGGAAGGTTTTCTTATCTCTCCTTGATATTCTTTGGAACTCTGCATTCAAATGGGTATATCTTTCCTTTTCTCCTTTGCTTTTCACTTCTCTTCTTTTCACAGCCATTTGTAAGGCCTCTTCAGACAGCCATTTTGCTTTATTATATTCCTTTTTCTTGGGGATGCTCTTGCTCCTTGTCTCCTGTACAATGTCATGAACCTCCATCCATAGTTCATCAGGCACTCTGTCTATCAGACCTAGTCCCTTAAATCTATTTGTCACTTCCACTGTATAATCATAAGGGATTTGATTTAGGTCATACCTGAATGGTCTAGTGGTTTTCCCTACTTTCTTCAATTTAAGTCTGAATTTGGCAATAAGGAGTTCATGATCTGAGCCACAGTCAGCTCCTGGTCTTGTTTTTCCAGGTTCCTATGCCATTTGCTCTTTACAGCATTGGACCTTGCTTCCATTGTGAACAGTATGGAGATTCTTTAAAAGACTAGTAATAAAACTGCCATATGACCAAATTATCCAACTACTTGGCATATACCCTGAGAAAGCCATAACTCAAAAAGACACAGGTACTCCAATGTTTGTTGCATCACTATTGCCAGGACATGGAAGCAACCTAGATGCCCAATGACAGATGAATGGATAAAGAAGTTATGGTACCTACAAATAATGAGTAAAGAGATTGAATCAGTAACTAAAAACCTCCCACTAAAGAAAAGCCCAAGGCCAGATGCCTTCACTGGTGAATTTTACCAAACTTTCAAAAATTTAATGCTGTTCTTTCTTAAACTCTTCCAAAAACCCGAAGAGGATGAAACACTTTATAATTCATTTTATGAAGCCAGTATTACCTGTTATTAAAACTAGGAAAACATACCACAAGAAAACAAAACTATAGACCAATATCCCTGATGACTATAGATGGAAAAATCCTCAATAAAATACTCAATAAAATAGCAGACTGAATTCAACAGCACATAAGAAGGATATACACCATGATCAAGTGGGATTTACCTCTGAGATGCAAGGATGGTTCAGTATAGGCAAATCAATAGATGTGATACATTATATTAACAAAATGAAGAATAAAAAATTCACATGATCATCTTAACAAATGAAGAAAAAGTAATTGACAAGATTAAGCATCCTCTCATGATAAAAACTCTTGGCACACTACGAACAGAAGGAAATGATCTCAACAAAGACCTTGTATGAAAAGCCCATGGCCAACATAATAATCAGCAGTAAAAAAAAACTGAATATTTTCCCCCTCATACCAGGAAGACACTCTTACCACTTCTATTCAGCACAGTACTAGAAGTCCAAGCCAGAGAAGCCCAGAGTCTATGCACTTGGGTCCACTGATGACATCTCCAAACTAGACTTTCGTGACAATAAAAGATTAAGTCTTAGTTCCTGAAGGCATCCTTATCACCAAGAGGTGTTAGGAAGAAAAAGTATTGAACAATGTGAGAAAGAACTTTATACAAATTGGGTTCTCCAAAGATGGAAGAGACTCTGGGACTGCTCTGATCCTACATGCAGGAACCTAGGAACAAAATGGCGGCCTTTATGGATGTATCAAACAGGCCCCAGAGCAGAGTCAAGTTTCTAACGGGCACCACTGTAGGCACACATGCTCAGGTGCAGAGTTCCTGCCACTGGACGGAGTTCAGAGGTGATCACATACTAAGCAGAAGCACAAATCTCCTAAGACAAGCCTGCTCCTGGTGGGCTGGGCTCTCTGAGTTCCCCCAGGGAAGGGGTGTCTCCAGCACAGCTAAGCCTGGCCCTGGGAGAATCATTTGGAGGCAGAAATGGAGCTGCCTTTCCCTGTCTTGACCTGGCACACTGGCGATTTTCCTGGAAGCAGAACCAACATCTTGATGGAATACAAGTGAATTCAACTGTCTCTCCCCAAGGTCATCAACAGAATGGTGTTTTCTGGAAACACAAGAGCATGTGGTTTCTTCAAACCAAAAAAAAATGGAAACAATCTTAAATACAAAAGCACATGTTCAGTGTGAAGCCTCAGCTGGCAGGAGGAAGCTGATATGCTCCCTGTGGTGTAACTGCCACTTTTTCTGACAGGTTTTCGGGGGGGTTTTGGCAAGGTTTTAGGTGTTTTGCTCCTGACTTTGATTTCTAGTCATCGGAAACTAAATAAACCCTGATGCAAATATTCACTCAGCCGAGACTCTTGTAAGGTAGAAATGCTGACAGCTATGACAAGAGACTCAGTGAAGCCAGGGTGGCTGGGGGCACACCAGCCTCTGGGGTCTTACCCCACACTCAGTTGGTGAAAAGAAGGGGTGTCCTGGCAAAGCCAGCAGCCCTGTCAGAGGGAGCTCTTCCGTCTCTCCTGCCACAGCAAGGAAACTGTTCTGTGGTTCTTGACTTACTTTTTCTCTGATGGCCCCCAAACTCCCCACCAGGACCCTGATTCTCATGATGAGTTAAACCAAACAACCATTGATTCTACTTTTAATGATGACAATGATAAACTCTTTGTTGTTTCTGCTGAATTAGATTCCCACAGAAAGAATTTAATTTGGAATTTAGGAAGAATTTTCTATCAATAATTATGAGAGTTTTGAATTTCTAAGAAAAATTACTAAGGGTTTCTTTCTGTCAATATGGTGTCTGTCCAAAAATCTTTGTTATTTAAAAGCACTTGAAGGTAGAGGAGTTTTTTATCTCTTTCTCTCGTTGGTTCTTACATTACAGAATGAAGGAAAATCATATCTTAAAGGAATCTTCAAAAGGAGAAAGTCCAGCCTTTTCATTAAACACCTAAGTCTGAATGTGATATTGTCTTAGGGGAGTTTAAACCCAAAAGGGCACCGACCACAGCCTTGAACCTTGGTATGAATCCTGAAACAGGAAAGCTAGTAAAGTAGGATAAAATCTTCAGTTTAGCTAACAACGTTGCACCAATATTGCAGCAGTGGTAATCCTTCTGTTTTGATGAATGCTTCATGGCTATATAAGATGTTAATGCTGGGGAAGTTGGGAGAAGGGTACATGGCCACTCTCTGTAGCTTTTTTGCAACTTCTCTGTAATCTAAAATTATTCCAAAATTGAAAGTCTTTTTCTTTAAAAAAAATAAATAAAGGACAGATTTCCATTTATTAGTATGTTTCTCTGAGTCAAATTTATTTTCTGAATTGAGTAATAATACATTTTTAATATTTTAATGTGTGATTAAATCAGGATCTTTATTAAAGATTCCCTAAGTTAAACAAATGAACACTGCTTTCTCATTGCCATCCATAAAGTAAAATGAAGATATTCAGAAAGTTAAAATCTTTATAAATTTTAAAAAGAACTTAGAGTGAGCACCACAAATAGATACAAAAACGTTTGAACCTGATACTTCTATGTAAATCAGTTTGCATCCTAATTTTTCGAACAGAATCATTCTTTTAAAAGTTTGCATAAAACTTCAATGAAAGGTAACAGAACTTTCTTTTTTCCTTTCATATTTTTATGCTTTCTTCCTTTCATTACTGGGCTTCCCTAGTGGTTCAGTGGTAAAGAATCCACCTGCAATACAGGAGGCGCGGGTTCAATCCCTGGGTCAGGAAGATCCCCAGGAGAAGGAAATGGCAACCCACTCCAGTATTCTTGCCTGGGAAATCCCATGGGCAGAGAAGCCTGGCAGGATTCTCCCATCGGGGTGCAAGAGTCGGACACAACTTAGTAACTAAACCACTATCATCACATTTCATTATTATATGTAAAAGAGCAAGAGTGGGAAAGCTTAAGATAAATATTTCATATTTATTACAAGATTTATTATAAGCTTAGACATAACCTCTGCCTTCTGGAGGGCTGTGGGGGGTGGGGTAGTGTAGGGGGTGATCAGGTCCTTGCAAAGGTCACACGGAAGAAGAAGGCAGGAGTCGGCAGACTTGTGATTAGAGGCAGCCTCGGTGTGCTCTGTGGGTGATGAGACCCTTTTTTTCTTTTTCCTGACTATGACCAGGGTAAACCAGCTCAGAACAGCTGGCTATTCAATCCCAATGACTTGAATGTGCTTTTCCCAGTAAAACCTAACTTCCGGTTAAATAGTCTCCATCTCTTAGACCTACTTAGGGCTTCCCAGGTGACTCAGTGCTAAAGAACCCACCTGCCAATGCAGAAGATGCAGTACACACAGGTTTGATTCCTAGGTTGGGAAAATCTCCTGGAGGAGGAAATGGCAGCTTGATCAGGTACTCTTGCCTGAGAAATCCCATGGACAGTGGAGCCTGGCAGGCTACAGTTCACGAGGTCACAGAGTCAGATGTAATTGAATATGTGAGCACATAGTACCCAAACTTAACGTGTTCTCTCTGAAAATGCACTAAGCCGCCCATCTCTGACTTAGTGTAAGGAATCCATGCAATGTACAGAAGGACCATAATACTCTTACTTAATAAATTCCTTGAATAATTTAGATTATCTATGTCACGGGGGAGAAGGAAATGGCAACCCACTCCAGTACTCTTGCCTGGAAAATCCCATGGACAGAGGAGCCTGGGAGGCTACAGTCCATGGCATCCATAAGGGTCGGACACGACTTCACTTTCACTTTCACTTTTCACTTTCCACTTTCATGCATTGGAGAAGGAAATGGCAACCCATTCCAGTGTTCTTGCCTGGAGAATCCCGGGGACTGGGGAGCCTGGTGGGCTACCATCTATGCGGTCACACAGAGTCAGACACGACTGAAGCGACTTAGCAGCAGCAGCAGCATGTCACAGGTCCACACACTTATTACAGACAGCCAGAGAGTAAAAATGTTAGGTTTTAATGTTAGCAAAAATGCCCAGGTCACAAGGAATCTCTGAGGCATAGTCAACACTGTTTAGATGTACTTTTTATTTTTATAAAGATAAAGTTTATTCTCATCAGGAGAAGCACACAGACTATATATAATACACTCCAACAGAAGGAAAAACAAAAGT
The DNA here is from genome assembly GCF_003369695.1 of Bos indicus x Bos taurus. NCBI lineage: Eukaryota > Metazoa > Chordata > Mammalia > Artiodactyla > Bovidae > Bos > Bos indicus x Bos taurus. Next base: position 87,080,410 of record NC_040083.1, on the reverse strand, counting down.
ACATTATGCATCTTTTTCTGAAAAATTAAAGTACAAAAGATACTGCCTTTTAAGTATACAATATAAAAAAAACAACAACAATATAATTTTTAAAATCATTGATATCATAACACAACACACTGGAACCCACTGGCAGCTTCTGAAAACCAAAAGGCAGCACATCTCAGGGACTCCTGACTGGAGGAGTAGTTTGTACCTGTATTTTCTTGCAAAAGAGAGGAAAACAGGATGGGCTAGGGGCAATAAAAACTCTACCAAACAGGAGAACAATTGTGTGATGGGGAGATAGGGGAGGGACTAGGCTGCAGTCCAGTGTTTAATTCTTGTATGAGTTTTTAAACACCCTTTAAACAGTCCGTTAAAATTGTAAAAATCATCCTTGGTGTGGGAGGGCATATACAAAAGAGGCCACTGGACAAATCTGGTCAGCTGTTGCAGTTTACCGATCTCCGACCGCTGTTCACAGCATCTTTAATTTTTACTTTTTATAAAGTGCCTCAAAAACAAAAAACAAATGAAAAGAGCTGTCAAAAAAAAAGTAAAAAAATTTTCCCCGTGATGACAAACATTCCTAAATTTACAGCGCTGTTCCCTGAGTCAGGGTTTGTTCAGACAGCACCCTCTGCAGGTTCCAGGCAGGAGGTTGTGGATTGAGCCAATAAGCAGAAGCTCACACAACCGCTGGTTAAGGATATTCCTCCCAGGTGCAGAAGGTCCTGGAGGGCTCACCAGGGCCTGAGAGTCCAGTCCCTGGAGGATCAGCTGGCAGCCTCTGATTTCAGGTGTGTATATGAGTCTACCTGATGACTGCTCACCTGATGTCCGCTCATCAAAGTTCAGTAGCTAGCTGCCTTCCCAACTTCCTCTCCCCTGCATTTCATACCCACTTCCCTCCACAACCTGCTCAGACAGCACTCCCAGGAAGCTCTAGTCCTGCTTCTCCTCTGAGATGTCCCTGTTCTACAAGGACACTAAGACCAGGTGGACAGCAGAGGACGGTCCAGTCCTGATGGAGCCATCATTAGCTTCTCACCAATCATGAGTTTTTTTAATGCTCTGGGTGCTCAAGATGTTTTCAGTTCTCAGCGTAGCCTCTGACAAGGAGAATGCAGGACCTATTTTGGGTCACTCCAACCCACACCTTCCGTGTTACTGAAGTTGATGCCCTCCGTGGCTGAGAACTCCACATGGCTGGAATGACAGCTCCCCTGCTCCCTGAGACACTAACAGCTCCCCTGAGACACTGACAGCTCCCCTGCTCCCTGCTGTCTCTAGATGCCCATCCTCTGATTGTGACCACAGACACAATTCCTTCCAAATCCTCAATGGCCCCAGCCATGTTCTAACATTTACCTTCTTTAATACAGAAAAGATAGAGTAGGGAATGTGTCTACATATCGCCTTACAAACTATAGTCCTCTTAACTATAGAAGAAATAAATAGCAGAAAATTTTAAGTTCTTAGGTTCTATGTAAGTTTGTGTGTCTGTTTTATGTAACAGAAAGGGTGTCCAATGTATACTTTCTGTTAAGGATTCTCTCCATAACATCAAACATATACTGAAAGGGGGACTGTCTAGTTATACCAGTCATAAAAGAAACTGTTGTCAACAACCATCAGCCTCTAAATTATAAATTAACATAAACATATCCTATAGCATAAATTATAGTTTAATAAATTTATATTAAATACAAATATGTCCAGCTGCATGTGTGGAAAGACAACAAAGTGTAGAGTGACCTACACTGATTTTTTTAGCAGTTCACTCTGCTGCAAGTCACCAGATATATCAGAAAAAAACAGTGTAGACCACTGTTAGAGAAATGTGCTGTATCATTATACCAAACTTGCTTTTCCATTTAATAACCATGAATTGGAGAACAGCTTCCCTCTGTTTTCCTCCTTTGGTGCCTCAAAACTGAATCAGAGAATCTGTGATCTAAGAATGTACACGCATATGTGTTTTCTCAGCCTACTGATAATAAAAGTAAACATCCTATCATGTTGGGGGAAGGGCTATTCCTAGCAAAGAAGACATTTTCAAATCTTGAAAAAGAATCAGAATGAAGCAAAATTACAAAACATCAAAATTACACAGGTAAAGCAATTAAAGAAGTACTGTCCTAGCATATTAGACAGATAAATGAAATAGAACAGAAAGAACAGAAATAGGTCCAAGTATTTAGCAATTCAGTATTTCATAAAACTTAATTACTAATCTTTGAAAAGATGGACTGTTGAATGAACTGACTAACCATTTGGGAAAAGAGATTGAATATCTATTTCACTCCTTATGGCTAAATAAATTTCACATGGATTATAATGGATTCTAAAGATTTAAATGCAAAAACATGTGAATATTTTTATATATTTTAAGATAACAAAGGCATTAAAGCTAGAAACAATAGGTAATTCTTCTATATAAGATACTGAAATATTATTTTGGTATAGATACATAAACAAATGAAATATAGAAAGCTGAAAGACAAAGTATAAATGGGAGGAAACATTTACAACATAACGGGTGAACATAGATAGAAGTAAGGTTTATAACCTACAAAACTTTTTATAAATCAACACAAAAATTAGCACCTGGTGAAAATACTGTGAAATGTAATGAATAGGCACTTCCCCAAAGAAGTAAATATTAATAATCAATGAACCTATAAAATTACATTCAATCTCTTTAGTTAAAATGATATAAATTAGAAATTAAAATGAGAGAACTTTCACCTTTCACATTACCTGGTATAAAGGTATCATTAAGCAGAGTGCATGCTAGACTTTGGCTCCACCCCAACATGTTCTGAGTACCACCTGTACAAGGTGGAAGTATAATATTATCAGAATCACATCTCAGTTCAGTTCAGTTCAGTCGCTCAGTCGTGTCCAACTCTTTGCGACCCCATGAACCACAAGCAAAAAGCATCATAAACAAAACTACACCTCTTCTGACTAAGTCAGTTTGTAGGAATTTATCCCAGAAAGATCCATTAAGGATCAAAGATGTACAAACAGGGATCTTTATGGCAAGGCAGTTCATAATAGCAAATCTCTGGAAATAATTAATGGTATATCATCAGGGATTGGTTATCACTCATGGTCCATGCATTACAGAGTCAATAGGAAGATAAAAAAACATTTCCTGACATGCTATCTAATCCTACAATCAAGTAATAAAAAACATAAATAATCACACATTTATATGTATGCAAACAAATGACTAAAACCACAACAAGAAAAGTTTTAGTTACTTCTAAATTGCAGCCATGAAATTAAAAGACGCTTACTCCTTGGAAGAAAAGTTATGTCCAACCTAGATAGCATATTCAAAAGCAGAGACATTACTTTGCCAACAAAGATCCGTCTAGTCGAGGCTATGGTTTTTCCAGTGGTCTTGTATGGATGTGCGAGTTGGACTGTGAAGAAAGCTGAGCGCCAAAGAACTGATGCTTTTGAACTGTGGTGTTGGAGAAGACTCTTGAGAGTCCCTTGGACTGCAAGGAGATCCAACCAGTCCATTCTGAAGGAGATGAGCCCTGAGATTTCTTTGGAAGGACTGATGCTAAAGCAGAAACTCCAGTACTTTGGCCACCTCATGTGAAAAGTTGACTCATTGGAAGACTCTGATGCTGGGAGGGGTTAGGGGCAGGAGGAGAAGGGGACGACAGAGGATGAGATGGCTGGATGGCATCACTGACCCGATGGACATGAGTCTGAGTGAACTCTGGGATTTGGTGATGGACAGGGAGGCCTGGCGTGCTGCGATTCATGGGGTCACAAAGAGTCGGACACGACTGAGCAACTGAACTGAACTGAACTGAAATTGTAACTATAATTTACCCCTTTTATTAAAGCTTCTATGGCTCAGTGGGTAAAGAATCTGCCTGCAATGCAGGAGATACAGGAGATGCAGATTCAATTCCTGGGTTGAGAAGATACTCTGGAAAAGGGCGTGGCAACCCATTCCAGTATTCTTGCCTGAAGAACTCCATGGATAAAGGAGCCTGGCAGGCTACTTTCAAAGGGCCACAGAGGATAGGGCAGAACTGAGCGATTACACACACACACATTAGATATATATGTGTGTGTGTGTAATCAGAGTTACACACTGAAAACTTTGGAAAATCAGAGTTCTTTCTTGAGCCATTTCTATTTATTAATTCTGTCTTCATTTAACCCCGCCTGTCTAGTGGCCCCCTGTCATTCTTAGCCATCTATTTTGTCTTTGTCTCAAATCAAAGAGCCACCATTTAGAACACAGGGAGACTTGAGGACCCACAGACTCACAAGCAAAGAATGTAGATAATTTCAATCAGTCATTCCTTTCTTCAGTTTCTATATGGCAACAAATTTTACAACAAACTGTATTAATAGTTGCAAAAGATACATTAATTTGAAAACTTTTCATTTTTAACTTTAAAAATAAAGTTTATTTAAACAACAAAAAAAGACGAAAACAGCTAATTCATTTCTCTTACCTTCCCACTTCCTACCTCAGAGACCACCACTCTGTTCTCTGCATGCCTATATATATATGTGTGTGTATAAATCTAATATATATATTAGATTCCACATTTAAGTGAGATCATATGGTATTTGTATTTCTCTGTCTGCCTTATTTCACTTAGCATTATGTTCTTGAAGTCTGCCTATGTTTTCACAAGTGGAAGGTTTTAATTCATTTATATGGCTAAATAATGTCCCACTGTGTATATATGCCACATATTCTTTATCTGTTCATTAATCAATCAACACTTAGGTTATTTCTTTATCTTGGCTATTGTAAATAATGCTGCAAAGAACATGAGGGTGCAGATATCTTTCAAGTTTATGCTTTTATTTTCTTTAGACGAATACTGAGAAGTGAAATTCCTGGATGATATGGTAGTTCTATTTTCAATGTTTGGAGAAATCTCTTTACTCTTTTCCATAGTTGTACCAATTTAGTGCCCACTAACAGCAAAGAAATGTTCCCTTTTCACTACATTTTCACCAACACTTGTTATTTCTAGCCTTTTTGATAATAACCATTCTAACAGGTGTAGGGTAGTAGTATCTCATTATGGTTGGATTTGCATTTCTCTGATGATCAGTGGTGTAGAACATCTTTTCATGTGCCTACTGGCCATCTGTATGTCTTCACGGACCTATTTGCCATTTGTATGAATGAAAAGAATCACAATTTTTCATTCTTAACTGAGTTTCAAAGTGACAGCTTCAACACCAGATCAAAACTGAAAATTCAAATCAGTCAAGATTTTCAAACATCAGTGGAAGAGTTGTATGGCCAAGAAGGAAGTGCCCATTCATGGAACTGAAACATATTTTGGATCAGAAAAAAATAGTTTCTATTCTTTGTTTCTAAGAATGTTTTTTCTAGGTAAAATTGAAACAGATTATGATTCTCAGGGGGAATGCAGGCTAAGTCGCTCCACTTGTGTCTGACTCTTTGTGAGCCTATGGACCATAGCCCACCAGACTCCTCTGTCCATGGAGTTCTCTAAGCTAGAATATTGGAGTGATTCTCATGCCCTCCTCCAGGTGATCTTTCTGACCCAGGGATAGAACCTGCATTTCTTATGTCTCCTGCATTGGTAGGCAGGTTCTTCATCACTAGCACACTGGGAAGGGTAATAATATTTAATAGGATTTCATACCAATATGCTTAATACTTTATATTAGAATATTTTTTTAAATACTATATTTTTCAAGTTATTTACTTTTATATTTAACTTAATTTCCTCCACAAATCACTCACCATCTCCCTAAGACCACATATAGACTTAAAGAAACAAAATTCACTTAAGTACTGCTTAACTAAAAGAAAAATACCAGTGATATTTTAGAAAGTGTCAATTTTATAAGTTTAATTTTCTACTGTCTGATATATATATATATATATAATCTCTAGCAGAAATGTTGAAGAGGGTTCAACAATTATTTGTCTGGGTCAGGGGTGAGTAGGTTCATAAGGACCAATGTTAGTTAATGAAAGTAGAACATAAGGAAGTTCACATCATGTTCTTCTATGAAAACCAATCAAGTGATACACTATATTAACAAATTGAAACATAAAAACCATATGATAAACTCAATAGATGCAGAAAAAGCTTTTGACAAAATTCAGCATCCATTTATAATTAAAAAAAAAAAAAAAACTCTTCAAAATATGGGCATAGAAGGAACCTACCTCAACATGATAAAGGCCATATACTACAAACCTACAGCAAACATTATTTTCAATGGTGAAAAACTGAAAGCATTTCCTCAAAGATCAGGGTCAAGACAAGGGTGCCCATTCTCACCACTATTACTGAACAAAGTTTTGGAAGTCCTAGCCATGGCAATCAGAGAAGAAAAAGAAATAAAAGGAATCTAGATTGGAAAAGAAGTAAAACCCTCACTGTTTGCAGATTACGTGATACTATACTTAGAAAATCCTGAAGATACTATCAGAAAATTACTAGAGCTAATAAGTGAATTTAGTAAAGTCACAGGATATAAAACCAATATACAGAAATCACTTGCATTCCTATACACTAGCAATGAAAAAATTAGAAAGAGAAATTAGGAATCAATGCCATTTATCATAGCAACAAAAAGAATAAAATATCTAGGAATAAACCTACCTAAAGAGACAAAAGAGGTGTATACAGAAAATTATAAGACACTGGTGAAAGAAATGAAAGATGACATAACCAGATAGAGAGATATTCCATGTTCCTGAATTTGGAAGAATCAATATTGTGAAAATGACTATACTACCAAAGCAACCTACAGATTCAAGGCAATCCTTACCAAATTACCAGTGGCATTTTTCACAGAACTAGAACAAAAAATTTCACAATTCGCATGGAAACACAAAAGACCCCAAATAGCCAAAGCAATCTTAAGAAAGAAGAATGGAGCTGGAGGAATCAACTTCCAGATTCTAGACTATACTACAAAGCTACAGTCATCAAGGCGTATGGTACTGGCACACAACCGAAAATATAGACCAATGGAACAAGATAGAAAGGTCCAATATAAACCCATGCACTAATGGGCAACTTATCTTTGACAAAGGAGGCAATAATATACAATGGAGAAAAAAAAAATCTTTTCAATAAGCAATCCTAGGAAAACTGGACAGCTGTACATAAAAGAATGAAATTAGAACACTTCCTGACACCATACACAGAGATAAACTCAAACTGTATTAAAGAACTAAATGTAAGACCAACAAATATAAAATTCTTAGAGGAAAACAGAGGTAGAACACTCTATAACATAAATCACAGCAAGATCCTCAATGACCCACCTCCTGGAATAAAGGAAATAAAAAAACAAACAAAAAAAAAGTGGGACATAATTAAACTTAAAAGCTTTTGCACAGCAAAGGAAGCTATAAACAAGGTGAAATGACAAACCTCAGAATGAGAAAAAATAATAGCAAATGAAACAACTGACAAAGGATTAATTTCAAAAATATACAAGTAGCTCATGCAACTCAATACCAGAAAAACAAACAACCCAATGTGGGAAAAAGACATTTCTAAATAGACATTTCACCAAAGAAGACATTAGGATGGTTAATAAACACATGAAAAGATGCTCAACATTGCTCATTAGAGAAAATAAAATCAAAACTACAATGAGATATCACATCAGTCACAATAGCCATCATCAAAACATCTACAAACAATAAATGCTGGAAAGGGAGCAAAGGGAACCTTCTTGCACTGTTGGTGGGAATATGAATTGATACAATGACCATGGAGGACAGTAGGGTGATTCCTTAAAAAACTAAGAATATAACTACCATATAATCAAACAATCCCACTACTGGGCATATACCCAGAGAAAACTACAAAGGAAAAAGATACATGTATTCCAACATTCATCACAGCACTATTTACAATAGCTAGGACATGAAAGCAAAATGTTATACACATTGAGGTAAGTCAGAAAGAATAAAACAAATAGCATATGTTAATGCATAAATATGGAATCATGCACTATATGAAGAGCAGCAGTAGAGATGCAGACATAAAGAACAGACTTGTGGGATGAATTAAGAGACTATCATTGAAACATACACGTTACTTACTATATGTAGAACAGATAGCCAGTGGAAAGTGGCTATTTAAAACAGGGGACCCAACCTGGTACTCTGTGACAACCTAGAGTGGTGGGATGGGGTCAGGAGTGGGAAGGAGGTTCAGGGGGGTGGAGACATGTGGAGACATATGTATACTTATGACTGATTCACACTGTTGTATGGCAGAAACCAAAACAACATTGTAGAGCAATTTTTCTCCAAATTAAAAAAAAAAACTTAATATTGTTAAGATGGAAATGTTCCCAAATTGATCTACAAAGTCAACAAAATTCCTTTCAAAACTCTAGCTTACGTTTTTGCATAAATTGATATTAGTCCTAAAATTCATATAATAAAAATGCAAAAGGAACTATTACAGCCAGAACAATCTTGAGTTAGAACAGAGCTGAACGCAAACTTCCCCATTTCCAAGTTTACCACAAAATGATAGTAATTAAGATTGTCTGCTGCTGCTGCTGCTAAGTCGCTTCAGTCGTATCCGACTCTGTGCAACCCCATAGACGGCAGCCCACCGGCTCCCCCGTCCCTGGGATTCTCCAGGCAAGAACACTGGAGTGGGTTGCCGTTTCCTTCTCCAATGCATGAAAGTGAAAAGTGAAAGTGAAGTCGCTCAGTTGTATCCGACTCCTAGCAACCCCATGGACTGCAGCCTACCAGGCCCCTCCGTCCATGGGATTTTCCAGGCAAGAATATTGGAGTGGGTTGCCATCGCTTTCTCCGTAAGATTCTCTAGTGCTGGTTTAAGGACAGATACATAGATCAATGAGATGGAAGGGAGAGTCCAGAACAAACCTTTACATTGATCTTCAACAGGGTGTTGAGATGACTGTGGATGGAATAGCTGTTTCAACAACTAACGTGTAACAACTGGATATGCCCCTGCCAAAGGCTGAAGTTGGACCTCAGCCTTATTATTATATGTAAAAATTATATGCTGAAATTTATATGTAAAATAAATTTATATGCTCAAAGGTATATGTAAAAATTAACTCAAACTGGAACTGAAACATAAATGTATGACCTAAAGCTATAAAACTCCAGAAACAGAATGAAAACAAAAGAAAACAGAAGAGTAAAATTTTAAGATCTTGAGTAAGACAATGGTTTCTTAGATACAACACAAAACTATAGGCAAAAAAATAGAAAAACTGGAAAAATTGAACTTCTTCAAAATTAAAACTTATGTTTGGCATATGATATAATTAAAAAGTGACATACAGATGCTCATAGCAGGTTTATTCATAATAGTCAAAGAATATCCAATGTGTGGATAAATAAAAGTGTGTAGGTATATCCATACAAAGTGATATCACTTGGCAATAAAGAGGAATGAGATACAAATATATGCTACGAGAACATAACTTAAAAACATAATAAAGAAGTCAGTTACAATGAGCACATATTGTATAATTCTATTTGTATGAAATGCCCAGAATAGGCATAACTATAGAGACAGAAATAAAGATTGGTGCTTTCCTAGGGTGTATGTGAAGGGGTGGAATGTGTGAGGTGGGGAGAATGGAGAGGGACTACTGATGGGTATAGCATTTCTTTTCGTGGTTAAAAAAAAAGTCTTAATATTGAATTTGGTGATGGTTACACAACTTTGTGAATATATGTAAAATAATTGAATTATACATTTTAATTTGTTAAACTATGTAAATATCAATTATATAAAAAATAAGTTTAAAACTGAATTGCATTTTTATAAAATAAGAATTGAAAGATCTTCCTATGAGAAAATCCATTTGATTGAAGTGATTTTGATTAAGTCAAAAATAGTTTGAACTTCCTTTCAATTAAGTAATTATATTTTTTAATTAATTCATTTATTTTAATTGGAGGCTAATTACTTTACAATATTGTAATGGTTTTTGCCATACACTTACATGAATCATCATGGCCATACATGTGTCCCCCATCCTGAACCCTTCTCCCACCTTCCTCCCCATCCCATCCCTCAGTGTTGTCTCAGGGCACCAGCTTTGAGTGCCCTGTTTCATGCATCAAACTTGGACTGGTGATCTATTTCACATATGGTAATATACATGTTTCAATGCTATTCTCTCAAATCATTCCATCTTGCCTTCTCCCACAGAGTCCAAAAGTCTGTTCTGTACATCTGTGTCTCTTTTGCTGTCTCACATATAGGTCATTGTTATCATCTTTTTAAATTCCATATATATGCATTAATATACTGTATTGGTGTTTTTCTTTCTGACTTACTTCACTCTGTATAATAGGCTCCAGTTTCATCCTCCTCATCAGAACTGATTCAAACATGTTCTTTTTAATAGCTGAATAATATTCCATTGTGTATATGTACTACAGCTTTCTTATCCATTCATCTGCCGATGGAAATCTAGGTTGCTTCCATGTCCTAGCTATTGTAAACAGTGCTGTGATGAACATTGGGGTACATGTGTCTCTTTCAATTCTGGTTACCTCAGTGTGTATGCCCAGCAGTGGGATTGCTGGGTCATATGGCAGTTCTATTTCCAGTTTTTTAAGGAATCTCCACACTATTCTCCATAGTCGCCATATTAGTTTGCATTCCCACCAACAGTGTAAGAGGGTTCCCTTTTCTCCGTACCCTCTCTAGCATTAATTGTTTGTAGACTTTTTGATAGTAGCATTCTAACTGGCGTGAGATGGTATTTCATTATGGTTTTGATTTGCATTTCTCTGACAATGAGTGATGTTGAGCATCTTTTCATGTGTTTGTTAGCCATCTGTATGTCTTCTTTGGAGAAATGTCTATTTAGTTCTTTGGCCCATTCTTTGATCGGGTCGTTTATTTTTCTGGTATTGAGCTGCATGAGCTGCTTATATATTTTTGAGATTAATTCTTTGTCAGTTGTTTCATTTGCTATTATTTTCTTCCATTCTGAAGGTTGTTTTTTCACCTTGCTTATAGTTTCCTTCACTGTGCAAAAGCTTTTAAGTTTAATTAGGTCCCATTTGTTTATTTTTGCTTAGTAATTATATTTTTAAAGAATAGCCTTCTAAGCAAATGCATGCCTACCTGTTCAGACTTGTGAAGAGAGGACTTATTTTTGAGCATAAATTTTCCCATCCTTTTAAATCTTCAGTGCTTAGGATTATGTCTGACAATAAATGACACACAATACCTGCTTGCTGACTTAAACTTCATGGAAAACAAGCAACCAGAAATTCTCACAGAAGACTTGATTTTCTCAGAGCCACAAGAAAGGGGGAGCACTGGGATGACAGCCCAGGCTTAGCAGCCTCTGCTCAGTGTTATCACTAGCTTAGATGCTGGCATCCAAGTTCCAATGCTTTACTTGGTTCTTAAGTAATTTTTCTCTTTCTCTGTCTGTTCAAAACCTCACTAACTATAAAAAAAGAAGGAAGTCTGTAATTTGTAGGTGAAAAGTCACACTGAGATCATGGTTGAATTGGCAGGGGATCCCAGCAGCAGAAAGAGGCTCTTCCTCCTGCCATGTTCAGTGGCATTTTAGAAGAGAGATGGATGTGGCCAGGTTGGGGAAATCACTGAGATAAAGGAATTCATCTCATTACTCTGCCAGTGATTCTGGCTATTTAACCAAAATTGACTTGTCTTCATAAGATAAGAAAGGGCTGAGCTATAACATTTTTAAAAGTTTCACCTACATTTTAAAATTATTACAATGGTAAATTTTGTGTCATGTGACTTTTATCTCAACTTAAAATAATTTGTATAAAAGTACACCTGATAGTGTCCTAATTCCGGGATTTTTCTCCTTTATATGTCAGCAAAATTTTACTCTTCAATCTTCTTATTTCATTTTTAAGTATTTATTTATTTGGTTGTGCTGGGTCTTATCTGTGGCACATGGGATCTTTGGTCTTTGCTGTCACATGTGGGATCTTTAATTGAGGCATGTGGGATCTAGTTCCCTGACCAGGGATCGAACCTGGGCCCCTTGCATTGGGACCTCAGAGTCTCAGTCACTGGACCCCCATAAATTGAATTACAGTTGATCTACAATGCTGTGCTAGTTTCAGATATATAGCAATGTGATTCAGTTTATATATATATATACATAGTTATAAATAAATGTTCTTTTTCAGATTATTTTGCCTTATAGGTTATTACAAGATATTAAGAATAGTTCCCTGTGCTGTATAGTAGGTCCTTGTTGGCTATCTATTTTATATATAGTTAGTATGTATATGTTAATCCCGAACTCCTAATTTATCCTTCTCCTTTGGTAAGTATAAGTTTGTTTTTTATATCTATGAGTCTATTTCTGCTTTGTAAATAAGTTCATTTGTATCATTTTTTTGGATCTCACATATAAGTGATATCATATGATATTTGTATTTCTCTGTCTGGCTTATTTCATTTAGTATGATAATCTCTAGGTTCATCTATGTTGCTGCAAATGATATCATTTCCTTCTTTTTTATGGCTGAGAAATACTCCATTGTATATGTATGCCACATCTTCTTTATCCATTCAGGATGTGGAGAAAAAGGAACCCTCCTACTCTGTTAGTATGTATTAATCTAACATCAGTGTTAGAATGTATTAATAAATTGGTACAGCCACTATGGAGAACAATATGGAGATCCCTTAAAAAAATACAAATTGAGCTAACATATAATTCAGGAATCCCATTCCTGAGCATATATCTGAAAAAAACTAGAACTCCAATCTATGCATGCACTCCAGTGTTCATAGAAGCACTATTTACAATAGCCAAGACATGGAAGCAATCAAAATGTCTGACCGCAGATGAATCAATTTTACTGTTTAAGCAGTTGTAGTTAAATATTATTTTATTTGCAAACTAAAGTGTCATGTGTAACTGTGTATTTTTTATCTGAAAGAGAAGAAAAATGAGGACCTTGCATTCTAAATTTTAAAATATATGATCTATACTCTATAAGAAAAAAAAATGTGTGGCATTAAATTTTGGATAAAAGTGGTGAGATATTCAGGGATTATCAAGCTTATACCATCTAGAAAAAAGATAAAGAACCCTTCCTTCCCTTTCAACCCTACCTCTCTTCTACCTCACCCAATAAAAAAAGGAAGGGGGAGAAATAAAAATGTAAAAGTTACCAACAGTAACCAAATGAGAAAAGGAGAAAAGGAGAAGCCCTTAATGGCATGAACTTAGAAAAGTGCTGGCTCATCCACAAAACAGAACTTTGAGAGTGTCACGATGAGGCCATGTCCCCACCTCCCAGAAACCTCATCTTGTGAGTCTACAAAATCCTACCAATTCTCGCTGAAATCTTGAGAGAAGTAAAAAGGACTGTTTGTTCTTTTTCCCAATTTTGACCAAGAAGTAGTGAAAATAGTTGCTGTGGAGATGAGGGTAAAAAGAAAAACGTCAGCAATCTGGCATGACTCTGTCATTCATGTAAAGAGTTGGGGAACTGAGCGAATGCCCCAAAGTGCTCCCCAAATAGTTAACTTTCCCTTCTTCCTCTGCCAAGGAGGATTGCACACGCTCACTCAGTCATGTCTGACTCTTTGTGACCCCAAGGACTGTAGCCCGCCAGGCTCATCTGTCCATGGCATTCTCCAGGCAATAATACTGGAGTGGGTTGCCTCCTCCAGGGGATCTTCCCTTGTCTCCTGAATTGGCAGGTGGATTCTTTACCACTAATGCCACCTAGGAAGTCCCAAGGAGGAGTGAACTCTCATATATTTATTATGTGGGATATGGGAGAGAGGAGCCCAGTTAGTACAACACGACTCCAGCTAAACATCCCCACCTTCCCTGTGCAAAGCCTATAGTAAAACAGGCATTAAGTGAATAAATATTAATATTTTATTATTCATATCAATAATAGTATTTTATTATTAATATAAAACTACCAATATTACCCAGACAGAGGAAAGAAAAAGATTCTGATACAAGATTCAAGGAGCTATCTCTCACAGGTGTGCTAAGTCACTTCAGTCAGGTCTGACTCTTTACAACCCCATGGACTGTAGCCCTCCAGGCTCCTCTGTCCATGGAATTCCCCATGCAAGAATACTGGAGTGGGTTGCCGTGTCCTCCTTCATGAGATCTTCCCGACCCAGGGACTGAACTCAGGTCTCTTACGTCTCCTGCATTGGCAGACTGGTTCTTTACCTCTAGCGTCATCTGGGAAGCCAGTCTGGCACAAAGAAGCAGAACACAATGAAGGGTTGCTAGCGTGGGCAAAACAATAAACTAGTAACAATGCCAAGAAGATAAAGAATCAGAATAAAAGTTGAAGGATGCAAGATGAAGAATCAGAATGGTTTGGAATTCTCAACAGCAACACTAGAAGCAAAAACGCAATAGAATAATAACTTTAAAATGTGAGGAGAAGTCATTTTTGAACTACTATTTTCTATACAGTCTAAGCCATCAATCAAATTTGACAGTAAAAGCATTTTGGATGTGGAAGGTCTTTAAAATACCTATTTCCACTTCCTTATCTGGGATTCACATCCCCGTTGGCAGTCAGCTAGAGCTCTAACCGCTTTGGAGGCCACCACTACACGGCTTATCTTATCAGTGTTAAGATACCCACCACAGGTATTGATAATTACCATGAGAGATATTAAATATAGAAATATATGACTGCCTAAAGTATTTTAGAGACATGCATCGCCCTTGAAGATGAATTGTGCTGTATTTTCTTGTTATTATGTTTCTTTTTTAAAATAAATATCTATGTAGAAGATTGTGTTCTACCAAAATGATCAAGTGAATTAAAGGAGAAAAAAACATGGAATACAAAAAATATGGACTCAAAGATAGAAGAAATGTGAAAAGAAGCACAAAGCAGAATCAGAGCAAATGAATCCTTGAGAAACTGCAGCCACAAGTTGACCATAGAAAGAAAGAAAGTGAAGTCGCTCAGTCGTGACCGACTCTTTGCAACCCCATGGACTGTAAGCTACCAGGCTCCACTGTCCATGGGATTTTCCAGGCAAGAGTACTCAAAAGTGGGTTGCCTTTTCCTTCTGCAGAGGATCTTCCCAACCCAGGGATCAAGCCCACATCTCCCTCACTGTAGCCAGATGATTTACCATCTGAGCCATCAGGGAAGTCCAAGTTGACCATAATAGTGCCCAAATTTCCAGTCCAGATTCATGTTCCCTAGTTGGTCCCTAAAGACATAAGCTGAGAATTTACCTTAAATTGTTGACATACTAGTTGCACTCCAGATTGCTGACAGAAGCAAAGGCAAACTCTCTCTGAAATAACAGACAAACAAACAAACATAGTTTCACCCTGCTGCTGCTGCTGCTAAGTCACTTCAGTCGTGTCCGACTCTGTGCAACCCCATAGATGGCAGCCCACCAGGCTCCCCCGTCCCTGGGATTCTCCAGGCAAGAACACTGGAGTGGGTTGCCATTTCCTTCTCCAGTGCATGAAAGTGAAAAGTGAAAGTGAAGTCGCTCAGTCGTGTCCGACTCTAGCGACCCCATGGACTGCAGCCTACCAGGCTCCTCCATCCATGGGATTTTCCAGGCAAGAGTACTGGAGTGGGGTGCCATTGCCTTCTCCTGGGCCTCAACTAATTTCCATAAATAACTTTTCAAGGACAAGGACTGGCTCACAGTCCAGTGTAACTAAGTACAACTAAAAAAGCCAGGCACTGTAACACTCAGACAATATAAGTATATATTCAAGACTTTATAAGGTGGAATTAACACAGTAAAACCATATATATATATATATATATATATATATATTTAGTTTTTGAAGAAATAAAAAATAAAGAATCTATAAGGAACAGGAGATTTTTTAAAAGTAACTGTGTCTGGAGTCTGTAGGACCCTTTGGGTACAAGGCTTTGTTAGGAAGGATTCCATAATCATAGCTAAGATTTATCTCAATGAAAGCTAAAACAGCAGAGTCAGCAAAGGGAAATGACACATTGCAATGAAGGAAGAAAGATTGGAAGAAACATGTTGACTTTTAGGAAGATTTTTTTTCCCCTAGGTATTTCCGTGATGATTTTTTTTTTTTTTTTTCATCTATTTATTTTTGGCTGCACTGGGTCTTTGTTGCTACCTGAAAGCTTTCTCCAGTTGCTACAAGCTGAGGCTGCTCTCTAGTTGAGGTCCACTGGCTTCTCATATCAGCACTGGCTCTAGCTCACACAAGCTGGTAATTGTGGTGCATGGGTTTAGTTGTCCTTCCTCCCCCTCCCCAGGTGGAATCTTCCCAGACTAAGGATCAAACTCATGTCCCCTGCACTGGCAGATGGATTCTTAACCACTGGAAAACCAGGGATGTTCATAATTTTAACATTTTTTTTAAAAAATCATGAAAAGCAGGCTAGTTAACTTTAAGATGACTCAAAGGTGGGAAGGACTGTAGCAGTGCTAAAAGGTGGCTTAGAGATGGATGGAAAAACCTCATCTTATCTCCCATAATCATTATCTAAGGAAACATTGTAATCTTAGTAAAAAGCAAAACAGATTCTGTAGCCTCTGTTTAGACAACAGTGGCTATTTCCTTGGCTATTTGCAGTAAAACTAAGTCCTGTGGTTAACAAATAAAGTGAAAGTCGCTCAGTCCTGTCCGACTCTTTGCAACCCCATGGACTGTACAGTCCGTGGAATTCTCCAGGCCAGAGTACTGGAGTGGGGAGCCTTTCCCTTCTCCAGGGGATCTTCCCAACCCAGGGATAGAACCCAGGTCTCCCGCATAGCAGGCAGATTCTTTACCAGCTGAGTCACAAGGGAAGCCCTAACAAATAAAACCATAATAAAAATCCTTCACTTGAGTTAAAAATTTAGTGGTAAAAATAAATGGAAGAGAATGTTTCAGTGGAAAAGTCTGAGGGGTCCCACTGGAGTCTAAATGCCTCTTATTAACGTTTTTTTCTCCATGGCAACTTTAATCTAACACCCTATATATTTTATTTTATTGATTATATTTTGGTTCAGCAATGGTAGGCAGAGTTACCAGGGCAGCCAGGGTTTGGAAGCTGTTTTACGGGAAGATTCTAAAGAGGGCTAACAGGAAAAAAAAAGGGGGTGGGGGGGGAGGAGAGAGAACCAGGTAGGAGTTTTTAAACCATTTTAAAGACTACAGAGAAAGATGAAACTTTATTTAATTAAACGTCAGAACCGCTTGTGGTTAAGAGGGAAGCAAGTTTAACTCATTGTCAAGAACCTTGTAATAATTAAAGCCATCAGACAACGGATCGGTTGGACAGGCTGGGCTCACCCAAAGGTGAGCTGTGAAATCTGATGTTCGCTTATGTCAGGAGACCACCTGGGACGACGACGTGGGCCTTCTGACCACCAGTCAGCAGGAGCGTCTTGGGCTGGTGATTAGAAATAGACCACACTGTGACGAAGATTCTCTTCTCAAAAACTGCACCGCAAATGGGCGTGACCCTGAGTGCCTGTTGGTCCTTGGAAGAATCACGCAGCAGGCAGGACAGGTGGCCAGAGGGTCCAGTTGTTGGCCATGCCCCCTTTTTGCATATGAAGCCCCCTCGTCTGGGCTTTCTGCGCCCGGGGAGTTGGGACCGAGCGCCCACCTGGCTCCCTTCCCTGCTCCCCTCCGGCCTCCTGCCTCTCAGGCCGACCCCGCGAGCCTGGTTGCGGAGAGCTCTGGCCGCCGATCCCCTGCGCTGGGCGCTGGGGGCGCACCGGGCACACGGGGCGCACGGGCGGCAGGGCGGGCCTGGGGCAGCGGGGCGCGGCAGCTGGGAGGAAGTTCAGGGCCTGCCAGGGCGCGTTAAGGAAGTTGCCCAAAATAAGGAAGCGTCGTGCACTGGGCGACTGAGGTGACTCCGGCGATTGGAGCAGCGAGGAGGAGCGGGTGGCCCGGCACTGTGCCCGAATTGCCCCCGCGATCTCGCCCGTCCGGTTCTCGGAGCCCCGCGCCCCGCCCTCGCCTCACCTGGCACAGGTAGGTGGGGCCGCGCGATCCCTCCGCTTTGGCTGCCGGGCTTGGGAAGGCGGCATGGGAGGGGAGAAGGCGCCGAGAGAGGGAAAGATGCGGCCCTTCCTCCTTGGCCCGCACAAGACCTGTGCCCCCAAGCACACCCGGGCAGGTACGCTCAGGGCCTTCCTGCTTTGAAAATCGGAGGGAACGTTTGATAAAATATTTCGATTGAGAGTTAGTCGGTTGTGCCAGCTTTTCTCCTAAACCTAGTTAGTGTCTCCTGGGCTCCGGTTTCTGTACGGGAAGCCAGGGGCTGGGCCTGGGGGCCTGGGGGCCTGGGGGCTGTGCGATGGGGCCCCCAAACTCCAAGTGCTGCCGCGTGCGCAGCAAGTGCGGCAGCTGCTGGGTCCTGGAAGACTAGCTGGAATCCTCAGGCACAAGAAACTCGGTGTCGGGTCTCGGAAAGAACATATTTTCGTTTGGCCATTTACAGAAGTCACTGGAAAATTCCACTGAATTTATGGAAGTGACTCAATGTAGAGATGTTCGTACGCATGCAAAGGTTTTATTTATACTTTTACTACAGAAAGAGCAGTTGCATAAAAACATGACAGTTTCTGAACCTTTACTAAAATGTAGCATGATTGCCTTTTTTTTTCTTCCTTCACATTCTCGTGGTAAAATAACTTAATTAGCCAGTGAATGACTTGAAGAGCAGGAAAGTTTGGTGTAGTAAAATGCGTTGATTTTGAGTTAAAGATTTTTTTGCACTATGGCAGTATGGCTTTAAAGGGCTTCCCCTGTGGCTCAGCAGTAAAGAATCTGCCTGCAATGCAGGAATCTCGGATTGGATCCCTGTATCAGGAAGATCCCCTGGAGTAGCAAATGGGGTCTTCAGTATTCTTGCCTGAAGACTCCCCATGGACAGAGTCAGACACGACTGAAGCGACTTCACGCATGCATGCACGGCTTCAAAACTTTAAACCTAACCTACGTAATGATACAAAGGCGATTCATTTTTTGGTTTGTTTGGATATCAAGAACTAAAAAGACAACCACTGGAGAAGTTAGAGTTTGAATCTTTGGCCGTTTGCAATGCAGTTGCTTGGCAAATAGACTCCTTCATTGTGCAGTATATTCACAGGAACCAACCCAAGACACTCCTGTTGACTGGTGACCAGCTGGCCCTTACCATCTTGCCAGGTGGCCTTTGGAAACTGGATTGCAGATTATTTTAATGAGTTTGCCTGACTCCATCAAAGATTCCCATTGACCCAAATAAAACTGTTGGCTGGAGTTGTTCTTTTTCTTAAACCCTAGAGGTAGTTCTGCTGCTGCTAAGTCACTTCAGTCGTGTTCGACTCTGTGCCATCCCATAGACGTCAGCCCACCAGGCTCTCCCGCCCCTGGGATTCTCCAGGCAAGAACACCCAAGTGGGTTGCCATTTCCTTAGAGGTAGTTCAGTATGTAGTTAAAAGACTTGGAGATATCTCACATCTGAATCTTTGTGTTTAAAAAAAAAGGGGGGGGGGATGATAGAGAATTCCTGAAAGAAATGGAATTGATTCTAGTATGTGTTTTCTTTGTTGTAGTAAGAACAAATTCATTGCTGTTACTCAGGCAATATTTTCATTAGATGCAACTAAATTCCTTGATGTGCACACCTCTCTCCTGTCCCCGGATAACCAAAACAATGAATTTCACCTTTTTCTCAAGAGCACACGGAACCTTCTCCAGGATAGATCACATCCTGGGCCATAAATCTAGCCTTGGTAAATTCAAAAAAATTGAAATCATTCCAAGCATCTTTTCTGACCACAATGCAGTAAGATTAGATCCCAATTACAGGAGAAAAACTATTAAAAATTCCAACATATGAAGGCTGAACAACAAATGCTGAATAACCAACAAATCACAGAAGAAATCAAAAAAGAAATCAAAATATGCATAGAAACGAATGAAAATGAAAACACAACAACCCAAAACCTGTGGGATACTGTAAAAGCAGTGCTAAGGGCCAAGATCATAGCAATACAGGCATACCTCAAGAAACAAGAAACAAGTCAAATAAATAACCTTACTCTACACCTAAAGCAACTAGAAAAGGAAGAAATGAAGAACCCCAGGGTTAGTAGAAGGAAAGAAATCTTAAAAATTAGGGCAGAAATAGATGCAAAAGAAAAGAGACCATAGCAAAAATCAACAAAGCCAAAAGCTGGTTCTTTGAAAGGATAAATAAAATTGACAAACCATTAGCCAGACTCATCAAGAAACAAAGGGAGAAAAATCAAATCAATAAAATTAGAAATGAAAATGGAGAGATCACAACAGACAACACAGAAATACAAAGGATCATAAGAGACTACTATCAGCAATTATATGTCTTTGAACTAAAAGATTTAAATACGTGTGAAGTATTAGATGTTTTAAGTGAAAAATCTTGTCTACTAAAATTATTTTATCAAATTGTTTTTTTTTATCTACACTGAACTTTTGCTTTGAGCTGTTTAGAGAAATGTTGCAGATAGAAACTTTATATTTCTTTATTTTACTTTTATATAAATAAAAAATTTATTCTTTGTATTTAGAGTGCTTCAATATGTAGGATTTTAGGAATCATCTAAATAACTATAATGTTTTTAATGTTTTAATCCAGAAATAAAAATAAGGTGTTTATTTTATTTTATTTTATTTTTACAAGATATTTTTGTTGTTTATTAGACTTGTTTGTATTTGTGTGATTTTGGTGAGTTAATCAACAATTTTCATTATCTTTTTTTAAATATAAATTTATTTATTAGCTCTTTACCTTTCCTGAGGGCTAAAATTGTCAGAAAGTTCATTTTATCGCTAGATTTGCGTTTCAGAAACCATTCACCTTAGCCTTTTTTAGGTTTGTATTTATTGTTCTAAGTGCAGGTTTGATTTCTCTGTTTTTAAATCAAAGACTTCTTAATAGAATGTAACTTATGCAGCACATAGCACATCCATAATCATTATCCAAAACCCTGTGCCAAGATGATGTTTTGGAATTCAAGATTTCTCAGAATTTAGAATTCAAATTTAGAATATGAGTTTCAGCCTTGAGAAATCCATTTCTCAGAATTTAGAAAGGTGTGCAATGCAAACTGACGCCATATACGGCATACCACTCCAACACAGCCTGGGCAGCCTCCTGTAATCCCACGTGTTAATATTTCTGCACCAATAGTGTGAAAAGTCTCACTAAGTGGAATAAAGAGAGGCTACAAATACTGTGTGCCAGTTCAGGGCAAATGTTGTCACTTATGAGGTTCCCTACAAAACTCACCCCAAACCTTGTTTTTCAGAGCTTTGTAGAATTAGGGCTAAGGAACTGAGACGGTGTTAGACTTCATGGAGCTACTGTTTGGTTTTGAAAGCAACTTGCATTTCTGTTGCCCAACAAGTCATACTTTCCAGTAATTAGACAAATAGTTCCCCCGCCTTTACAGAAAGTTTGAAATAGCAAGACTTCCCTGAATTTTCAATGATAATTAAAATACAGATCTTCTGAGTGAGAATAGGATGTTTCATCCTTTCTTAGAGACTTTTCAACAGCAAAGTTTCTGCCACTCTGATTCTAAAAAAAGAATGCAAGAGTTACTTAAAGAGGAGGTATTATCACCCTTCACAACTACAGCCTGTCTTTGGAAGAAATATTGCTTCCTGTTCACTTTGTTCTATCTGTCTCCGTTATCTGTGCCTAAGGAATGGCCCAGTATTTTGTACAATCTAAGCTACTGTTTGCTTTCTCAGCCTTCCACCATATAGATTTTTTTCTGATTCCCTAAGTCACCCCCTGCCCCGCCCCACAATTTCTTCCACTTCTGGACTAATTTAGCAGCAGCAGAGTGGAGAGAAAATTAGGAACTTAGGCCAGTGAGTGAAATTTTTAAAAAAACATATATACGCTGAACATTGCTTTTCTTTTAAAGCAACTGAAATCAAAAGACAGAGTCTTAAAGAGAGACTGGAATTAAATTGCTTGACTTAATTATGTCTCACCATCTTACCTTTTACTTTGGAACTGAACAAGTTGGGTTTGCTTTTTTTCATTCAGGAAAAAAAAGAGACTTTTTTTTCCCTTCTCTTTAAAAGTGGGTGAAAAAGAGAGGAATTGTGGGAAGATTAAAAAAAAAAAAAACTCAGCTGATTGGATTTTAAAGGGACAGTTTTATTCATTCATTGTGGCTTTGCATCAGCAGGAATATTTTCTATTAGCTTAGAATTTTTTCTGGCAAAATGTTAGCTTGTATCAATTTGATTTTTTTCTTTTAAGAATTAATTATGTAAGTTTTGCCCTATGAATCCTGAAAGGTGGTTAAATTGAAATCTTAAATATAGTCAAATTTAGCCACTGCCAAAGACACCAATAGAAGGAAGAATATTTAGTTTCTATTACAGTAGGTTTAACAAATCAAAAAGGACTCTGTCTTGATTCTTTTGTTTCTGGGAAATTATGTATCTATTTGTGGTGGCTGCTAAAGGCTGAAGATAGGAAGAGAAAGGTGAGGATGATGTAACACCTCAGTTACCAAGGGAAGTGTACTGAAAACTTATGATGGACAGTTTCTGGTAAGTAGCTTTCTCTGTCCTGAGGGTACCTGGCTCTGACACTGGAATTCTAGCTTCTGTTGCTGGAGAAGGCAGTACCTCTCAGTGCTGTGCTAGAGCCCTGGAGGGGAGCACAGATTTGAGAGGACATTGGGCTTCCAGATTGGCACACTGTGTGTGAGGTATTTGATCTGAGCAGAGGCTGGGCAGACTGCAGGATTGACAAGGAGAGTGTAGGGCTGATGTCACGTAAGTGAGGCTTAGGCCTGGATACAGTCAGTGGGGCAGTGTGAAAGGATGGAAGAGGGCTGAGCACCAAATTTTAGAAAAAGTCACAATTTAAACATTGGTTTCTTTAGTTATACTCAGTGAGGCTACAAAGAGCATTTGAATATGCAACAATTAACCTTCTCCTTTCCCACTCCGTCTTCTGTCTTAAATGCTAAATCTTCATGCTGTGCTGGTCAGTCTGACAATTTATTAAATCTATCCATTTCTGTTCAGTTGTCATGGAAATGTTTTGGTGCAACCAGAGTTAATCTTTTTATTTAATTTCAATATATAACAATACCTTCCCATCCTCTAGTACTATTCCCCAAAAGCAATCTTTTAATATTTTTAGCTATTTCTTCTAGAATTTTCCTTCTTATTTCCTGACGCTGTGTTCACTTGCTTTTTATATATATATCAGTTTAGACAATGCTGACTTCCTATTCTGAGAAGTAAGGACATGGCAGTCCTAGGATAATTATTATTATTACCCAAGATAATCTTTCTGTGTGCTTCCCCAGTCGATGGCTCAAGGGGTAAAGAATCCGCCTGCAATGCAGGAGACACAGGAGACATGGGTTCAAACCCTGGGTCGGGAAGATCCCCTGGAGGGGGAAATGGCAACCCACTTCAGTATTCTTGCCTGGAAAATTCCATAAATAAAGGAGCCTGGCAGGCTACAGTCCGAGGGGTCACCAAGACTCAGACCCTGCTGAACACATGATGAATGGATGGCTGGAACCTTAGCTGATATTTACCTTCAGATTTTGTTTACTAATAGAGCATGTTGTACAGTATAGTTCTATTTTCTTTCTTGTACCTCAAACTGTTTTTCATGGGGTAAATTCTTGTTTCATTTTTGTGTCTTCTCAGTTGGTCCTGTGCCTGCGGTGGTTCGCTCCCCAATTCTCTGACATGAAGCTAAACTGCATCCCCCCCTCCCAACTCGGACTCAATTTCCTACTGAGGCAAATATATCAAGCACTCTATGAGTTCCATTTCTTTCTTTTTCTGGAAACCCCTGCCTCTTTGCATCAGTCTGACAGTTTCTTTTCAGTCTTGCTACTCACCTATTAATAACTGAAGCATATTTGGGGGTGTTGGTTAGCTAAATATATTTCTGCAAGTTGCTGTCCTGTACACATTTTGGAGTCTTAACTCTTATCAACATTCATGTACTTTTTAAATCCATTGTCATAATTGTTGAAAACATTTCCCCCAAACTTTTGATTTCTATGGTTATTTGCTTATTTGTGTAATTTATTACTTTTTGTAGTTTTTGGAATTTTTATACTTTCTCAGCTCGGGGCATATTCTGAATCATGCTTAGTGAAAGATTATTCTTAGCTCCAATTTAGCAGTTAGCATCTATATTTTAAATCAGTCTCAGTGTCACCTCTGTATTGCTCTGACCCTGATGTTTTATTATTTGATTAATGGGAATATGTACTTTCCTGGGAATGGGGACTCCACAGATTTTAAAAATCAGATGACTGGCCTCAATTCTCTTGATTTCTGAAGTGGGTGCTATGCAGTTTTAAATGGTATTTCCTAGGAAGCTTTCCTTGCTTAACGTTTCCTTGTTTCCTTATTCTTAGACAGAATAAAGCTGAGTAAGCAGGATCATTGTCCTGGGCTTGCTCATGGCGTTTGTACAGGTGGTGTGCATGGTCAGGGCACATGTCACTAAACTCTCACACCCGTGTGATCATGGGATACACTGGTTCTTGGAGCATCTTGTATACCGGGGCTCCCCAGGTCTACTTTGGGGAAAAGCGGGTAACCTGCTGCCCCTTTACAAGATCCTCAGGCTTTGCTTAGACGGAGGCAGAATGCTAAGTTTATTTTCATCTCAAACACTAAGAGTATTGGAATCACTTGATTGCCCTAATGCTTCAGTCACTGAATATTTTTTATCAACAGTGGTTGAGAGTACGGGGCCTGAAGTCTCATCGGGTTCAAATCCCACTGTTTTCAAGCTACTCTTTCAGTCTTTGTAGATGGAAGGATTACAGGGGATTTCCTTGTGGTGCATGGTGGAGACAACATATGCAGTAATCGTACCTGGCCTGTGGTTAGAACTGGCATAACGGTCACAGTCTTTCCCAGGTGGGTAGCTCTGGGAGTCTGCCCTGTAGTCTTGGCTGGAGACTAATAATAGCAGTCCCAAATAGGTCACAGATGAGTAAGTACTGTCTCTGAAGCTTTTTTATCTGACCTCCAAGATGGGAGAACTTTCTATCATTTTCTTTTTGAAAGGTGTTGATTTGCATAACTGATGTCTGAGTACATACCCATTGGCGAAGAATTCAGATATGACAGGTGACACTGGAACCCTCATTGACCACCACCCTTCGCCCCAGCCCACCCCAACTCAGGGAGGGCAGCTTGATGTACAGTGTTCTAATCTAGCATCCTGTGCATTCATGTGTGTATATATATGTGTGTATTTTTAGAAGATATAGTGTGTGTGTGTGTGTCTTCTTAATACCAGTGTCATCCTGCAACTAACTTTTTTAATCAACAGGCTTGAGGGAGCTCTTCTTATCAGTGATCCTTGTGTCTTATTCCAGAGCAGAAAATATGATTACTTATTGACAGACATTTAGGATTTTTCTCTAATTTTTGATATTATATACAAAGCTGCAGGGGATGCACTTTTTCTTTCATTTGTTCCCTCTCTTTTACCTTTTTCATTGCACTTCATGGAACTGACAAGTTGATCATTTGCTCAAGAAAGATCTTCAGCCCTGTCCATCCTGTTTTTCAGTCCAACTATTAAGTCATTTGTATTTTAGCAAATAGGCGGGCAAGCAAGGAAGGAAGGTAGTTAATTCTTTTATTTTTTAAGTGATACTTTAGGCTCTTCCAGATACTTGTTTTTGTTACTGCTTCCAGCATGGACATTCTCTTCATGCTTCGTGAGCTCTATCTCCTTTGACACCTACTCATTTGTTTGCCCATTTGGTTCCTTACCTTTGTGGGGTTAGCTTTCTTGTTGTGCTAGGATGTGTGCTGGTCTTATTTCAGAGATGCCTTTGGAGTTAGTTTTTAAGGCTGTGTATGTTGCATGGCCCTCTTTTTACCTGTCACCCATGAGGTGGGTCTGGAGAAGGGAATGGCAATCCACTCCAATATTCTTGCCTGGAGAATCCCAAAGACAGAGGAGCCTGGCGGGCTACAGTTGGTGGCAAAGCAAAGAGTCGGACACGACTGAGCGATTAACGCACACACACACATGAGATGGGAGGAGCGTGAGATGTGAACAGGACAGGATGAGCCAGTAACCACGGTGTGGGGTGCAGGCACTCTCTGTTCTTTGCAGATGTGGCCATACTCTGCCTCTCCAAATGCACGTCTTTCCTGCGGAGGGCCTTCTGCTGCTCTTAGGGGTACCAGCAGCTGAGGAGGTGTGGAGAGGGTTTGGCTGCCTGCCTGCTTCCCACTCTGCTTCTCCCACGCCTCACCCACCCCATCCCACCCAGGCTTTGTCCTCACCCACCCCATCCCACCCAGGCTTTGTCCTCACCCACCCCATTCCACCCAGGCTATGTCATTTCCAAGGCACCATGCCCTTGACTCTTTGCAGCCATCCCCAACTGCCTGCACTTAGGCTGTGGTTTCCTAAGTTTGAGCCCATCTTTCTTTGAGTCCTTCAAGGGTAGTGAGAGTTTCCATTCCACTAGCAATCTGCTTCCTTTGCTCCAGCATGGTTATGGATTTATATTCTATATTCTTGTTTTTAGTGCTGTTTCTTTTCTTTCTCTGCATTTTTAACTGCTGTTTATACTTGAAGGGGAAGTCCAACACTTCCTTTTTTTCAGCCACACCAATCAGCTGATGGTCATAGCTGTGAAGGAAGTAACAGGAAGGAGGAGGAAGGGGAGCTCCCTAGAGCAGCCGTGAAAGGCAGACTTGGGGGTTCTTTCATCTTCCCTATTGCCCTGGGAGCTGAGCTAGCCCTTCTACAGCTTAGGCAGGAACTGTTTCTAGAGAAAGGGCTGCATTGTCAAGTCTCTACTGATCATTAGGCAATTGCTAGTCCTGAATCATGTTTCTTAGAAGTGTGTATAAGGATGCCTGGTATGTTAGAGGGGGGAGGGATCTTAGGGACCATCTAATTCAACCCCCTGAGAAGCAGTGAGGCCCAGAAAGATGATGTCACTTGGACTTGTCCAGCCGCTAAGCAATGCTGCTGCAAGTTGAAACCTAAGACCCAGGTGTTTCTAATCCAGAATTAGACTCTGTATCCAATTCTCTAATGAGGAGCCTAAAGGGACCTGCTGTCATGCCTGGTGCTAAGATTTAAAGTCCTATCAGTGGAGGCAGCCAGAGGACAGAAGCCCAGTTTGACATGTCGATTTCACTCTTTTACCAGCAGTTTTAGAAAACTTGTTATCTTCACAAGTTTGCGTTGAGAAATTAAGCAAATTCAGTAGGAATAGGATGCAAAATTCCTGAATCCATGAGAGGTTAACGTGGGAATGTCTGATGCTTTTGCACATGCTGCTATCCAACTGAGATTGAGCTGACTTTCAAATCTACCACCCAGAGTGAACTAAAGTAACGTGAGAAGATTTAAGTAAGGTGTAAAAGGATACTTTGAGCCTTTGTCTGCTCAGATATCAGGCTGATATCTCTGCCACTGTCCCCACACAGGATAGAATCACTGCTCTCTGCACATGTTATTGTTGAGAGGGTTGGGAGGGGGCATACATGGTGTCCTGAAGATCAGAATGAAGCAGGAGATAAAGGAAAATTTCAAGGGAAGTTCTGTTCCATGGTGGAAATATTTGTGATGCAGGTGGGATTTCAATGGTTAGAGTCAAAGGAAGGCAGGTTGAAAACTGCAGGGGAAGGATGCCTTCTAGAAAGAAGATAGAAAAGTCATGCATGTTTCCCCAAGAAGCCAATACCTGCAAAAATATGTGCAAGATATTCCTTCTAGCTTATCCATTTTCCACAGAAAACTCTGGAAACTATCCACATTCATTAATAGAGGAATGGTGTATTAGTTTTCTAGGGTCCCTGGAGCACAGTACCACAGATATTTATCACATCACAGTCCTGAAGGCTGGAAGTCTGAGATTAAGGTGTGGGCAGAGATGGTTTCTTCTGAGGCCTTTTTCTTTGGCTTATGGATGGCGTCTTCTCTCTGTATCTTTACATCTTCTTCTCTCTGTGCATGTATCTGTAATTTCCTCTTTTTATAAGGATATCAGTCATAGGGAATTAGGTCCCATGCTAATGACCTCATTTTAACTTACCTCTGTAAAGGCCTGATTTCCAACATCCCATTCTGAGGTACTGGGGGTCTGGACTTCAACATATGTATTTGCAAAGGGAAGTAGTTCCTCCTACAACAAGTAGTTAAGTGGAGCCTGCCACCTCACCCCCCACCCTGCCCCCCCCCCCCCCACACCGTGGACTTGCTATGTAGCCAGAAGAGCATGAAGGAGCTCTCCATTATCACGATGGAGAGATTTCTTAAGCCAGCCAAAGTGAGCTCTGTGCACAGAAGGTTATGAAACAAGATGTACATCACACATAAAACTAAGCAAGTTAAAATGTTCACAATACACTCTTCCTTCCACCTTAGACTGGCAATTTTATTTTTTAAAAAAATGAAACCTATGAGACCCAAAGGAAAAAAAAAGAAAAGTAAGAATGATGAAGAGAGACAAATTCCACAAGATCTTAAGGGAAAACTGCAAAGGAACGTGGGGCAACAGACGCAAACTCCACATGGAATTTGGTGCAAAGCAAGGGTGGCCTTTCCCATCAGTCAGGAAAGGGAGCGTAGGTTATTAATTATTGGTCGTGAGAAAGTTGACTGATGATTTGGGAAAAATAAAGCTTTGCTCTGTGTACAAAAATAAGTTCTGGATTGAACAAAGAATAAAAATATAAAGTGCTAGAAGAAAAAAATTGAGTTATAAAATAACTGGAGTGAAGGCCTCTCTAAATATGGTAGAAAATATGAAACCATAATAGAAAAAGGTTGATGAGTATGATTTTCTAAAATTGCAAACAAGTCCTTATACAAAGGGAAAATATAAATAAGTGAGGGAAGAAAAACACAAAAGATACATTTATTTTCAAGGTCTGTGGTAAAGGATTAGTAGCTTTCATAGGCAGTGCTGTGCTGTGCTTAGTTGCTCAGTCATGTCCGACTCTTCAACCCCGTGAACTGTAGCCTGCCAGGCTCCTCTGTCCATGGGATTCTCCAGGCAAGAATACTGAAGTGGGGTGCCATACCCTTCTCTAAGAGATCTTCCCAACCCAGGGATTGAACCCTGGTCTCCCACATTGTGGGCAGATTCTTTACCATCTGAGTTACCAGGGAAGCCCTCATATGTAGTGAGTTCTTATCAATGAGAAAAATAAACACATTCCAGTAGAAAGATCAGTCAAGGACACACACAAGCAGCCCAAAATGCAAATGAGCCAAAAGCATGAGAATATGCTTTGCCTCTCCGTAAGCTCACGTTGCTTTAAGGGTTTACTGTATGGTGAGACGTGGGGAGGGACACTCCCACAGGTCAGCACCTGCAAGGCGGCTGGGTAATGTCTTTGGAAATATAAAACACACATGTGTTTTGACTCAACAATTTCACT
Source organism: Bos indicus x Bos taurus (assembly GCF_003369695.1). NCBI lineage: Eukaryota > Metazoa > Chordata > Mammalia > Artiodactyla > Bovidae > Bos > Bos indicus x Bos taurus. The sequence continues at coordinate 87,050,988 of NC_040083.1, read as the reverse complement.
TTTAGGAACTTATTACATGCATAAATTGATAAAACTGGGGAAATATATATATGCATACTGTAACTCATTGCAACATTTTATTTTGCAATAGGAAAGAAAGAAGGAAGAAAGAAATTTGTATCAGGCTTGATTAAATGAACTGTAGTCTCTCCATATACTGGAATCATATGTGGTCTTTTTCTTAAATGTGGAATCTTATAAAGTAAAATATAAAAATGTTCAAGTTAAAAGCAAGATGTAGTATGTCACTATATTTTTAAAAATGCATGCACATAGCAATGTAGGCTACATTGGAATGTTATTTGCTATAAAAAGATGCAGGTCTGCTTATACCTGTGTGTGTGTGTGTGTGTGTGTGTGTGTGTGTGTGTGTAAATATGTAGAGAGATTCTAAAGCAAAGGCACCAAACTGTGAGCAGCAGTTATCTAGTGAGGGCAGCAGGGGAATTGGTTTGGAGAAAAAAATGTGAAATGTGCATTTTTACTTTGCATACAGATGTTTTAGTGATTGTAATGAAATGATGAGGTTTGTTTATGGGGCTGGAGGATAAGTAGGAAAGGACTGGAAAAAGAATTAATTCAAAAACAAAGTATCAGTTATGGCTGTTGGGACCGTACTGTCTCCGAGGTGTTAAGTTTGGAGAGGTTGGGCAGTTTGCCCAGAGATGTACAGCCAAGGTTTGCAACATGCCTGTACACATCCATCATCTGAGCTTGTCTCACTCACTGATGCCCAGGCTGCCTCCAAGGTTTCTGACGTGGTCTGGCATGTGACCTGCCTTGGATATTTATTGTTAAGGTCTCCTCACCCCTCTGGCACCAAGTGCAGCAGCCAAGGTTGAGAACCACTGGTTTAGAATTAGTTTGTGGGATTGTATAGCACACAAGCATAGCCTGACACAGTTCCACCAAATGTGATTTTACTGGTACACTGGGTATTGTGGCAGCTATGTGTGCCTCTGATTGAAGAGACTCTGAGCATATTAGGTGGTACATCCCCACTTTGTGTGTGTGAGAGAGAGAGAAGGGGGAAAGGGAGAGAGAGATTGATTGAGAGAAGAATGATTGAGATAGAGAGAACTCACATATTTTTATGCTTCAAGCACTCTACTCTTTGGAAACTTGCACTCATAACATCTGGAGGCCTGTGGAAGTTTGGGAAGCATGAGTGAGAATGTGAATGTGCTCTCAGCACCCTGCTGTGAGACTTGTAGGAGGTGAGAGCACCTGAAATGATTGTCCAAGAAAGAATGTGTGCACTGGTCCAATTAGACAAACCACTCATCACATTTTTTACCCAAGATAATGTGAACGATTATCTTTCAGACCAGTTTTTCGTTACTCCAAGTCCACTGGCCTTATTTACTCTCAGACAGTGTTTTGTCTGCCTGTTTCATGTGAGATGGTTTTTTTCTCATGAGAAGGATGTAAATAGTCTTGCTCTGGGTGAAGAGCTGGGGCCTGGGTTTCCTGGTGGCTGTGGCTGCTGGGCTTTGAAGGCTGCAGCAGATGTTGACGGAGGGGCCACTCTCTGTGTGGACCATTTAGGGACTTCCCAGGGGCTGGCTTCCCAGGTTCTGGGCTTCCTGGTACTGACTCTGTCCATCCAGGCATACACGTGGGAGCACTGAGCAGCACCCACATGGGAAGCCCCAGGGGCTCATACATGCACTCACATTTATATTGTGTAATGAAACTTCTAGGACCATGACTGTGACCTATAAATGTCCAGCTCTGAAAGTCTGTCTGGGAGGCGGTGTGGGTGATGGGAGCAAGCCAAGCCCATAGCTCTGATTCTGTTACCGACCAGGGTTTGTGGCCTCCTTAATCAATGGAAAGTGGTCAGAGCCCAGACAAGAAATTCAAACGAAGCTTTATTGGGGCACCCACAGCAGTGGGGAGTAAAAACAAGGAACAGTTTTCCTTGCTTGCTGCCCTAGTGAAAGTGCTTTACTTCCTTATATGAAGTGAGGGTAGGGGTGGGTCCAGGGGTCAGACTGGAGGGGTGGCTTAGGTGCGCTGCCCATTCCTTTAGTGGTGTTGAGTGCAGGGCGCATGCACAGTACCCTACTTTTGCTTTCAACCCACAGCTTTTGTTCCTGGCACTTCAAAAGTGATGGTTGAGGCTTGTAGGTCTTTTTTGTATCTCATCCATAATTTGCCCCAACTGCACATGCACACAGTTATTTTAGTCCCTTACAGCTTCTCTGTAATTTTTTGCTTAAGGAGAGGTTTGTCCAGGTACAAACACTGCAGCAAAGGGTCCCAGGACCCAACCTGGGCTAGGTGTCCTCACCTGAGCTAGATGTCCTCACCTGGGCTAGGTGTCAGAGGCGAGCAGCAGGCAGTGCCCAATTCCATCATTCCTTGAAACTGCTTCAGCCCTGGCCACCTCATCACCAAAACAAGGCTGGAAAGACCTCCCCCAGAGTGACTGTGGCTCCAGAGACACTCTGTGCAGAGCTCTCAGCAGACTGGCTTGCAGACAGGTAGGTGCTCTGCAGAGCAGTCATGGTTGGGTAAAGATAGTCAAGGAGCTATGTAGCCTCTGGTTGCCTGGGGATTGAAAAGGAGGGTCTGTCAGGGGCAAAATGACATTAAAAGACTTTATGGGAAGGTCACAGAAAGAGTCAAACCTGGGAAACGTAGTAAAAAGTGGAGACATCACTTTGCCAACAAAGGCCTGTATAGTCAAAGCTATGGTTTTCCAGTAGTCATATACGGATGTGACAGTTGAACCATAAAGAAGGCTGAACACCAAAGAATTGATCCTTTTGAACTATGGTGCTGGAGAAGACTCTTGAGAGTCCCTAGGACTGAAAGGAGATCAAACCAGTCAGTCCTAAAGGAAATCAACCCTGAATATTCATTGGAAGGACTGATGCTGAAGCTGAAGCTTCAGTCTTTTGGTCACCATCTGATGTGAAGGGCCTACTCAGTGGAAAAGACCCTGATGCTGGGAAAGATTGAGGGCAGGAGGAGAAGGGGACGACAGAGGCTGAGCTGGTTGGATGGCATCATCAGCTCAATGGACATGAGTTTGAGCAAACTCTGGGAGATAGTAAAGGAGAGAGAAGCCTGGCATGCTGTGGTTCATGGGGTTGCAAAGAGTCAGATGTGACTGAGCTACTGAACAACAACAACAACACAGAAAGAGTAGCTCTGGCCCAAGTGTCACTTGACTCTGAAGCAAGTGTGTGTCTATTCTTTGGTGGTGCCCTGGGGAACCCTGCTGGGTTTTAACAGGCAGCTCTTATGGTGTGTTCTCTCCTGTCCCCAAGTAACTGGACAAGGACAACCAGCTCAGGGGGTCCTGGCAGCACTCTAACCCTGAAGCTCTAAAACACAGTATGGCATTATTTTGGACCCCAGTCGTGTACTTTTACATTGGTTTGGAGACCATGCTGAGGACATTGTTGTGAGCTCTATGCTTCCAGCATGGGGCCCTCTGCGCATGTGTAGAGACTTTTAATGTCCCCTCCTTACATTTCAATATGTCACATATAGTTTGAATACAGTAAGCTAGGTATTTGGAATAAAGTGTGTCTCTTGTTAATTAAGAGAAAACCTAGAGCCCCAAGCTTGGCCCAAGTAGAAAAAACATCTGGAAGGGAGAGGTGTCTGGACCACACAGTGTGTTCCTTGGGGTGAATTTATGAGATTCCCATTGCTGACCTGCAGTCCTATCGCATTGGTCCGATGGAGGAACTGCCTGCTGCTCACCTCTGACATCTTGCCCAGTTGAGGACAAGTGGCCTCTCTCCAGCTTCCCTGGAAAGGATCTAGAACTGTGCTGCTCAGAGCATTGCTACCAGCCACATATGGCTGTTTATACTGCAAATGCTTAAAATGAAATAAAATGTAAAAATCAGTTCTCGATCACAGTGGCCACATTTCAGGGGTCACTAGCCTCATGTGGCAGGTGGCTCTGTGTGGGGCAGAGTAGAACTAGTATCTCCACTGCAATATAGTTTGGGGACAGATTAACCACTCTGTGTTATACCTGAGCCCTATGGGGTCCTTCCTGGGGAGTGAGGAGACACAAGGTTCTATCCCCCACACACCGTTCCTCAGTCTTGATACTGCTGTGTGTCAACAGTGCATTGTTGCACTCTTTTCCATGTGTGGATCCTGGGTGCTTCCTGTTTCTTTAAAGGACTCTAGCCTCAGAGGTGATGGTGTCAGCAGGATGCCCACATCCCTGAGATGAGACCACAAGAATCAGGTCTGGCCCTTTCATTCCCAACACAGCAACCTCCATCACACAGATACACACACAGCACACATACATGTGCATGCACACACATGCACACGTGCACACACCATGACAGTCTAGTTTAGTGACAGGTCACTCACATAGGGCCTGAAATGGTTCCCAGTTGTGCTCTTGGAGCAGTCTAATGGGAACCCCATCTTGGAGAATACTAAGTAATATATCCTGGAGTTAAGCACGCTTGGTTCGGTATAGTTTCTGAAAGAATAGGCTCGTTTTTTGTTCAAGAGGATTTAGAGTTAATGGGGAAAATTTTAGTACTGATTAACTTCTCTGCAGTAAAATAGAAAATCCAATGCCATTTCCTCAAAATACCTGGAATCCAAAGTCTGTCCATTTTAAAAGAAAGATTTCAAGAGGGAATGTATTCTTCCTCAAGGCAAAATGAGGAATACTGCAATGCTGATCACATGACCATGTTCTGTTCCTGCCAATACAAGAAAACAAAAGACTCACTTCTGGGAATGGAACGTGACCACGTGCATTTGAGAGCTCCGAGGGCAGTGGAAAGGGCAAGGCGGGCTGAGAGGCAGGTGCATCCTGTGGCAGGCAGCACCCGTGGAGCCTGTGATGGGGAGGGGATGGGCGGAGGGACCCACCCTGTGCGGGGGACCCACCCCAGCTGGGCACCTGCCCGGTCCCCAGGCTCCATCTTTGCTTCATCCTCATTCTGGGCGGCGTTAAGAGAGACGTGACATTTGCCTGTCTCTGAAATTCCTGTGCTGCTCAATTTCGGGAGAGATAAAACACCACAAGTGAAGCAGTTGGACGGGTTTGCGAATTATAGAACTTCCTTTCATGATTCAGCCCGACATCAGGAAGTGCAGCAAAACGTGTGAATTCCCAAGCGGACTTCATGCCCCACCCCACCCCCGGCCGTCACGCACGCGCGATGGGCTAGGAGGACTTGGGGGCAAGACACTTCTACCTGAATCGCTGAGTTAGCACAATCAGTATGTCTAAAAATCAGTGTGTGCGGAGGCTGTACTGAACTAAACATGATTTCCTGAGTGCCTTTCTTATTTCTTCTTTAGAATTCTGTGTAAACCTTTGAATTTTCTACTCTTTCCATTTTTCTTCCATTCAGTAGCCCACGCTGTTGCTCACGTCATCAGCCAGCTCTGTTTGGGCCAGTTTTGAACCTTCGGTACAGAGGCAATAATTCTAGAATAGTGGTTCTCTGTCCCCGCTGCTCACGAGAATCACTTGGAAAATTAAACAGACAGTGCTATCTGGGCCCCACCTCTGGAAGTTCTGAGTTTGGGTTAAGGCACGATCACCAGTACTTAAGGTACCCGGCTGGTTGTTACCTGGGTCCACGTGAAGAATCACTGTTCCTGCCTAGAGCTTTGCTATTGAACTTACTGCTGAAAACATTCTTCTGTGATTTTATGTGCTCACCCAACACTGGGGCCAGCAGCACAGGCCCTCAGACTTTAGACTCTGTAGGCTGCTGTACCGACCTCTGTCCTCCCACCCCCATCTGCACAATAAGAAGCATCTGGAGTGATTTTGAAGCAGTCTTGGAGGTGTAATGGGTCTGCTTGGCCTTTGGACTCTTGGCAGAAGCATTAGAACCTGTCTACCACCCACAGTAATTTTAGTCCCTGTCCTGAAATTGTGATGTTTGTAACCAGCCCTTAGCCCAGCTGAACCTTTTGTTTCTGGTCTAGACATGCCCGACCCCTCTGGGAACATCTGCCCTCTGTCTGCTTGCTTGGAGCGTGGCTGACAAGAAGTCTAAAGCCCAGAACTTTCCTTCCTTTCCTAAGATCCTGGATAAGAGAATCCAGGGGAAGTTGAAATTTAATTGAAACTCTAAACATCTTTCCCACCCCTTTATTTAAATTCTCTACTTCAGGAATGTCAATCTTACACACTTTGGTTCTCCTCTGTCCTTCTAGTCTTCTTCTGTTGTATTCTTCCACTCTTTGTTCATTTCATTCTTTTCAAGCTACTCCATCCTGTCCATGGCCTTATTCACAGTGTTAGTATCTGTTCTCTTTTTTTCTGTTGGAAATAACAGACATCATTTCTTTCCTGTGTTTCCCCCTGATTGCTGGCTTATTTCTCATGACTTTTCTTGCCTCCCCACCTCATCCTCTGCCTTTTGTGTCTCCATTTAGAGCTACTGTTTCTAACAGTGGCTGTTCTGTTAAGTCCTTTGGCTCCATGGTGGTATGTGTGGCTGTGATTTCATCTGCCCCTTGGGACGATTTTCCAGCCAGTGTTCTTTGTGTGCTGTTTGTTTCTCTTGTTGCTTCTCTCCTTTTTTTCCTCTTAGTGTCACTGTACAGACACAGGTAAGTTCCTCATCTCGGAAATGAATCATGTCAGGGAGAGGCCTAGGATGTGTTCTAGCCTAACAGAATCTTTTCCTCATTTTCAGTAATGCTGTGTGTGTTTCTGTGTGTGTGTATGTGTGTGAGAGGGAGGAGAGAAAAGGAAGGAAAATGGAAGGAAGGAAGAAGGAAAGAAAGGAAGGAAGGAAGAGAGAGAATTGGCTAAACCTTTACTTCTTTCAGGGTGGCTGCCAGCCATTCAGAATCTCCTCTCTACCCCCAGGGGATGGCTGGCTGCCTTCCACCTGCTCAGTAGAAGCCCCATCTCTGCAGGCTTTGGGGTCTGCAGAAGCACCTCTGCTTCCTTGACCATCTTCCTTAAAGGAATTCATGCTCCCAGGACAAAACTTTGCTGCATTTTCCTGCTCCCCTCAGATTGTTGTTCAGGGTGAGTGGGGTCTATTAGTTTCATGGCATTTCTCTTGTTTTTTCTAGAGGGTGATTTTAGAATGAAGGGAATTGTGACATCTTTACTCTATCAACATCCAAGCTATCTGATATTTTGATATTTATCATATATGACAACCTAGCATGTTTGGCATTTTTATGGAGCAACTACATTTCTACAGGAACAGTTAAGAACAAACACACAGAAAACAACTTCAGAATGACCAAAAAACTTCATGTGGCACTCTTTGCTTCTGCCAGCCTCTCCAATCTACCTGTCCAACCGAGGCTGTTTTGTTGGCTGGTTTCTTGATCTGTTCATTATATTGATTCACTGAATACCTCTCACCAGCCAGGAACGGTGCTAGGTGCTGGGGCTATTGCAGTAGCCAAGATCCCTCTCTGCACTTAAGCTGTTTCCAGTCAAGTTGAAAGAAGGAGCAGGCCCAGCACCAGGACTTGATCAGATATGATCTCATTTATTCTTCACTGCAACCATTTAAAAACTTCAGAAAAGTGCAACATCACTCATAATTAACAAACACTGCTGATTTACCATTTTTTCCCTTTCTTTCCTCTAAAAGAAGAGCATCCCAAATAAAGTAGAAGTTGTACCCTTTTTGAGGAGAGTAACTTCCTAAGGCTGGAGAGCTGGTGAGCAGCAGGGCCCTCTGAGTGCAAAGTCTGTTTATTCCCTTACTTATTTGCTGCATTGCCTTGTGTATATGGCATTGATTATGACATGTGAGCTGTACAGCTCATCTACAGCAAACATCAACACCTACGATAGTAAACCAGACAGACTTTTTTTTTACACAGTAGACTGATTTTTAGTAAATGTAATTACTGCTTACATTTTTTGAGAGTCCCAAGACACATCTTATTCGAGAGCCAGCAAAAAAAGGAAAACGTGGTTATCAGGAGGGAGCTGAGATGAATTGAGATATAAATTTCCAAATATTAGTATCTCTTAACCCTTGTAGTGATGTTTTACAGTAGCCTGTACTTTCCCATCTACTTTGTGACCACTGAGCCCCCTTGTGAATAAAAAATGAATCTAAGACTTATATTTAGCTTTCCACAGGTTCCATATTTGTAAATTTGCCTGCTCACCAAATTTTTTCTGTGACCCCTGAATCAATACCCATGATGCTTCTGTGGCCCTTTGTGGACACATGCAGAGCAGCAGAACACTTGAGTCATCTGATGTGCTTGTCCCTAGCTTAGGCTGAAAAAGGTGAAGTTCTGCCTTCTAGTCTCAGCTCACCCTAAGAATGGTGCTCTTTTTGACATCAGTTGAGTAGTGTATTTTTTGTGCTTTTTTTGATGATTTTACAGTTTAAATTGATCCCCAAACACAGTGCTGAAGTGCTAACGTGCTGTGCACAGGAAGGCTGTGATGTACCTTAACAGGGAAAACACGTGTGTAGGGTAAGTTTCCTTTTGGCATGGGTCATAGGGCTTTTTTGTGAGTTCAATATTAATGAATCAACTATATATATATATATATATATATATATATATATAATACAAGATTTCTTTAAACAGGAACATCCAGAAAACAAGGTTATGTATTATTTGGTTAATGAAAAGATAACATGAGACTCTTAGGAACTTAGCCATGTATTGCCCCTTGTAGCAATGGGTTCAATATTTGCTAATTCAGTGTTAGTGGCAACTTTATAAAACATAATTACCACAAATAACTAGGAATGACTGTTTTATTTCATTTTTGTACAAATCAGGGAAATAATTTTTAAAACCCAGTTAAATGTGATTGTTTTTATGAGACATGGTTTTGAAACAAATGGACTATTTTATAATCCAGTGAACATCTCCTTAGCCTTGCATTTTGTATAGTTATTAAATTAGCAGGTTTTTTCTTGAACTCCTACCGTGCGCCTGTCACTACTCTGGTACCAGGAGGACATTGGTGAACAGGTTCAGAGGTCAAATGAATCCTTTTAATTCATCAGAATTTAAAGTCCTAACACTAGGACTTCCCTGGCAGTCCAGTGGTTAAGTCTTAGCCTTCGAGTGTAGGGGTGCAGGTTCGATCCTTGGTGGGGGAGCTAAGATCCCACATGCTGTGCAGCCAAAAAGCCAAAGCATTATTGTAACAAATTCTTTAAAGATTTTAAAAATGGTCCACATCAAAAAAATCTTAAAAACAGAAAACATCCTCACGTTTCGCCAAGGTCATTTCTGTTTAAATTTGATAGCAAACCTAGTGATTTCTCAAAATAAGAATCAGATTCTTACATTAGTGTTTTTCTTATGAGAGATTAATTTTTCATAGCCAGTATTTTTAAGTAAATATCTTTATCATAACCAGGGACTGATTTTATGCCAAGTTCCCTCCCAGCTAGGTGCACAGTGGGAAGCTGGTAATAATATACAGTAATATGAACCCACCAGAAGGTCCTTGTGTCTCACTGTATTCAGACCCTCAGTCATCACAGCTCATATTTGGCCTAGGCTGACTCAGAGGCTGTCAGACAGAAACCCCTCTGCACAGCAGGGTGCCAACAAGCGTTTTCCTCCAGTGATGTCTTTACTGCATCATACAGCTTAGGTGCAAAAAGACAGGTCCACGCCTGGAACATGCCTGGGGAGCCAGCACTCTCCTTGTACAATACTCAAGACAGCTTCAGGGTCCCACTGGAAACAGGCCAAAGATTTGGTTTTTGTCAGAAATTTATAGTTCCCCCAGTCCACATGCAATTTATAAAATAAAATGCTAAGTAGCATGAGTATAAGCAGTGCTGCCTAAATAGGTGGGCACCACCCAGCCAATAGGAGAAGGGCATCTTCTAGGGGGAGCAGAACTTATTTTTTAGGTGGGAAATGTTGAACCTAAACAATTCTTGTGATAAAGGTCATCTGTTCCTTGGAGGGTAAAATGGTAGTCATTTTAACAGTTGGAGGTTTCTGTGAACAAAATATTTTAGGTAACATCATAATAGAGAATATTTTGTTTCAGGCTCTGTGTTTTCAAAGTTTCTTGTACCTTATTCTTTGATACGCTCCATCACTTTATGTGCTTGGAGAGGGGGTGTTTGGGTCTAGCAGGCTGTGGTCATCCCCACTTTTTCCAGTAAGACCCATGTGCTGTGCTTAGTCACTCAATGTCCAATTCTTTGAAACCCCATAGACTGTAGCCCAACAGACTCCTCTGTGCATGGGATTCTCCAGACAAGAATACTGGAATGGGTTGCTATGCCCTCCTCCAGGGGATCTTCCTGACCCACGGATGGAACCAAAGTCTCCCACATTGCAGGCGGATTCTCTACCATCTGAGCCACCTGGTTAGCCCTAGTAAGACCCATAAATCCACACTTTTTCCAGTAAGATCCATAAAGCCCAGAGATGTCCTTGTGGATAATCATGGACCCTCATGCCGTCAAAGTGGTGGTTGATAGGGACAGGCTTAAAATTTGTCTTTAAAGCCCATATTATGCAAGATGGGTTTTATGCTCTTTTTTAAAAAAATTTTTGCATGAAAAAACTTACATTTTTATCTTGAATATTTTCTAATATGCTCACCCGTGTATTATGCATATACTCAAAGCTTAGTTGTGGTACTATTTTGCCATATTTTTTTCTAAAGTGCACTCCAAGTAAACTACAGATGTTATGAAATTTCACCCCTAAACACCTCAATGTTCCTTTCATAAAAAAAAGCATGATAATAATAGAGTTATCCCCCTCCCACCACAGTTAGCATTAGGGGAACACGTGTAATTACGGTGTCATCTGAGCCTGCTGACAGCCACAGAACCATGGAGACAGGTGAACATGCCATCCTAGAAGTGAAAGGATGAGAAAATCTACCCAAGGAAGTCATTTCCACCAAGAGTGAAGGTGCACGCTGTTGTTACCCTGACTGCCACTAGGCCACCCTCATTATCAACCTGGGGCGTGTCCCAAGTGCCAGGCCGTGCACTGTGAGCACTTCATACACACTGACAATGGAATCTCCACACCGCTATTGGAAGTGGGTTCCAACATGATCCTTATTTTGCTAATGAAGAAAGCTGAGGCTCAGCTGCCTGGTTTAAAAGCAGTGGAGTCAGTGTTTGGACCCAGGGACTCTGTCTTGAGCTGGGTCCCGTGACCATGTCACAGACCACCTCTCCACCCCAAGAATGCAAGGCTTTCTGTGACTCTACAAGAAGGTTCTGCCTAAAATAAGGCATGGAAAATGCAGCTTGATCTTACTATTCAGGTAAAAGGGAAATGTCAACATTGCTTTCAAAGCACAAGGCCCTTAATTTTGCAGAGTTATTGTAATTTTCTTGGTTTAGGCCTCAAATGTTTTTAATGGTTAAGCAGAAGGAAAAGAAGGGAATTATAAGGTCCACAATGTCCCTGTAATTTGCCACAAGATTATGATTTATTAATTAACCAGCGCTTCCCAGGTAGTGCTAGTGGTTAAGAATCCACCTGCCAATGCAGGAGACTTAAGAGACGTGAGTTCAATCCCTGGGTTGGGAAGATCCACTGGAGGAGGAAATGGCAACCCACTCCAGTATTCTTGCCTGGAAAATCCCATTGACAGAGGAGCCTGGTGAGCTACAGTCCACAGGGTTGCAAAAAGTCAGACATGACTGAAGTGACTTAGCACACATGCATGCAAGTAACACGGGACAGTATCTAAATGGGACATACGAAGGTTTTCTAACTATCATATTTGGGGAAGAGTAATTTTTTTTTCCTTCTGCATTCCAGATCTGCATGAAAAAACAAGACAGTCAGTTGAGGCAGAAGTAGTTTAGGACTGGTCTCAGAGTTCCTGGGGAGAAAGTAGAGAAGGGGTATGCACTGTATGTCAGAGGATGTTGGGTTCTCTAGTTATTTAGAGTGAAATTGGGTGGACCAGACTTAGGACCCTGAAGTACCTGTGGGTTGCCTTAGATTTGAGATGGGTCACCTGTCTGGAAAAAACTGCAATCACACATCTCACTCACTCACTCATTCATTATTCATTCGACAAATGTTTATGGATCAGATAATCACATCTGAATCATTTATTCATTCATTTATAAATTCATAGGTATGATGTAGTTATAGACCATCTACTATAGAAAAATCATATCTGATCATTCATTCTTTCATTTGACAAATGCACATGGATCATCTGTTAAGGAGTAATCATATCTTATTACTTATTCATTTATTTATTTATCTGACAAATATTTTTGGGCCATCTCTAATAAGACAGACACCAGGTAAGGGTGAAAGAAAAGAGACACCATCTTCCAGTTTCAGCTCCAACAAGTAGAACTTGTTGGAGTGTTGTCAACTTTTATTCTTAGACTATTACAAAGCTGGACTAATTGAGAATCAGTGATACTTTTTTAGATTTGGGAAACAGAGGTCTTAGGACATATTGGCACCTAGAAATTGTAGATTTGAGATGAACTATTAGGGCACCCATCTGGATAAAACTGCAGTTACATCTCACTCATTCATTCATTATTCATTTGAGAAATGTTTATGGACCAAATGTTATTTTTGGTGCTTCCAGAAACACCAAATCCTGCTTACCTAGAGCAGAAGCTATTGGAGCCCTAAAGAGACAGAACTCTTAAATGATCATTTTGGTGAGGCCAATTGTGGACTAGGTTGAAAGACAGAAATTTCAGTGAGTCACAGTCTTAGGAAGGTCTCCACTTTCTCTGGCTTTATCTCTAGAAACCTTATTTTAAGGGTACCTGGGGCATGGTAAGACACACAGACACAGAAATAACTGTCATGAAGATAAAAGTTTTTATATCCATCAGATCAGATCAGATCAGTCGCTCAGTCGTGTCCAACTCTTTGCAACCCCATGAATCGCAGCACACCAGGCCTCCCTGTCCATCACCAACTCCCGGAGTCCACTCAGACTCAAGTCCATTCAGTCAGTGATGCCATCCAGCCACCTCATCCACTGTTGTCCCCTTCTCCTCCTGCCCCCAATCCCTCCCAGCATCAGAGTCTTTTCCAATGAGTCAACTCTTCACATGAGGTGGCCAAAGTACTGGAGTTTCAGCATCAGCATCATTCCTTCCAAAGAAATCTCAGGGCTGATCTCCTTCAGAATGGACTGGTTGGATCTCCTTGCAGTCCAAGGGACTCTCAAAAGTCTTCTCCAACACCACAGTTCAAAAGCATCAATTCTTTGGCACTCAGCCTTCTTCACAGTCCAACTCTCACATCCATACATGACCACAGGAAGAACCATAGCCTTGACTAGACAGACCTTTGTTGGCAAAGTAATGTCTCTGCTTTTGAATATGCTATCTAGGTTGGTCATAACTTTCCTTCCAAGGAGTAAGCATCTGTTAATTTCATGGCTGCAGTCACCATCTGTAGTGATTTTAGAGCCCAGAAAAATAGTCTGACACTGTTTCCACTGTTTCCCCATCTATTTGCATGAAGTGATGGGACCAGATGCCATGATCTTCGTTTTCTGAATGTTGAGCTTTAAGCCAACTTTTTCACTCTCCGCTTTCACTTTCATCAAGAGGCTTTTGAGTTCCTCTTCACTTTCTGCCATAAGGGTGGTGTCATCTGCATATATGAGGTTATTGATATTTCTCCCGGCAATCTTGACTCCAGCTTGTGCTTCCTCCAGCCCAGCGTTCTCATGATGTACTCTGCATATAAGTTAAATAAACAGGGTGACAATACACAGCTTTGACGAACTCCTTTTCCTATTTGGAACCAGTCTGTTGTTCCATGTCCAGTTCTAACTGTTGCTTCCTGACCTGCATACAAATTTCTCAAGAGGCAGATCAGGTGGTCTGGTATTCCCATCTCTTTCAGAATTTTCCACAGTTTATTGTGATCCACACAGTCAAAGGCTTTGGTATAGTCAATAAAGCAGAAATAGATGCTTTTCTGGAACTCTCTTGCTTTTTCCATGATCCAGCAGATGCTGGCAATTTGATCTCTGTTTCCTCTGCCTTTTCTAAAACCAGCTTGAACATCAGGAAGTTCACGGTTCACATATTGCTGAAGCCTGGCTTGGAGAATTTTGAGCATTACTTTACTAGCGTGTGAGATGAGTGCAATTGTGCGGTAGTTTGAGCATTCTTGGCATTGCCTTTCTTTGGGATTGGAATGAAAACTGACCTTTATACCCATAGATCCCTAGAAATAGGAGCTATAGCATACCATGCAGGGCTACATTAGGAAGTGCCAGGGTTTGCCAGGATGCAGAGGGAGAGAAGAAAATGCTTACAAGAGCCTTGGTTGTGGTTTCTGTGGGAAAGAACAAATGAGATAGAGTAGGTAAGCTTGGAATTGGCTAGTTTGAATAATCTCAGTGGACTCTAGTGCATACAGGCTGTTCCTAGTTGCCTGGCACCTGACCCTGGGATGACTGGGGAACACTGGCTTGGCATGTAAATGAGGAGGGTGAGGGACTGCTTGTTTCAAATATAAAGGATACACTTGTAGGAGAGTCCAGTTGAAAAAACAAAACTGAAACTCTTACCTACAGAGGAATAAGGATAATAATCAGAGCATACGTCTCATCAAAAACAATGCAAATGAGAAATGGTGTGGTGAAAGATATGAAGTGTTGAAAGGAAAGAGAAAAAAAAGCAACAACCTAGAATATTATATCCATCAAATTTACCCTTCAAAAGAAGGATAAATAAGGACTTTTCAAAAACAGAAAATTCGGGGACTTCCCTGGTAGTCCAATGGTTAAGATTTCACCTTCCAATGAAGAGGATGCAGGTTCAATTTCTGGTAGGAGAGCTAAGATCCCACATGCCTCATGGCCAAAAGAACAAAACATAAAACTGAAATACTATTGTAACAAACTCAATAAAGACTTTAAAAAAAAATCACCATTAGCTGACTGCCCCTACAGCAAATATTAAAAGAAGTTCTTACTATTTAATAGTAGAAGGAAAATGATATAGGTACAAAGCTTGGATCTATGTGAAAAAGGAAAAAAATAAGTTATTTTGCTTTTCATAATCATAATTGGTCAGAAGGTAACTGTTTAAAGCAATAGAAGTAACAGCATATTGGATTATTATAACATATGGATACACAAAATGAAAGACAGCATTGTCTTGAAGACAGGATGGAGGAATTGAGAATACCCTGTTATGAGGTCCTTGTATGTGTAAAGCAGTATAGTGTTATTTAAAGATGGAATTTAAGTTTTAAAATGTATAGTGTAAGCTACAGGACAATCACTAAAATTTTTAAAGGACATGCTGAGAAGATATAAAATGCTTGATTAAAACCACAGAAAGCTGAAACAGGAGGAAAAAAAAGAAACAACAAACAGCAGTGAGTTAAAAAAAAAAAAAGATACAAGCGTTGTAGATATTAATCCAATTAAGTCAATAATCAATTTAAATGCAGATGTTATAGTGAAGTCGCTCAATCATGTCCCACTATTTGCAACCCCATGGACTGTAGCCTACCAGGCTTCTCCGTCCATGGGATTTTCCAGGCAAGAGTACTGGAGTGGGGTGCCATTTCTTTCTCCAGGGGATCTTCCCGACCCAGGGATTGAACCCAGGTCTCCCGCACTCTAGGCAGACGCTTTACCCTCTGAGCCACCACAGATGGTATAAGCCTACAAATTAAAGCACAGAGATTGTCAGAATGGTTTAAAAAACAAGACACATCTACTATCTACCAAAAACCCACTCTAAATGTAAAAACACATATAAAGTAAAAGTAAAGTGATGGAGAAAGATATTCCATGCTAACACTAATCAAAAGAATATCAGAGTAGCTATATTAATTTTAGACAAAGCAGATTTCAGAAAATGGAAGAGTATCAGAGATAAAGAAAGAGGCATGTTACATAATAATAAATGGATCAACCATCTAAGGAGACACAACAGGCTTAAACATGTGTGCACATGTTTAAGCATCAGAATACATAAGCCAAACACAGAACTGAAAGGAGATTAGACAAGTCCACTATTACAACTGAAAATTTCCATCACCTCTGCCAGTAATTGATATATGAAGTAGATAGAAAATCAGAAGTATATATATGACCTGAGCAGCACTGTTTCATCGACTTGATACTTATAAGATATCCAATTCAACAATGGAAAAAATCAAGCAGACCTTATTTTGTTGCACTTCGCTTTATTGGGCAAAAGCCATAGCTCAGATAGTAAAGCGTCTGTCTACAATGTGGGAGACCCGGGTTCAATCCCTAGGTTGGGAAGATCCCCTGGAGAAGGAAATGGCAATCCACTCCAGTACTATTGCCTGGAAAATCCCATGGACAGAGGAGCCTGGTAGGCTACAGTCCATGGGGTCGCAGAGTCGGACACGACTGAGCTACTTCACTATTGCCTTTCCTCCCTTGAAATCTTTGATGTTAGTACCTGGATCTGAAGTTCTGTGTCTCTGTAGGAGGTTTTCTGAGAGACTGTATGCTTGCATTTAAGGGCTTCCCTGGTGGTGCAGAGGTTAAAGCGTCTGCCTGCAATGTGGGAGACCTAGGTTCGATCCCTGGGTCGGGAAGATCCCCTGGAGAAGAAAATGGCAACCCACTCCAGTATTCTTGCCTGGAGAATCCCATGGATGGAGGAGTTTGGTGGGCTACAGTCCACGGGTTGCAAAGAGTCGGACACGACTGAGCGACTTCACTTCCATTTTCACTTTATTGTGCTTCATGGGTATTGATGCTTTTTACAAATTGAAGGTTTGTTGCAGCTCTATGTCAAGCGATTCTATCAGTGCAGTGTTTGCAACAGCATTTGCTCACTTCATGTTTCTGCGTCACATTTTGGTAATTCTCAAAATATGTCAAACTTTTTCATTATTATATTTGATATGGTGATCTATGATCAGTGTATCTTTGGTGTTACTATTGCAAAAACTTTATGACTCATTGATGGTTGATGGTTAATATTTTTTAGTAATAGAGTATTTTAAATTAAGATATTTATATTATTTTTAAAACAATGCTACTGCTCACCAGTATAGTACATACATAATATTTATTAATATATGCATGTACTTCTTGAGAAACAAAAAAATTCATGTGATTAGTTTTATTGATATTTGCTTGTGTGCCAGTACCCGTTCTTCTCAAACTCACATGGAACATTCACCAAGACAGAACAAATTCTTGAAAAACACGTAAACAAATTTAAATGAAAAAAATATGCAAATTATGTTCTCCAAACATAATGGAATTAAACCAGAAATTAGTAACAGAAAGTTATAAAATCCCCAAATGTTTAGAAATTGAACAACTAACTTTGAAATACATTGTGGGTTCAGAAAAAAGTCTGAAGATAGATTTTAAAATACTTTGAACTGAATAAAAATGAAAATACAACTTAACCAAAATTCACAGGATGCATCAAAAGCAGTGCATACATTAGAGCATTAAGTGCATATGTTAGATAAAAATAAAATATAAAATCAGCAAACTGTTTTTCAACCTGACAAAACTACAGAAAAAAAGAGTACATTTCTCTAAAGCAAGAAGAAGAAAATAATTAAAATTGGAATAGAAATAACTGACATTGAAAACAGGAAGACAATAGAGAAAGTTGATAAAACTCAAAATGCGTTCTTTGAAAAAGATCAATAAACTTAATAAACTTTTAGTTAAGGTAAACAGGAAAAAAGAGAGAAGACACAAATTAGCAATATCAGAAATAAAAAAGAGGTCACTGATTCAGTGGATAAGTGGACAATAATGAAATAGGCCTGGCATGCTGCGATTCATGGGGTTGCGAAGAGTCGGACACGACTGAGCAACTGATCTGATCTGATCTGATCTGATAACACAATTCGGTTCTCACTAATGTGGTAAATTAAGTGAAACAGACTGTCTTGAAAGACACAAACCGTTGAAACTCATAGAAAGAAAACTAGCTTGAATATCCATGTCTTTTCAATTTAAATCAATAATTTGTAACCTCCCTTCCAAAAAAGCACCCAGAAAAGACGGTTTCATTGGTGAATTACTTAAGGAAGAGATTATATTAATTTTCAAAAATTTTCTCTTCCAGAAAACAGAGGGATGGAGAGACATCAGTAGAAACTCTCATGTGGATTCATACAGATACAGAGGGATATATACAGAAATATTTTAGACATGTATTACATATACAGGTTAAGTATACACATGTATTTCTTTGCTCTGTCATGTAACAAGGTCTAGAACAGTGACATCCTGGTAGCAGCAAGCATGCCTAGTGCCCAGATCTTGAGTGCCCAGATCCTCAATAAAAAGGAATACAAACCATAGATTTTGTGATAGGAACAAAAAACAAACAAGATAAGCTTGGAGTATCTTGTCATGCCAAAGGTAAAGAAAACAAAACAAAAAAAGTCCCCCAAAAGCCCCACAGTGATGCAGGTGTGTCAGAGGAACACGGGAGCCAGTTATAAGTGTTCCCATAACCAGGCTGGAGTAATTTAAGCCACAAAATAAAGTAGCATTAGATTACAACCTAATGGATAAAAAAATAAATATCCACGAATCCATACTTACCTAATAAATGGAGAGAATAGACAAATCTACTCTGCAGGAGAATTTCAAACAATTGATATAGATACTCTCCCCTCAAGGAGGTATCTCAGCTGTCCTTAAGTGCAAGTCATGCAGAAATTCTTCCTTCCAAGAAGGGTAATATGGAAAGGGGATGGGGTGGGAGAGCAATGTTGCGGTGGAGAAACCTGACAACCACCACCTCTGCCAAGGATCAAAGATTAACATCAGTGGTTACAAGTCGTGTTGATAGTACGCAACTTACGTCTGTGTTCTTCCTCCCCAAAACACATAACCCCCAGAGTAACCATGAGAAAAACATCAGATAAACCTCAGCTGAAGCACATTCTGCAAACCACTTGACCAGTATTTCTCAAAACTGTCAAGATTATAAAAAACAAGGAAAGTCTGAGAGCATGTTGTAGCCAAACAATTGCCTAAGGAGGTATAACAACTAAGTATAATATGATATGTTGGCTGGGTTCCTGGAACAGTTAAAAAAGTTACAGTAGGTAAAGACTAAGGAAACCCAAAGAAAATAATGAAGTATAATATAATAATTTGTCACTGTTGGTTCACTAATGGTGAAAAATGTACCATACTCATGTAAGATGTTAATAATAAGGGAAGCTGGATGTAGGGGTATAGGAAAGCTCCCTGTACAATCTTTGCAACTTTTCTGTAAATTTAAATATATCATAAAATTAAAAGTTCATTTAAAAAGTGAAAAAGAGAGAGAGGGATGAATAGATATCTCAGCCCGCATTTTTCAAGATAGGAATTCATCAAATAATCACACACATTTAAGTAAAGGTAAATTAAAATTAAGTCAGAACTGTGGTCAGTATTACAACAGAAAGGCACATGGTATCTTGAGGGGAGGTGGATGGTCTGAGCACATCCAGGATGCTGTACAGAGAAAGCCAAGGGTAGTAAGATCTGAGGGTAACTGATGTGGATGCTAAGAAATTGGTGTTCATCCTGAGATCAGAGAGCAGACAGTGATGAATCTTTAGCAGAAAAGTGGTGTGATTAGGTTTTGATTGAAAAGTGGATGTGTTTGGAAGGTTAGAAGATAAGGTGCATGAGATTGGTGATACATTATTTTCAGGAATGAGGAGGGGAGAGAACTGTCTGAAAGGGCTTAGTTTTTTTGTCTGCAGCAGTTACATGGATGGAGTTCTTAAGCCAAAATTCTTGCAAATTGCTGGTGATGCTCGTGTTGCAAAGCCCTGAGCTTGCATTTGGATGTGTTGATAGAAGCGTCTTTTCACATTCAGCTGAGGACCGGAAGGCAGTAGCTAAGAGAAGGGCTGGCTTCCCACACTGGCTCTCCCACTAATACCTGTGCGTGTTTTGAGAAGCAACTGACTTTTCAGAGCCCAATACCCAGATGTGTGAGTTGGGGATTACAGCAGCCACTATCTTTAGGGATATTGTGCAGGTCAGCCGACACCCTGCAAGGGAGCTGCTTCTGCTTGCCATCCTTGTCATCATCCATCTCACAGTCATCAGATGTCAGCACTAAGCTTGTTTGTGCCTTGGGTTTATCACTCGTAAAATGGTAATGCTTTTTTGCATTGAGCTGTCATTTTTGCTAGCTTTAGGTACAGATTGGCTACTGTTACTTTTCTGAACACATCCTTGTGAGTGTCCTGGCCTCACCCAAGTAAACCACCCGCCGAACTCCTTCCAACTTCAAGTGTCTGGAGAGGGTGTTTCTCCATCTTGCCTTTCCAAGGATATTTCCTCACCTGTTTCTGGGTGAAGCCTGGCTAGGCTCCTCCACCTGTTTTTCCAGGTGAAGGGAATGGCACAGCCTGGAGTGAGACATTCAAATTTGTGCTTCCTGCAGAGTGTGTGGGTGTTTGGTAGATCCTTGGAAAGCACCGCCTGTCTCAACTTGAAGGACCTCACAAAAGGCCCTTTGTGAAGTTGTGTCTCCTGCTGGTACTACAGGTGGCTGTCTGCCAGGAGGTCTGAGAGCAGAGTCAGAGATGGCTGGCATGGGTACTCTGACGCTGAACTCTGGCCTTCCTGCCATAAAGACCATATCTGCTCACCTCTCCAATCTCCAGACAGAAATTAGCATCCTGAGATTGCTGATAAGTCCTTTCCTAGGATTTCTCTCTTATTTGATCCAGAGTTCAGGTGGAATTTGATATTTATAATGTCCTAGGGCTGTTTATGGCACCCCACTCCAGTACTCTTGCCTGGCAAATCCCCTGGACAGAGGAGCCTGGTAGGCTGCAGTCCACGGGGTCGCTAAGAGTCAGGCACGACTGAGCGACTTCACTTTCACTTTTCACTTTCATCCATTGGAGAAGGAAATGACAACCCACTTCAGTGTTCTTGCCTGGAGAACCCCAGGAAGGGGGGAGCCTGGTGGGCTGCCGTCTATGGGGTCACACAGAGTCGGACACGACTGAAGTGACTTAGCAGCAGCAGCAGGGCTGTTTAAGGGATTTCCCGGGTGGCACTACTGGTAAAGAACCTGCCTGCCAATGCAAGAGACCTAAGAATTGCAGGTTCGATTCCTGGGTTGGTAAGATCTCCTGCAGGAGAACATGGCAACCCACTCCAGCATTCTTGCCTGGAGAATCACATGGACAGAGGAGCCTGGTGGGCTACAGTCCATTGGGTCTCAAGGAGTCAGACATGACTGAAGTGACTTATCACATACGCATGCATGCAGGGGCTGTTTAAAGTATAAAACAACCAAGATGACTTTGGTATACCCCAGCTAGCACTTCGGGGCTTCCCTGGTGGCTCAGATGGTGAAGAATCTTCACCATCCTGTAATGCAGGAGGCCCAGGTTTAATCCCTGAGTCAGGAAGATCCCCTGGATAAGGCACTGGCTATCCACCCTAGTGGGCTTCCCTGGTGGCTCAGCATAAAGAATCTGCCTGTAATGCAGCAGACCCTGCTTCAATTCCTGGGTCTGGAAGATCCCCTGGAGGAGGGCATGGCAACCCACTCTGGTACCCTTGCCTGGAGAATCCTGTGGACAGAAGAGCCTGGCAGGCTGCCTCCATAGGGTCACACAGAGTTGGACACGACTGACGTGACTAATCAGCAGCAGCAGCAGTATCTACTCCAGTATTCTTGCCTGGAGAATCCCCATGCACAGATGAGCCTGGTGGGCTACAGCCCTTGGGGTCACAAAGAGTCAGACACAACTGAGTGACTAACACTAACACACACCTAGCACTTCAGGACATAGTTCCTTCAGTAAGAACCCTTGGGAGAGTGAATTTCCTGACTGGCTCAACACAAGCAGGCTAAGCCATTGGCGCGCTCTGTTCTGGTGGGTTCCATGTCCCTGGGGGGTCCATTTGTGCAAGTGAACGAGGCCAGTTGCGTGGGGATCTGCACTTCTGCTTTCTGGCTGGTTCGCTGAAATGGGAGGAGAAGGCCCACTTCCCTAATTGCAGACACAGCGCAGACAGGAAGGACTCCAGTTGGTAAGGCTTGTCTTCTGCTTTCTCTCCATATCTGCTGTTTCCCCTTTAAATACGTCTCTCCGTCTTGGGCTTTTTCACTTTCCACACTCCGTGCTGTCCTGGGCTTCTAACTGCAGACCTGCACTTGAATCCAGAAAAGGAAGGTAGGTCAGATGTGTGGGAATCAAGTAAATCCAGAATGGTGACCTTGGAGCTCTCCCCTCTGTGACTGCCCACAGGAACGGTGGTGCACTCATATTTCAGGGAGTTCGTGTCTGTGCTCGTGCGCTGTGTGTTCTCTGCCCTGTG
This sequence comes from Bos indicus x Bos taurus, assembly GCF_003369695.1. Classification (NCBI taxonomy): domain Eukaryota; kingdom Metazoa; phylum Chordata; class Mammalia; order Artiodactyla; family Bovidae; genus Bos; species Bos indicus x Bos taurus. Next base: position 87,028,742 of record NC_040083.1, on the reverse strand, counting down.
CAGGCAGTCTTCTCCCACTGAACCCACACCCAGAAGAGCAGGACTCTGGTCTTTGCCATCCTACTTCTTGCCTATAGTTACTGTGTAGTCAGACCATCTCTCTCTTTCATAGAACCCTTTGCCAGCTATGTAAGCACTGGATATATTTATGTCACAGGTTTATGACATCTAAGGATACCGTCATATGTTTCTATAGTATTTTGCCATCATGAATCACCCATAATTATTCTTTCACTTACCAGAAAAAAAGGGATGGCAATTTTTCATGTATGCCTAGGAAAACTTTTAGTAGTTGTGATCCTTTCATTTGTGTGTCTATGTGTGTGTGCTCAGTCATGTCTGAATCTTTGCAACCCCATGGACTGTAGCCTTCCAGGCTCTTCTGTCCATGAGATTTTCCAAGCAAAAATACTGGAGTGGGTTGCCATTTCCTCCTCCAGGGGATCTTCCTGACCCAGGGATTGAACCCTTGTCTCTTGATTCTCCTGCTTTGGCAAGTGAATTCTTTACCACTGTGCCCCTTGATTTAAATGTGGTCTGGTTTCTGCAGCAGCTGCAGGTCCCTGTGAATATCGTGTGGATGAGGTGGGGGTACAGGAAAGTAAAATAGTGCTCAGAAGCTAAAAACCTTCTCCAGGTACCGCCAGAGGGGACAGGACAGGCCAAGTCACTGTGAGGTAACCATGGCTTTGCCAACAGGTCCAGACGTTCTCTGAGTGGGAAGGGGTCTTGGAGGGTCATCTGGATCAGGATCAGGGAGAACTCAGTAATTTTACTACCTGTTCAAATTTCCTGTGGGATATGCCCAAAGGAAGAGAAGGGCAGTGAGGGGTATCAGCCACCAACAATGTGAATTCTCTCATCTATGACTTTATCTGTTGTTTTTAAATTTCCCAAGAGCAGAGTGGGTGACCAGGTGGTTTTCAGGACACAATGGTTGAGTGAGGTCCATGGTGGGGGTTGGAGGTGGGGAGATGTCCTAGGAACCACTCTGGGTTGACCCAGGCTTCAGCCCACAGTCAACAACCCCAAGAGAGCATGAGAGGGCATCACTAGTGACCACTTGGATGTGTTCCTGTGCTCACTGATTCTTCACTAAGTCTAGCTCACTTTTAACAACTGAATCCTTGTGCATAAATCCAGCTTCATGACGAGCATGCCTCTGACCCAGTGCCCTGGCAGAGGAGTGTCTGGATAGCCTTCCCTCCCTAAGGGAGTTGGAGCTGGATTTTCATGCCTTGAGGTCAGCAGGCACAGTGTGGGGGACTTTAAACTTCTTCCCTGGTTCCCTTCCCAGCTGTGGCAGCAGGCAGCCCAGTTTCACCCCATCTCCAGACTCCCTTCTTCCCTACATCCTGGAGGGAGACAGCTCAATTCCCTTTTCTCTCTACCAGCTCTACTTGGGGAATGAAATATTGGATTATGGCAGAGGTTCTCAAATAAGAAAGTGCTTGAAAATTGCCAGGAAGTTATTTAAAATCCAGACTTGCCTTCTGTACGCTGTGTCTCTGGGCCCAAGCTGGGTCGGGGACCCCATTTCCAGGGCTGAGCCTCAAATGCACAGTATAGTGAATTTCCACCAAGAAGTTACATCTGTAATGACTCTGGCCAGTCACACTGGGAAGCGAGGAGAAGTGTAGACAGTAGAGAATCAGGGTCTTCACAGTCCTGGGGATGGAAGCAGGGCCCCTGGAGAAGATTCCACCACCCATGAGCCACTTCTGCTTTCTCATTGTCTGGAGGCAGGGAAGTCCCCTTCCTATTCCATGGGGTCCTCAACAAAATGAACTGCACATAGAAGATGCCCAACAAACATCCTAAATGAATAAATGATTCATATTTTGAAATTAAATTCACAATGGTGGGCTGGTTGCTTATTTGTAACCGAATATATTGAGAGTTAGAGAAGGCAATGGCACCCCATTCCAGTACTCTTGCCTGGAAAATCCTATGGATGGAGGAGCCTGGTAGGCTGCGGTCCATGGGGTCACGAAGAGTCGGACATGACTGAGCGACTTCACTTTCACTTTTTACTTTCCTGCACTGGAGAAGGAAATGGCAACCCACTCCAGTGTTCTTTCCTAGAGAATCCCAGGGACGGGGGAGCCTGGTGGGCTGCCGTCTATGGGGTCGCACAGAGTTGGACACGACTCAAGCGACTTAGCAGCAGCAGCAGCATATTGAGAGTTAATGTTTATGTTAAGTGTTAACGTTTCTATAGGCATTGATTGTATCTGTGATTTGTGTTAATCATGTTCAGGCAGTACTGGGTGGATATAATAAAGAAGTTCTGGAACATCTTTGTGGAGCCTGAAAATCCAGATGTTGGCTGAGATACATCAGTACTTCCTTGATGCATTTTCAGCACCTTCGGGGTTTTGAAGGCAAGGCAAAAGAACTTGGTTTTGAAAGTTTGGATAACATTTTCAAGTATTGGAACATCTCATCTCTTCTAAATATGAGTGTAACATCGTGTTCTCTCCAGCCTCAGACTTACTTTCTGTGTCTTAAATGTGTGTCTCTGTATCTAAGAATCTCTGTGCTTTACCACAAATGCAGAACAGGGACCACTCGGCAGAAGTTGTGAAGTATGCCTCTGCCTTGGGAGACCCGGTCTGAGGCAGTGTGACCAGCCCAGCAGGCCTCAGAGGGCCTGGGGACAGCCCTGCAGGGTGGTCTCCCAGAAGGCCAGCTGGTATCACTCAGGAAACTGGACGGATATGGGGCCAACTCAGGCTGGGGACTTGGGTTCTGTTTCTCCGTGTTGCAGCCACAGGTCTGTTCACCTGTTTTTTTGTTTTTTTGTTTTTATTGCAGCCAAATCCTATTGCAGAAGGTAGTGCCCAGAGCCCTTTGCAGACTGATGGAGTGCAGTCATCTGCTGGTGTTGTTTGGGATGGTCCCCCTGCGTCTCCCTTTGCCTGGTCATTTCTCATAACTCATCAGCCAGAGCCTGACTGGCCCAGGAAGAACTCTTCTTCCCCCCGGGCCAAGCTCTGTCCTCTTACTTATGAAAATTAATCAAACCTACAGATGCGGTTTTGCCTTTTACCCAAGTCCAAGTACTTAATTTTCTCAGTTTGAAGCTGCAGAGGGAATTCCCAGGCCAATTTTATCAGGGTTGCTTTGCATTGAGGTGCCTGTGTGGCGTTGAGCAAGATATCTTTTTCCATCTTCCTGATTTTGTTCCCCTCCGTGGTAGGGCTATGACAGAAATTGTCCCTAGATGGTGTCCCCCGGAGCACCATTAACTGTTGGCACTGTCACCTCCGTCCATATTATAAGGGGAAACTGACCCTATGATGAGAAATCAGCCTACCTTTAATGTGCTAAGGTTCTCCACAGGAAGTAGAAAGGGCTGAAAGCTTAGTCAGGGGCAGCACCTGCAGTAGCCATGGTTTGATGGGTCTTAAAAAAAGCCGTGAAGTGCAGGTCAGGGCTGATGATAACCAGGGTAGATGGGGTTTTTTAAAAAGAACTTGAAAAAGAATAGACACATGCATATGTATAACTGAATTACTTTGCTGCACACTTGAAACTAATATAATATTGTTCATCAACAATACTAAAATATACAATAAAAATTTAAAATATGAGGGGGAAAAAGAAAAAAAAATACAAATAAGCAAATGATCAATTTGTAACTGAAATTTTTAGCACTAAAATACTGGGATTTTTTTATGGAATCTATGATTAAGATAGACATTATGATCAATAAAAATATTCCACACTCTAAAAGATAAAATTAAAATTTTTTAAATTACAAAGATGTAGGCTACCTCTTCTAGTTCTACATCAAGTTTAAAAGCACTGAAATGAACACAGATTTAGAAAACAAGAATAATACATTTAAGTACACAATCTTATGTTGCTACTGTTTATGCACTAAGTCATATCTCACTCTTGTGATCCCAAGGACTGCAACCCACCAGGCTCCTCTGTCCATGTGATTTCCTAGGCAAGAATATTGGAATGAGTTGCCATTTCCTACACCAGAGGATCTTCCTGACCCAGGGATCAAACCTGAGTCTGCCGCATTACATGCAGATTCTTTACCACTGAGCTACCAGCAAATCCCTTATACCAAGGCATCATTGTGTTTCTACCCATGAAGTGGAGGCTCTTCGGGGCAAGTGGGAGAGAGTGGAGGAGAGTCACACATAGCCGATCCTCATTATTCATGGATTCCATTTTTACAAATTCACCTTCTTGCTAAAATAGATTTGCAACCCCTACATCAATACTCACTTTGATTTTGTGGTCATTGGTCTACATGCACAGGACAGGGAAAAATGTGAGTCACTCAAGTCGTTCCCAGCTGAGGTTGAATGAAGGGTCACTCTGTCCTCTTGTCTCAGCTCATCCTGCAAACAGGTATCCTTTCCATAGTCTCTTTAGTGCCATGTTTTTTGTATATTTTTGTGTGTTTTTGTTGTTGTTGTTTAAAAGGGCCCCAAGCATAGTGCTGAAGTGCTGTCTGGTATTTCTAAGGGCAAGAAGGCTATTAAGTGACTTATGGAGAAAACACACACTAGATAAGCTTCCCTCAGGCATAAATTATAGGGTTGTTGGCCATGAGTGAGCTGTTGATGTCAATCATATATACGAAATGAGTTTCTTTAAACAGGAACACACATAAAATGAAATTATGTATTGATCTGTTGACAAAAATATCATGGATCAGAGGCTCAAAAGAACCCAACCCAATCTTTCTGTATGAGCAATAGTTCAGCATTTGAAAATTCATTGTTCACAACACCTATATAGAACATATATATGCACGCTAAGTTGCTTCAGTCGTGTCTGACTCTTTGCGACTCTGTAGACTGTAGCCTGCCAGTCTCCTCTGTCCATGGGATTCTGCAGGCAAAAATACTGGAGTAGGTTGCCATTCCCTTCTCCAGAGGATCTTCCCAACCCAGGGATCAAACTTGTGTCTCATACATTTCCTGCATTGGCAGGTGGGTTCTTTACCACTAGCACCACCATAGAACATAACTAGTCACAAATAATGACAGTCAACTATGGTTTGTTTCATGCATTGGATGAAAAGAGAATAGAGCCAAGGGTAGCAATATTGACATGATAGAGAGAGGAGGAAGAAGGGAAGGAAAGGATGCTATGAAAGTGAGTGAGTTACAATGTTGTCAGAGACAGTAACTTACTCTCAACTTTAGCGTCTGCCTCTGATCCCAGTTTCCAGGCTTGGATACCAAGGCCTTTGCAGGGCTTGGGGTCAGTGCCTCTGATGGTCTTCAGTGTGTAGAAGTGGGGATAGAGGAAGACAGACTGGGGTGGCAGTTCCTAGGGGCACTCACTAGGTACGTGTATCTCAGTTCCCTCCCTCCTGACCTTAGGGGTTCATCTCTTCCGTCCTCAATACCTGGAAGTTTTATTCTGACTCTGCCAGAATCTAGCCTCTAGGTACTTCCCTTACTCAGTCCAAGACCTGGGGCCTTGTTCGTCAACAAGTCATTCAAATATTTATGAAGCAGCTTTGTTCCTCTCATCTGACCCTATTCCACGTGCTGTATTAGTGATCTGTTGTTCTACAACAGATTTCCCTCAGCTTAGCAGCTTAAAACAGCAATAATCATGTAGTAACCCTCACAGTGTCTGTGGGTCTGGTTTTGAGGTGGCCTGGCCTGGCTCACGGTCTCCTGTGAGGCTGCAGTCACAAGTGCTGCATTGTCTGAAAGCCCATCGGGGCCTGGAGGACCCTCTTCTGAGGTGGCTTTCCCTCCTGGCAAGTCCATGCTGGCTGTTGGCTGGAGGTCTCAGTTCCCCAAAGAGCTCCTTGAGCATCCTCATGACTCGGTATCTGGCTTTCCCCAGATTGGGACTTCCCTGGTGGCTCAGATGGTAAAGAATCTGTGTGGGTTCAATCCCTGGGTCAGGAAGATCCCCTGGAGAGGGGATTGGTGACCCACTCAAATATTTTTGCCTGGAGAATTCCATGGACAGAGGAGCTTGGCAGGCTCTAGTCCGTGGGGTTCCAAAGAGTCAGACACAACTGAGTGACTAACACTGTCACTTCTTTTTCCCCAGGGTGAGTGATCCAGAAACGGGAAAATTGTAAAGGCCTTTATAGACTAGCCTCAGGCATCACACATTATCACTGTGCAGTCAGCCGTCAGTCAGGGTAGGAGGGCTGGAAAGGATCTGTGGAGCCATCATGTAGACTGGCTGCCACGTATACATTCTAATTTTCCACCAAGCTTTGCAAGGTGGAAGCCCATTTTTAGGGGTGTCTCTGTTCTAGACAGGGCTTCCCTGGTGCCTCAGATGGTAAAGAATCTGCCTGCAATGTGGAAGACTCAGGTTTGATCCCTGGGTTGGAAGGATCCCTGGAAAGATCCCTCTAGTGGCAAGCAAAACCCACTCTAGTATTCTTGTATGGAGAATTCCATGGACCAAGGATCCTGGTGGGCTACAGTCCATGGGGTCACAAAGAGTCAGACACAACTGAGTGACTAACACTTTCTGTTCTAGGCAACAGGAAACAATACAGAAACACACTGACACTTATGAAATATCTATTCTAATGGCTTTCAAGATGCAGACAAGGAAAAAATAGGTTTTAAAAGCTGAGGTGGATGAGCGTGCAGATCCCAGCCCTCCTTTCTCATGCTGAATTCACTCCGAGTGTTCTCTGCTAGGGAAAAAATTTCCTTCCACCTGAATTGTAGGTTCTAAACAGCTTTTGTAGCTGCTATCCTGGGTGTGAGCGGCTGTACCTAACCTTGCACGCAGGCTGCTCCTAGAAGGGTGACTTTTTCTTTTAACTTTGCTAAACTTATCTGAGACATTGTGTTCATGATGACAAGCATGGGCTATTCCTCTTAATCTATGAAACTGCTGTATGATAAGCTAGAACTACACAAGTGATATTTTCCAAGCTAATTGCATTGTAAAGGGCAAAGGTTGTGCAGGCAGCCTTGGCGCTGGAACTGGGGAAAATGGACTTTGAGAGGTTAGTTGGAAGGGAAGATTGTAACATGTCAGAAGTGCAGAGCACAGTGCTGCTTAAATGGAACGAGACAGTCAGGAGGATGCTCGTCGGATTCCAGGGGTTCATCATCTATCCCAGGAATCCGTTTCTGTTGGCTCAAGGCGGGGCTGCTGATGGGGCTCCTTAGGTGAGGTAGCCAGAATCAAAGCCCAGTGATGAAATAGTCTCTATTCTAGAGATAACTCCTCCGAGGGCGTTGAATGCAGGATGAAGCCTTAGCTGATTAGGCAGGATTTAAAGTAAGGAATCATTGTCTGTGGTTCAATTTGAGCTTCGCTCATCCTTGTGTGAGAATGTCTGTTGGGGGTGGTGTGCGCACATGCACATACACAAAGATACACACTCACATCACACACTCCTTTCAAGTGCGGGCTGCCCATACCTCCCCCTTCACCATCCTGCCACGAACCATTCCTTTTGTTTTTTATTCAGAGCCTCCGTTCATGGAGTCCCAGTTGCCATGGGCAGCCCCCGCACCATCCTTTGTGACTGTAGTGAGTTACGGTGACTTTGGTGCTACTGCCACCACTGTCATAGGTACAGAACTATGGCTCTAATGGGCCTGGGAATCAGGAACTGGGATGGGATGCCAGCCTGTATGGCGCTCAGGCTCTGCTCTGCACCCCTGACTCTGCCACCTTCAGAGTCAAGGCACACTTACCTCCACAGGGCTCTGTTCCTTTCCACCCCTCCCTGTCCTGTGCTCAGAGTGATCATGGTAATAAATGAGAGAGTGGGATATTCATTTATCTAATTTATTGGTGAAGATGCTGTAGCAATGGAAAGAACACGCAGATTTGTGGGCAGACCTAATGATTAACACAATGACTTCCAGTCAGGGGACATTTGGGGACTGTGTCCAGGGAACTTTTGGCAGTGTCTGGAGATGGTTTTCGTGATTGGGGGATGGGAGAAAGCTGTTGGCATTACTGGCAAAGGCCAGGATTCCTGCTACCCGGCCTATAGTTGATAAGAAGCCCCAGAGCAGAGAATGATCTGGCCCAAATGTCAAGTGTATGAGATTGAGAAGCATGGTGCTGATGCATTGAGAGGTGACAGATGGAAATGGGTGATACCAATCAAAAGAGTATGAGTTGGGCACATGCAGCCTTCTTAGTATGTAAATAGAGAGTGAAGGACGTGCTTTGATCACATGCGATAGGGCAGCTTTTCACTTGCCAGTAGCCCAGTATGGCTACCAGGAGCTGAGGCCAGCCAGGGCCACGTCTATGGGCCGCTGACAGCAGCTCCAGAGGGACCTGTGCATTTGTGTGTTTAGATCTCGGCCGTGGTGTCACAAAGCCAGCTACACCCTTAAGAGGGTCTTGGGCAAAATGGAATTGTGTGGATCTTGAAAGAGGTTGGACGTGTGTTCTCCAAGGTTCTCTCACTCTGGCACCATGCTCTCCACCTGGGCAGAGCAGCAGCTGCACAGTGAGAGTTTATATACTAAAGTAATATGTATTCACTGTGGAAACTCTAAAAAGGAGTGAACAACGCATTTCCCTTTATTAGGTATTTTGTGAGCACCTGGGAAGCCCCTAAGTGTTCAGGATGCGGGTCAACTGTTGGGGTTGCAGGTCAGTTTGTAGACCTTGGAGCTTACATTATACATGGGCCTGCTTGTGGTTAATGGATTCAGGAAATAAACCTTTTCAGGAGATGAAGATAAAGGGGGTCATGAAGCCACCTTAGACTCGGCCATCAGCATCACCCCTCTGAGGAGGTGACATGAGCTGAGACCACAGGCTTGAGAAGGAGGAAACCAGCCAGTGGTGGGAGGGGGTGGGCGGGTGCAGGGGGAAAGCGCCATGGCCAGGACAGGAAGAAGGGTGGCGTGGCTGGATGTGGTGAGCACGGGTGAGATGGGCAAATGGGCAAGAGAAGGAAGAGGCTTGGGCCAAATCAAGTAGACTTTGAAGGTCAGGGGAGGAGGATGTGTCTGAGAGAGGGTGATGCTTCTGCCTGCTGGCGGGGGGCGTCACGGTGGACCAGAAGAAGGGTCGGACGGAAGGGGGAACTGACGAGGTAAGATTTGCATTCGCATGAGCGAGAGCTGATGAACATTCCACCCAGGGAATGTCAAGGGAAACAAAGAGAAGCCATGACTTTGGGATACCTTTTAGAGGAAAACTGATGAGAGCTTCCTGGAGATCAACTGGTCCAACTTCCTTCAAGAGTCCTTGATGGAGACCCCAGTCCTTGATGGAGCCCCTTTGGTCTTTGAATGAAGCTCACTGTTTCCCAAGGGGACACATTACTGGGTGGGCTGGACCCATCTGAAAGAAAAGATGTTCTTTTTCTTAATTAATTTTTAGTGAAGTATAGTTGATTTATAATGTTGTGTTAGTTTCTAACATATAGCAGAATGAATCAACTATGTGTATACATGTATCTCTTCTTTTTTGGATTTCCTCCCTGTTTAGGTGACCACAGAATCCTGAGTAGAGTTCCCTGAGCTATACAGTAGGTTTTCATTACTTATCTGTTTTATATATTGTGGCATATATATGTTAATCTCAATCTCCCAGTTCATCTTGCCTTCTCTTTTCTCCTTTGTATCCATATGTTTGTTATCTGTATCTGTGTCTCTATTTCTGCTTTGCAAATAAGATCATCTAGTTAGCAGATTGGGCTTCCCAGGTGGCTCAGTGGTAAAGAATCTGCCAAAGCAGGAGACGCAGGTTCCATCCCTAGGTTGGGAAGATCCCTGGATGAGGGCACGGCAATCCACTCCAGTATTCTTACGTAGACAATCCCGTGGACAGAGAAGCCTGCCAGGGTACAGTCTATGGAGTTTCAGAAGAGCTAGACATGATTTAGCAACTAAACAGAAGCAACAAGTGAGTGGATTAAACATGCATGATGAGTGAAAGGGAGGGATCCTGAGTCTTTAGGGTCTTGTCCTGAGCAACTGGTTAGAGTTAATGTCATTTTCTTAATTAAGAGAGGCTCAGGGATACCATACATGAGCAATTGAAAGCCCATTTTGGGCATCTGAAGGTTGAGTTGCCTTTTAGATTTTCAGTGGAAGCATCAGATAAGCAGTGTTTAGTTCAGAAGCTCAGCCAGGAGAGGTGGATGTGGGATCCATGGGCACAGGGGGGCCATATGCAGGGAGAAGACGCAGATGAAGACCCCACACGGGGCTGCAGAGTAAGCTAAGGAAGGAGCCATGGTTGGGGGAGGAGTTGGCCAAGCAGAGGGACTGACCCACTAAAGTGTGGGTTCTGGGCAGCACCCACTGCTAACAGGAGATCAGGAAGGACAGGGCCCTCGGAATGACCTTGAGTTTGGCCATGTAAAGATTGATGACACTGGTGAGAGTAGATTCATGGAGCATGGAGTAAAGGCCAGGCAGAGGATGGTAGGCAGAAGAGGAGGGGGCAGAGTGGACGCTTTGACAGAAAATACAGAAGAGGCCAGTAAACCCAGCCACAGCCCTTCCTCCATCCCCACCGTCCCCTCAGACCTTCTCTCTCCTTTCCCACTCTCCAGCTGTATATTATTATGTACTTTCATACATACAACCTTTTAAAAGCAAAACTGGATTACTCTGGACACATTATTTTGAAAGCTGCTTTCACTTAATCATACGGTTACCAAGCCCGAGATCGCCACACCGCAGGCCAATAAGTTGAGCACGAGGTGTAGGGACAAGGAATAGCAGCTTTATTCAGACCGAGAAGATGGTGGAGTACTGTCCCCATCTTGCTGGGGTTTGGATGCTAGTTTCTCTTCTAGAGCAAAGCGGGGCGGTGAGAAGATAAAAAGAAGTTGGCGCTAAGTTGTTGCAAATATTTCTTGGTTCCGGTCAGACTGCAGGGGATGTGCTAATTTCTTCTTTCCTGTAGTCATTCACAGGTTGACCAGGTCAGGATATTTCCTGTGAGCTAACCAAAGATATTTTAGCTTAATGTTCAGGCATGGGAGGTAGGGTTCCCAGAGGTGGGTTATTATGTGTACATTAAGCTATTGGGCTTCCCTTGTAGCTCAGCTGGTAAAGAATCTGCCTGCAATGAGGAAGACCTGGGTTCAATCCCTGGGTTGGGAAATCCCCTGGAGAAGAGAATGGTTACCCAGCCAAGTATTCTAGCCTGGAGAATTCCATGGACTGTATAGTCCATGGGGTCAAAAAGAGTCAGACACAACTTTTACTTAAGCTATAGGCAGCATCCTTTTAGAGACTGCTCAAAGCCAAAGCAACAGAATACAAAGGTTAAAGAGAAATAGATCCAATATGGAGTCAGACTTGTTCTTCCCATTATAATACCTGGGGCTTCCCTGGTGGCTCAGCAGTAAAGAATCCACCTGTCAATGCAGGAGACACAGGTTTGATCCCTGGGTTGGGAAGATCCCTTGGGAAAGGAAATGGCAACTCACTCCAGTATTTTTGCTTGGGAAATCCCATAGACAGAGGAGCCTGGTGTGCTACAATCCATGGGGTCACAAATAGTCGAACATGACTTAGCAACTAAACAGCAACAACATCACAATGCCTGCTGCTGCTGCTAAGTCACGTCAGTCGTGTTCGACTCTGTGCGACCTCATAGACAGCAGCTTACCAGGCTCTGCTGTCCCTGGGATTCTCCAGGCAAGAACACTAGAGTGGGTTGCCATTTCCTTCTCCAGTGCATGAAAGTGAAAAGTGAAAGTGAAGTCGCTCAGTCATGTCCGACTCAGCGACCCCATGGACTGAAGCCTACCAGGCTCCTCCATCCATGGGATTTTCCAGGCAAGAGTACTGGAGTGGGGTGCCATTGCCTTCTCCACTTGAGTCTCCACTTAAGTCACAATGCCTATTAGTCAACAAATAGTTTGACCACCTGCCATATACCAGGAGCTGTTCCAGGCATCAGGACAGGGCAGTGAACAAAATCTTTCTCTTCTCACCTCCCAGAGCTGGCACTCTGGTGGGAGGACCAAGACAAGAATCTGTCTTCAATAGCAGATTACCACATATTAAAAGGTTGTCACCCATGGAGATGTGCTCTGGAGAGCAACTTAAGCTGGGAAGAGGAATGGGCTACCCCAGGAATCACAAAACATTATTTCATGTTATAAAACATTTTCTTGGTGTGAAATTCACCTTGAATGTGTCTCATAAAAAAGCCCCAAAGAGCCAATGATGCTGCAGTGTTTTGAGGTTTTGCTTTAAGTTGAAGTGTAGCTGATTTACAATGTCGTATTAACCTCAGGTATACAGCAAAGTGATTCAGCTATACTTATATACACACTCTTTTTCATCTTCTTTTTTTATTATAGTTTACTACAGGACATTGAATATGGTTCCCTGTTCTATACAATAGGGCCTTGTTGTTTATCCATTCTACATAGAATAGTTTGCATCCGCTAGTCCCAAACTCCCAATCCAACTCTCCCCAGAGCTGCAATGTTTCGAGGCTCTCATCTGGTAATAGCATGAAGCCTCACCTTACTCAAGAGCTACCTATGCAGGTATGCACCAGCTGAGGTGATGGGGGTGTTTGGGAGGAGTTGAAGGGCCTGGTGGAGAAGGAAATGACAACCCACTCCAGTGTTCTTGCCTGGAGAACCCCAGGGACAGTGGAGCCTGATGGGCTGCCATCTATGGGATCGCACAGAGTTGGACACGACAAGCGACTTAGCAGCAGCAGCAGCAGCAGCAGCAGAAGGGCCTGGTCCATGGAGACCAATGGCCTTTTTCGTTTCCCAATTTTTGAACTTTAGAATAAAGTGGTTTCACACATGGCAAAAAATAACTGGGAAAGTTGAAATAGACAAAAAACAGGTAGCAAGTTCTAGGCACTGTCGAGGAGAATATTACCCTTGTTGTTATTTAGTCACTCAGTCGTATTTGACTCTTTGTGGCCCCATGGGCTGTAGCCCACCAGGCTCCTCTGTCCATGGAATTTCCCAGGCAAGAAGACTGGAATTGGTTGCCATTTTCTCCTTCAAGTGGATCTTCCTCACCCTGGGGTAGAACCCGCATCTCTTGCACCTTCTGCATGGATTCTTTACCACTGCACCACTGGGAAGACCCAGGGATATTATCCTATTACCCTGGAAGGCATATTATTCTAGTGGGTGTTAAACAGAGTTTGAGCTACAGATTTCCCCTGGGGTCCAGGGCAATAGATTCAAGCAGTTCCTGTGAGAGAGTGCAGGCGGAGAGGGGAGCATCGAAGCAGGGAAGGAGCTGTCTGTACCGCTTTAGCAAAGTGAACGAGAGCTACTGTCTGAGGAGCAGGGCTGAGAACAGCAGGGTGGGGATGCAGCTTCTGGGCACAGTGGCTACAGCTGAGGTGACCATCGCCCGTCACCACAACCTGTGCTATGGAGAAGGTGTCAGGTGGGTGCTGGTGGGACCTGTCTGAAGAAGGCATAAGAAGAGCATCCCAGATGTTGTTCACCCTCCAAATTAAATAGCCCAAGAATCTTCCTTAAGCTGTCCTTGCAATAAACCATCTCTACTGTCAAAACCACCACCAAGAGCAATGGTCCAGTGCATCTTCGTCAGGCCCTCACCCAGTGTCACCTCCAGCACAGGAAATCACACCATCAGAAAAGGGCTACTCGGCCAGACACTGCTCACACTGAGGGCAGCCAGGCTTTGCTCTCCCAGGGAAGCCAGAGAAGTGCCACCTGCTGAGGCTGAGCCTGCCATGCTCCATCGGAGCCATTCAGGAGCCTCCCACTTGGGGCCTGGAGGATGGGCCTGGCAGGCTGCCTTACTGCCTGTCTCCTGTCTTGTCGCATTCAGTCACTTCAATGTGGGATTCACAGCAGAAGGCCAGCACTGATGTAAATGTTAGTGGCAAACTGATGAATTTTAAAAATGATAGTGGTTAAAGGTTTATATAAATTAAAAATACTTATTAACACTTACAATATTGTTTTTGAAGACTTAACGGTTTTCGTTGAGCCTAATGCTGGGTGGCAGCTCTGTAAAAAGTCCCTAGAAGTAGGAACAGCCGAGAGTAAGGGTGCATCTGAGGCAGGTATGCAAGATGGTGTGTGACCCAAGCAGAGGGAGTATGTGAGCCAGGAAACAGGAGGGGGCAGCCATGGCCTGTGGACTGAGCCTGCTAGGAATGAAGCTGACAGGAAGAGAGGGGTAGGGTGAGCTGTAGGGAACTGTGTGGATATGGGGCAGATGAAGCAGGAATAAGAGGGGAGAGCCTCGAGGGGAAGGGGAGGGCAGCGATGCTTACAGCTGTGCAGTTGGGGAGATGTGTTAAAGAGCCAGTGGGAAGAGATACAGGGGGCTTCCCAGGTGGCGCTAGTGGTAAATAACATGCTTGCCAATGCTGGAAACATGAGATGTAGGTTCAATCCCTGGGTCAAGAAGATCCCCTGGAGGAGGGCATGGCAACCCACTCCAGTATTCTTGCCTGGAGAATCCCATGGACAGAGGAGCCTGGAGGGCTACAATCCAGAGGGTGTCAAAGAATTGGACACGACGGAAGCAATTTTACATACATGTATAAGGGATACAGAGAAACAGAACACTTGCCAAAGCCACTTGAAACACAAGCCCAAGAGAAAAACAAGTATTCTCAAAGGCTGTGGGTTCCTGGCTGGGGTAACGCCTGGGCTTTGAAAGGTAGGCAAGAGGTACATGGAAATCGCAGCCTCAGATGCAGTCAGAGCCAGCTTCGACATCACCCAGATTGCTGGCACTGCAGCGAGGCTGGTCCCTGCTCTTAACGGAGTTCAGGTGATGTGCAGGCACATGGAAGCTGGAAAACTGATGGGCTGCAGGGGACAGGAGTTGGAAAGGCAGGGGGGCCCACAACACATGGCAGGTGAGGACCTGAAAGCCCCATTGCAAGAACAGAGCAGAGCATGAGAAAGGAGTGCGAGGGCCATCACCGTGGAGAGGGGGCTGAAGTTGTAACACAGACGGCACAGACGTCTGTGAAGGAGACTTAGCCTGAGAAGGAGAAAGAAGCAGAAGAGAAATATTGTTCTGGAAAGACATGTCTACTCACTGTCTTTCCAGAGAGTGCTTTTGGTTAATAGCAGATGTCTTTGCCTTAAGAGAAAATATGAGCTGTACTTTTAAGAGAAAACAAAACCTTGCTGAACAATGAATGTTTAGAAACTTCCACAAAGAAAAAATAATGATAGTCAAATATTAAGAGAAGTAAGCAAGAAAATTATTTTTACAACCAAATTATAATAAAACCTATCTCTTTTTCGGGGAGAGGGGGAGGTGCTCACTGAGAAATATTGATTTGGCAATATTACCTGGAGAAAATTTTTACCTCTACCAGGCAGGTATTATGTTCTATGGTCCTTTTAAGGTAATTCCTATTGAGAAGAAACTGTTTCATGTAATCATGTGTGCGTACAGGTGTTTGTGTATCTGCGTCTCTGAAAGTGTCGGGTGTGTGCGTGTGTAACATGAAGGGGTGTGTGCTTTGCTCTCTCAGTGTACAGATGTAGTCATCTAGATACTTTTCCATTGACGACAAGCCGCTTTTGGATTACCCTTTTGTATACTTTTTAGACTGGTAATTTAGATTCTTCTCATCTACAACCACAACTGATCAAACAATCTTCCTGTCAAATCATCTTCACATTTCTCTTCTGAAGTGTGTGTCTGTTTAGTGCAAGAGGTAGCTTTTTTGTGACAGATGTCTTTATCAAATGTGGAACCTACACGATGTGTTCAATATCAGCCATGTGTTTGGTACAAGGTGGGTGCCAGGAAGTGGTATGGAGGAGAGCAGGGAGGGGTCTGCATGTTAGTGAGGCCTGGGGTTTCAGGAGGATGACACTTTTCATGCCTCAGGGCAACTGCTTGCCTGTCCTACCTCCCACCCAAAGGTTTGATGTGATATATAAACATGGCCAGTGCTCAGCTCTCTGGGGTCCAACTACAGTATATGACACAGTAGTCCCTCAGTGTTTATGTAAAAGGAGTCCAGTAACATCTTCACTGCAGGTAACTGACCAACATGAGTGGTCTTGACAGTCATCTCCATCTCCAGAGAGCAATGGACTCCTCTGGGTCCTGTCCCTATGTCCCCGTGACCGGAGTGAGAGCTCCTGAGTCTTATTTTGCAGGATAACTTCTCTTTTTAGTTTGTCTCTTATAATTCTTTGTTTACAACAACAACAAGAAAAAAGAGAGACAGAGAGCTTGATTTGGCTACATTGGTCCAATGCTGTTTTTTGGTTCAATATTGAGAGGATGTGTTTGAAAATCTAATGGTTATGTGGGCAGAAAGGAAGAGGGCAGATTAGCTCGGGCTCTAGACCCAAGTCCCAGAAGGAAGAGCATCCCGCTGACTGGAGGACTTTCCTCCAGGGCTGGAGGGTGGGTCCTCTAACAATGCCTTGCCATTCGGGTCTTGACCACTGCCTGATCTCTGTTTTGCCAGGTGGACACCTGAAGGAAAGGCGCAGGCATGGGTGACGGCGCCAACAACCTGCCCTTCTTCTTCGGCAACATCACTCGGGAGGAGGCGGAAGACTACCTGGTCCAGGGGGGCATGAGCGATGGGCTCTACCTGCTGCGCCAGAGCCGCAACTACCTGGGTGGCTTTGCCCTGTCAGTGGCACACGACAGAAAGGCACATCACTACACCATCGAGAGGGAGCTGAATGGCACCTATGCCATCACGGGTGGCCGGGCCCATGGCAGTCCAGCCGAGCTCTGCCACTACCACACCCAGGAGCTGGATGGCCTCGTCTGCCTCCTCAAGAAGCCCTTCAACCGGCCGCCGGGGGTGCAGCCCAAGACTGGACCCTTTGAGGACTTGAAGGAGAACCTCATCCGAGAATACGTGAAACAGACATGGAACCTACAGGTGGGTGGCGGGCAGTCCTCTGGCAGGTGTGATGAAGGGTCTTATTGCTCACAGGGGCCCTGGAATTCCACACGGGCACCCAGTTGCATAAGAGCTATGCAGTGGTGCTTCAGATAAGCAACCTTCTCCTTAGTCATCAACATGGGCCCCCAAATGTCTCACTCCAAGAAGGCAGCCTTTCCTCTTTTGTGGTCACGCTTGAGAGGGTGGGCCCCTTTGTGCCAGCAATGTGGGTTTCTCCACCACAGGAAACCACTGTCACCCAATTCATGCTGGGCCCTTTCAAAGCAGGATCACTGGGCAAATACTTGTTTTTATTTACCTAAGAGGGTCATACTGAACACACTGATTGGCACTTGATTGTACCCCTTCCTAACATCTCTTCCAGAATTTTCCATGTCAACAAGCACACAGCTAAATCAGCCCCTTACTGGCCATCTGATAGTCCCTCCTGTGGACTATAATTCATTTTACTAGCACATATTGGTAGACACCTTCATTGTTTATAAACAGTGCCCCCCCTAACATTCTCCTAACCTTTTATCAATATCAGCAGGGTAACCCCAAACTGGTTGGATTGAACACAGTGAGGGATTTGGATGTGATGACAGGTTGTCATCCAAAAAGGTCCCGGAGGTTGTGACAACTTACATTCCCACCACACTCTCCATAGCACTTGGTACCAGGAGGCTCCAGGCTGGTTGACAGTCTTCTGATCGGACTCACGTGTTGAACCATTTCCTTGCACTTTTTGAATGTATGCTTTTTATATATACAGGTGGATAACAATAAAGGCTTTTTGAAGATTCTATCCACTCACTCCTTTACTCCTATAATATGCTCTGCACTGAATTCAGTCTTGCAGACCAATACGATGGATTCTATATTTTTCACTAGTATTTATTGGATATGATTTATACCAGGGGTCCTCCAGGATCCAGTGCTTGATGATCTGAGGTGGAGCTGTTGTGGTAATACCAGAAATAAAGCTCACCATAACTGTAATGTGACTGAATCATCCAGAAACCATCCCCCATGAGGTCAGTGGACAAATTATGTTCCACGAAACTGGTCCCTGGCACCAAGACTTAGACCATCCTTTTACTCTTTTAATCAGTGAGGTATAATTTACACACTATGAAAATTCATCCCTTTTGAGTGTACAGTTCTATGATTTTTTTTTTAACAAACAGGTGACATCACGTAGCCCCATCCCCAGCCCCAATCAAGATACACAACAGGTCCATCACCCATCAAGCACCCTCAGGACCACCCCCCACTCCAGCCCCTGGCAACCCCTTACCTGATTTCTGTCCCTATAGTTTTGCCTTGTCCAGAATGTCATGCAAATGGACTCACACAGCATGTAGCCTTTTCAGACTGGTTGCTCACACCCAGTATAACACATTTGTGAGCCAGTTATGTGTCAGTGGTCCCTTCTTTATTGTGGCTGAGTAGTATTCCACACTCTGTTGCTTTTGCCCTTTGCTAACTTTGAACCGGTTACCTCCTTTGTATGTAGCTATTACTGCTTTTGTTTTTCCTCCCATCATGAAGCATGACAAAATGTTCAGATTCACCTTCTCTTCTACCTCCCCTCCTCTTTTCCCTCACCTCAGGGGTTGGTTATGTTTTTATTTTCACTTCTTCTGGTTCTTTTTATAACTTTGAATCATCGACTTGTGTTCTTCATTTACTACTGTAATAGGTATCTATTTCTCTGCCACTAAGTATGATTAGGAAGTTAATTCACCCAGCTGTCAGCCTCCTTCTCATTCTTGTTTTCCATGTTGTCATTTCTGCATTGTCAAGATTTATCTCTTTTTTCTGTGACCACATCTGCAGTTACAGGCAGCAGTATGTGTAAACACTTAGCGTGAAGCCTTTTAGGGGAAGACAGAAAAAAAGCATGTCTCTTTGCTTGCACACATCTTAAGTCTTCCAGATTATCATTAAATGATCAGGGTCTAATATAAAACAGTTCTAGGAGGTGATTGATTGAGAGAGGGCAGGAGGCCCATTCTCTAGACTTCATGGATTATTCCTGATGGTTTTTAAAGCCCGATGTGTCTTTGCAAAGGCCAGCCTCTGTATTCTAAAATCTATTTTGTTAGTTATACACTTGAAGATACTTTAACATGCAAGGTCTATTAACTTTCTTTATTGAATGAACAAACAAACAGATGTGATTTCATTTTACCGTTTTCAGGACTTAGGCCAGATTGGACCTGCTTCATGTGTCTTTCTTGTCACTTTCACTTATTATGGCTCCATCTCCTCTCCTTGTGACAGGGTCAAGCTCTTGAGCAGGCCATCATCAGCCAGAAACCTCAGCTGGAGAAACTGATAGCCACCACAGCTCATGAAAAAATGCCCTGGTTCCATGGAAAAATCTCTCGGGATGAATCTGAGCAGATTGTCCTGATAGGATCAAAGACGAATGGAAAGTTCTTGTAAGTATTGTGTCTTTTCCCTTCAGTCACTGGCACCAGGCCTGCCTGGACAGTTAGGAGTCACTCAGCCCTCCCACCCCTGAACTCCTGGTGACCTCTGAGAGGGATCATGTGCTATCAACTGAGACACGCATGTTGGTTGTCATATGAAATTGACAAATTTCATATGACATCTCAAATTGAAGCCATCTCATGTAATTCAGCATTTGTTTTGCTCAGTCTGGCCCCAAAGTGAACCCTCTTCTTGGGCACTGAGGGACATTAGTTAAGAGAATCTTTTCAGCCACATATTCTGCTTTTAATGACAAACATGGGATGTGTAATAGTATGCATCCACCCATGTTAAAAAACAGTGCAATATGTTTGCTCACATTTGCCCCAAGATCTCAGACTTTGCTTCTCTTTTTACTTGGAGAGATATGCCAATGGGGCAGATAGAAAAGAAAATTTTCTGATAGTCACTCATATGAAAGGTTAGCTCAGGAACTTGATCACAAGCAGGTGTGTGAACTCTGGCCTCATAATCTCAGAAATGAGGTGTGCATCCCAAGCCCTGCTCACTATTATTCTCAATGGTCAGTGCACCTCAATCCTGGAGCTGCTGGAGATGCAGGTCACCTCAGGGCAGGGTTGGTGGTCCAGAGAAGGCCAGGAGCTGTCTCAAACAGGTGTTGATCTCATTGCCCTGAGATGCTGTGACCAAGGGGATGGAGGTATGCTCACCTGTGCTTGTTGCTACTCAGTGATCACAGCCGACTGGGTGTGTGCCGACTAGGTGCCCCATCCTGGCCTTGGACAGTTACATAGCAGTGTTAGCCCTGTAACCAAGAATGTGGAGACACACCCAGCTGGTGTTTTAAATTTTTCCTATAAATAAAAGTGTTTTCTCTGAGTATCCATCTATTTAAAGAATCAAAGTAAATTTAGTTGCTCGGTTGTGTCCAACTCTTTGCAACCCTTTGGACTACAGCCCACCAGGCTCCTCCATCCATGAAATTCTCCAGGCAAGAATACTGGAGTGGGTAGCCATTCCCTTCTCCAGGGAATCTTCCCCATCCAGGAATCAAACCCCAATCTCCTGCACTGCAGGCAGATTCTTTACCATCTGAGCCACCAGGGAAACCCGACTTTACCATAATCCCTTTTATTTAAGAGGTGAGGTGATCTTAAACACAATACTTTTTTTAAAAAGTGATCCTAAAAGCAAGCATAGAGCAGCCCGAGTGGGCATACAAGGTAACTGGGATGATACTTAGTGGATGCAATAACAGCCACTGGTAGAGATCCTGGAGCAGGAAGACATTTTCCCCTCAGTGTGGCACCTCTTGGCTCATTTCCCATGAGGTTTGGACTTTTACCACCTTCTTAAGAGTAATTTCCAACACACGTGTCATGGGACTGGGCCTATGGCCGCCTGTGGTTTAAGTCAGCCCTAAGTTGTATTATCCAGACAGCAAGGCCTCCTGCCTTCTTGCCAGTTCAGAAGCTTGCTCTCAGGCTCACTGGGGAACAGCTGCACTCAAGGAGGCTGCCTTCTTCCGACCTAGACAAGGGGGTGCTGCAGGGGACACCCACCGTGGAACAGCCCCACAGCTATGGAGTCCTTCCTACTGAATCTTCTCGGGCCTCATTCAGGTTTCCCTAAAGAATGTGTCTCCTCCACACTTTCCCATCATTTAAATGAACTTGTCCATCTGTGGACCAGCATTTACCAGTGTCCACAGCTGTGTGTGTTCTTGGGCTTCCCTCATGGTTCAGATGGTAAAGAATCTGCCTGAAATGCAGGAGACCTGGGTTCGATCCCTGGATCAAGATGATCCACTGGAGGAGGGAATGGCTACCCACTCCAGTATTCTTGCCTGGAGAACCCCATGGACAGAGGAGCCTGGTGGGTTACAGTCCATGGGGTCACAAAGAGTAGGACATGCCTGAGTGACTACACTTTCAGAGTTGTGTGAGGATCTAGATGTTGACTCCATCTTGGACTTTGGAGATGGAGATCTCTGCCTTGTGAAGTCCACATCTCACTGGCAGAAGTAGACACTGAACAATTGAACAAGGGCTGCCCAGGGCATTGGCGCATTTAAGGAAGGGACTAGAACTTGCTGTGATTGGCGGTCTGGGATTCTGTTTTATGCTGGGTAATCAGGAGGGGCCTTGCTATGAAGGAGACATTTGAGCAGAGACCTGAGGGCAGCCAGGAGCCATCCTGATTGAGGGAAAAGCCTGTGTGGGTTCCCAGAGGCAGGAGTGTGCTCGGAGAGTGAGGCCACCATGAGGCCACTGTGGATGGTACAGAGTGTGGGGGGTACAGATGGAGGATAGGGGCCAGGCCACTGCAGGCTCTCCAGTATTAAGAAGACTTTTCTTTGGGCAAATCAGTACATCTACTTTTGGGGAGATGTTAGGGCAGATACAATTGAAGTTCATGGGGACCCATCTGGCTGGGTGTAGAAAGAGCCAGTGCAGAGGAACAAAAATGAGCAGGCTCACCAGGCCCACTTGTGTGCGATTATATACATTTAAACCGAAGTATGATGTCCATTTTTCTGCAGAGATTTCAAGGCCTTCACCTTCTCATGTCTGAGCACAAGAACTGCCTTTAATGAATGTTGGAAGGGGGAGTGACATGGGTGTGGTGGCTGCACCAGCGTGGCTGGGCTCTGTGTCTCTCCTGTGCATTCGGGTCCTTATTATTGGGAGCAGCAGTTCATTTGCTTCCTCTCTTGTCCCCAGTGACCCTGGGGAAGAGGCCAATTTCAGCACCAACCTTCTCTTACCCTAATGTTTACAATTCCTTGTCCAATCTCATCTTGCTGCTTGATTTTATCACTCAGGGCTGATGATCCAGCTCATCATTACTTGCAGTTCTTATGCAGGTCCATTCCCAGCCCTCTGGACATGGTTTGACTCCAGTTGGCCGCCCATGACCACCATGTGCTTCTTATACCACCACCAACCTCTTCATACCAGCTCAGAGGTGCTTGTTTCCTGTGCCACCCTGTCTAAGACTTGCCAAGACTGGCAGATCTTACCTGGAACACGCCCACAGCACATGGAAGATGTTGAGAATGTAGGAGGTTTTCAGATTCAGAAACAGAACCCATCCTCTGTGATTCCTAATAATGGGCTTCGTTGTGGCTCAGACAGTAAAGAATCTGCCTGCAATGCAGGGACACGGGTTCAATCCCTGGGTCAGGAAGACCCCCTGGGGAAAGGAATGGCTATCCACTCCAGTGTTCTTACCTGGAGAATCCCAGGGACAAAGGAGCCTTGTGGGCTACAGTCCATGGGGTCAAAAAGAGTCAGACATGACTGAGCAACTCATACATACATGGATAGCGCATGAATAGGTCACACGTAATGTTAAGTACTTCATAGAAGGTTAATACATATAAGTGGATGTTGAGTCATTAATGAACATAGGATAAAAGGCCAAGGGACACCCATGGCTAATGTTGAAAGTTTCCATTTAGGAATATCTTGGAGAATCAAGTATGAAAATATTAGATTCACTCTGGAAGCTCTGGTCTGCATTGTGGTTCAATGAAGCAGATCCCCAGCCTTCATCGTAGAAAAACAGTTTTCTTGCCACCCACAGAAACCATATCTTAAAATGTCTGAGACCTAAATGAGGTTATAAATCCTCTCTAATTCAGTTTAAAATGCAGAAGGTATGGTCCAAAGACTCTTAACTGTTGAGATGATTGTGTCTGGGGAATCTGGCCAATTCAGATTGTAGTTTTTCCTCTTCTTGAATTATGGTATGAAGTACATTTGTGGTGGCAGAACTTCTGAGCCAAGAGGGACCTCACTGCTAATGGTCTAAATCCTTTCATTTTCAATCAAGGACTTAGGTGGAGAAGGCAATGGCAACCCCACTCCAGTATTCTTGCCTGGAAAATCCCATGGATGGAGGAGCCTGGTAGGCTGCGGTCCATGGGGTCGCTAAGAGTCAGACACAATGAGCGACTTCACTTTCACTTTTCACTTTCATGCACTGGAGAAGGAAATGGCAACCCACTCCAATGTTCTTGCCTGGAGAATCCCAGGGATGGGGGAGCCTGGTGGGCTGCTGTCTATGGGGTCACACAGAGTTGGACACAACTGAAGTGACTTAGCAGCAGCAGCAAGGACTTAGGCACAAGGGAACTTGCCCAGGACTGTCAGGCAAAGAGGAGATGAGGGCTGGAATTTAGGGTCTCTGATGTGTTTGGACGGAGATATTGCTATCGTTCAGTTGCTCAGTCATGTCTGACTCTCTGCAACCCCATGGACTGTAGCACTCCAGGCTTCCCTGTCCTCACTATCTCCCAGAGTTTGCTCAAACTCATGTCCATTGAGTCAATGATGCCATCCAACCATCTTATTCTCTGTCACCCCCTTCTCCTGCCTTCAGTCTTTCCCAGAATCAGGATCTTTTCCAGTGAGTTGGCTCTTTGCATCAGGTGACTAAAGTATTGGAGCTTTATTATCAGTCCTTCCCATGAATATTCAGGGTTGATTTCCTTTAGGATGGACTGGTTTGATCTCCTTGCTGTCCAAAGGGCTCTTAAGAGTCTTCTCTTTTGAACCATAGTTCAAAAGCATCAGTTCTTTGGCACTCAGCCTTCTTTATGGTCCAACTCTTATATCCATACATGACTACTGGAAAAACCATAGCCTGAGAAGAAGCAGCAGCAAAATCCATTTCCAGGGCCTCTCCCAGGCCCCAAGCCCCACTGCTCTCCCCATGTAAGGCATGGTGCCAGGGTGTGTCACTCAGAATGCCCACTCTCTGCCTTGTCTCCTATCCACACAGCGCTGCTGGGGCTGCTCAGGAGTGGCTTTATGGAGTGGCCAAGATAGACATTATACTGTCCTTGGATAATAATGGATGTAAGCATAAAGGCTCTCTACAGAGGGAATAGACAATGTGGTCTACAGAACCCCCCACCCCCACAGTCACCTGCGGCATTTCTAGAGGTAGCTTTTCATCACCTGCTATAATGGGCTGAATGCTGTGTCCCCACAGATTCATATGTCGAAGCCCAAGCCCCCAGTGTAAGAAATTTGGAGGTGGGGGCTTTGGGAGATGATTAGGTTTAGACAAAGCCACAAAGATGGGTCCCCATGATGGGATTGCATACGAAAAGGAGGAGACAGGACTTTCTCTGCCTGCGCACACTGAGGCAAGGTCATGTATGTGAGTGTACAGCCAGATGATGATGGTCTACAAGCCAGGAAACAGGCTGTCACGAGACATGGGCTCAATCAGCATCTTTTTAAGAAACGTTTTATTTTGTATTGAAGTCTAGTCAATTAGCAATGTTGTGACAGTTTCAGGTGGACAGCAAAGGGACTCAGCCGTACATATACATGTATCCGTTCTCCCCCAGACACCGCCCCCGCCCCCAGGCTGCCTCATAACATGGAACACAGTTCCTGTGTTATGCAGTTAGGACCATCATCTTGATCTGAGAATTCTACTCCAGCACTATGAGAAAGAAATGTCAGTTGTTTAAGCTCTCCAGGTGTGGTGTTCTAAGGTACTTGTCCATGTCTGGGGTCTAGATGGCCAAGGACCATCTAGGGACCCCCAGCCAGGTCCTGTGAATGGCGGCCAGAGCTCTGCCTCTTTCATGACACCGGGGACAGAGGCAGAGTGGACAGGCTATGTTGAGAATGTATCCCCTCGGCTCTCTGAGGCCTCATTTGACAGCATGGTTTGCGATTTTGAGAGATTAGTCACAGCTCAGGTGTGACTACAAAATGAGTTTGTTAGGAAAGGGAAACAAAGCTTACTTTACAAAAAATGTGTATCCTCTCCCCAAAAGGAAAGATCCAGAATTGGTGGGGTTCAAAGCCTGTATAATTTGTAGATCTTCTTTAAAAAGAACACAAAATTAGGTACAAAATACAGTATTTTAGAGTCAGAGAAAAATCACAATGAATTGCAAGCTTCTAAAAAACTGGTAAATACTTCAGACATACAAAATTTTGAAAAGTAATATAATTTTTTTAGTTAAGTGCCTGACATGTGTCTATAGCACTTTTTATTTTCTGCGTCTTTTGACTGCATAGTGCTTGGTTGCCTCTTCATTTAACAATAATTTGGCAATATTTCCTGCATATTGAAAAAAGAAAACTTGGTCCTTCCTCTTGGGTCACAACTCATTCTAAGTAATGCATGTCCATTTTTAGGATTACTCTCAACTCTGGGAAAGGAAGTTGGAGTGGAAGAGAGAGCGGTCTTCTCTGGCTATGATGAAATAACTTTTACAAATTATATAAAACTCTAAGGCCATGTGGTCACACTGCTGGACCTTGCTTGGGCCAGATGAGCCTATGGGGATGGGCTGTGGTCAACAGGCCTCTGACCATCTCGTGTATAAATATCTCACCACGTGGTTCATGCAGGGCAGCTCAGAGCTCTCACACAGGCTGCCCCCAAGAGCACATCATGTCTGTTGAAATGTAAGGTGCTGGCCCCTTCATGTCATCATGGAAGCTATCTCAGAACAAAAATGCTCCACCCATGCCATGTTCTGCAAATATAAAACAATGGAATTGTCACTTTCTTTGTATTTAGTCTCCAGGTAAACATTTTATTGTTTTTGGCTAAAGATCCTTGCAAGTCTTAAAGAGTCGGGAGGGAGTTCAGTGACCTTTAAAACACACAGATGGTGGCTTCTCCAAATGGCTGAATTAACCTTGCACAGAGAAGGTAGTAGTTTAGATCTATCAAAGGAATCATCACACCAGTAAGTCGCCAATGCCATTTTCACTATGGTTCTTATTGTCTGACTTTAAACAGAAGTATGCTGTTTAAAAAATAGCCTTTCATTCCACAGAATAATGAATTGCACCAGATATATACCAGGCATTGTGACAGCACCGTGACAAACGAGATAGACTTTGATCCCTGCCCATACCGTGCTTGCCTAACTGCATATTGTTGCTTCAGTCATGTCCAGTTCTTTGCAGCCCCATGGACTGTGGTCCCCCTGCCTCCTCTGGTCATGGGATTCTCCAGGCAAGAATACTGGAGCGGATTGCCATTTTCTCCTCCAGGGGATCTTCCTGACCCAGGAACTGAACCAGAGTCTCCAGCATCTCCTGCATTGCAGGTGGATTCTCAACTGCTGAGCCATCAGGCAGGCCCTTACAGCCTAGGGGAAGATGTCAAATTTAGAAAGACATGCTGCAAAATGTGTCATGTGCCCCACCCATCATCACAGGCTTCCTATTTAATGATACCAGGGACACTGACTCTCAAGCATTATCTTTATTATATTTCTTTTCACGTGTCTATTGTCTATCAATCCACTTATTATGAATGCCTAAGGCAGGGCCTGGCATCTTCTCAGCTGGAGCCCCAAAGCTCAGAACAGGGGCTCAGTGGTAAGACTCTTTCTGGGGAAAAGGACGTTTAAGCTGTGCTCTGAGCAATGAGAAGAAAATTAGTGGAGAAAGAAAAGACAAGAAACTGGGGACTTCCTTGGTGGCCCAGTGGTTAAGAATCTGCCCTCCAATGCAGGGGCTATTGGTTCAATCCCTGGCTGAGGTACTAAAATCTCATATGCTGCAGGACGACTGCCTGCACACCACCACTAGGGAGAAGTCTGCTTGCCTCAGCTAAGACCCAACACAGCCAAATGTTAATTTAAACAGCATATTGTGTTTTGAAAAATAAAAGAAAGTGGTCCTGGGCAGGAGAAAGTGTCAGTGCAATGTCTTAGGGGTCAACATTGTGACCTGAGTGTGACTTGGCCAGGAACAAAGCAAGAGTGACAGGGAGCTCATCAGACAGGGAGGTCATCAGGCCAGACTGGAAGTCCCTCCAGATCCTAAGGGGTGGGCCAGGGAATGGACTGTCCACTCAAGGACACTTTGAGAGTAAGAAGGGGCCAATGACAAGATGGAAAGGGGTATAGCAGAAGATAACAGGACTGTCTCAGGCCAGATGGTCATCCTTTTTGCACTAAGTGTAGGATTTGCCAAATGATCCTTAAACTGGCTGATTAGATTTAGCTGAGGCTTCTCAGGGGGCACCAGTGGTAAAGAACCCACCTGCGAGTGCAGGAGACATAAGAGATGCAAGTTTGATCCCAGAGTTGGTAAGATTCCCTGGAGGAGGGTATGGCAACCCACACCAGTATTCTTGCCTGGAGAATCCCATGGACAGAGGAGCCTGGTGGCTATAATCCACAGGGTCGAAAAGTGTCGGACATGACTGAAGCGACTTAGCATGCACACACGCACGAGATGGTGAAAAGGCAGGCCTGACCTCCTCCATCAGGAGGGAGGAAAAGGCACAGTGGGACAAGTGCTGGGCAACTGTACCCAGAGCTGCTGGGCGAGAACGGTGGAAGGAAAGGGATGGGTTGCAGGTGCTGACTGCAGGTCTTATTTTTGGAAATGCCTGGTGAATGCCAGGCCAGCATTGCCATGGGGCTGGGAGGTAGAGGGGATTGAAATAGAGATCCCAGGAGAGTGGTGGGTTTGAGCACTGCCAGGTCAAGTCTTCAGGGTCAAACCAGTTGGGCTGTCAGGTCTGGAAGACTTGTGAGGTCCTGAGGGAGACCCTGACCTCTGGGCTTGCCCCCTCCCCAAGTGTAAAGAGAGAGGGGGATGAGGCTTCTGTGGGGAGAGAGATGGCAGAGAGTCAGGTCTTGGACCAGGCACAGTAGTTTGCAGAAGTCAAGAGCGAGTGTGGCCTATGTGGTAGCTGGGTTGGGCGGGCAGGGGCAGGAAGGTGAAGACTGAGGCCAAGAGGAAGCCCCGGGGAGCTGGAGTCCAAGGGTCTGAGAGGCACCTGTGCTGGGGAGCGTGTGAGGAGGGCGAGACTTGTGGCCTGTGGGCTTCCCCCGTCCTGAGGTTATAGAGCGGTACAGCTCCGGCACTTGGGGTAGGCCCCAGCACCCTGCGCCGGCCTGTGGTTGTTGCATGTGATGGGTGGGACCCCTCCGCCTGCTCCTTTCCCATGTCAGCTTTTTAATATGTCAGAAATCATCTCGGGTACCCCGGGGCCCTGTATGCCGAGGAAGAAGAGAGTGCAGAGGCCTCTGAGCAGGTGCCAAGTAGTGGTGCCATTTGCCCTTCTCAGGCCCTCCACCATCATCTTCCCACCCAGCCCGCTGGAACAACTGAGTCCTCCTATGTGCTCTGCATCTGAAATCCAGGTGCCCCAGACCTTCCTTCTTCATACCGTTCGAAAAGTAAGCCCTTTGACCTTTGCGTCATCCCTTCCTCATTAGCCATTTTCCAGGAGTGTCGCCCGCTCATCATTTCCTCCCTTCCTCCCTTCCACTGCCCACTGAATTGATTTTCATTATAGCCCCATGCCCCTCACACCCTCACCTCCCTTACACACATGGGTGCACAAATTATGCACACACATACACATTCATTTATTCATGCCTCTTACATTTCGGGGCCCTGTGGGAAGCCCTCCAGGAGAACTTACAGGTAAAGAAATGAGCAGCGTGTATAGATGGTCTGATGAGGGTGTCCCCCATTCTGTACACAGCTGGATCCTGGAAGATTTGGTGACAATGCCTTTCTAAGGGAAAAGGTTGTGACCACCCAGAATCAGAGGTCTACAAAACCGCATGGTCCTTGTCCAGGATGGACCTGGCTTGGGGACACCAGATAACATATTACCTGCCACCCCTGAATCTTAGAACAATGCCCTCCCCCCTCCCCTGCCCCTGTCCCACCAGGTGGACTGGGAGGCAGGTGGATGTCTCTCTTTGGAAAGAGCTATGAGATATCTTTTTCAGCGTAAGTACAATTCAGTATAAGGTAGCCAGGAAAAAAAAAAAAAGTGTATTCAGAATGTGACACATTTTTCAGAGACAGTGAGAAAGCTTGTAAGAATACACACTTGTACTCCCTATGAGCAAGGAACAAATGTAAGTTAGGAGAAAGGATGAAGAATGAGGTTCCACAGGATGGATACGAAGTCCAGAGCAGATGATGTAAGCAGTGGTTCTCAACATTCTGTTTGTGTGCAGATCACCTGCAGGCTGGTTAAAGCACAGATTGCTGGGTCAAACCACAACCCCCTCACCCAGTTTTTAACTCACCAAGTTTGGGTTATGACTCAGAAATTTGGATTTCTGACAAGTTCCCAAGCGATGCTGGTCTGGGGACCACATTTGAGCCTGTTCAAGATGCCCAGTGCCTACCTAAGCAAAACTAAGAACAGTGATAATTTGAGATGTTCCAAGTTCATTGGAGGATCTGTAAGTATATGTGCAGTAAGGAATTTTTCTGTTTTATTTGATTGATTGAGACACTGTTAACCTTGAAACTGCTTCTGTTTGTAGAAACTTAAGTTCAGACAAGTACAACCATTTAATAGCTCTGTGACTGACAGCCTAATTAATCTCTCTGACCTCAGTTTACTGAATGATAAAAAGGGAAAACTAATGTGCTATCTGGCTTGTTAATCGAGATGAACAAGGTAATGTGTTTAAAGCTCAACCTGTGGCTGTCCTGTACTTGTGCTTCCTGCAACTATGAATCTTTTTCTTTCATCAATCCTGGAAAATACTCTAATTTTTTTTCAAATATTACTATCCTTCTTTCTTATCATTTCTTCCTTCATAGCTTGCTATTAAACATATTTTAGCCCTTACTCCATCCTCAATTCTTTCTTATTTTCTGTTGCCTTTTCTCTATGTGCTGCACTATTTAATGTCCTTAGATTGTCTTTTGGTTCATTAATTTTCACTTCATCTGTATCTAATCTACTTTAAACTCATCCACTGTTTTTTTCCATCAGTTATACATTTTAAAAATTTCTAGCAGTCCTGTTTGTTCTGGTTGTTTCCCAAATAGTCCTGTACATTTTTTAGAGCATCTTATTGCTTGCTAGTTTTTGTGAGTCCCTCATTTGTTTTTTGAACATTTCATGCATAATTAGCTTATATTCTAAATCTAATGATTTCAATACAGAAAGTCCTTAGTGTATAAATCTATGTCTCTCCTGCTCTCTTTCTTTTCCTGCCCTCTTTCTCATAACTCCTGTTTCCTTTGGTTTGGGGTGATCTTTTGAGCTTGTATTTGATTGATATTCATCTGTGGGACTCCTGAGTGTTCTGTGCCAGGGACACTGTCCTCCGGGGTTGAAGAGGTTTTCTTCTTCATGGTCCTTGCTTCATTGTGGGAATCCTAGGTTCAGATGCTCACCTTGCTGCTGACCCCAAGAATGGGATGTTCTCCCTGTGTCCACACCAGTACTGATATTGGTATTTGTCATTAGATGAAACACACTTTTTTTTCTTATTTGTCACTCACTTTTCCCTGCTCAAGTTATAGCTCACTTTTTTCTTATATACCTGCATTTCAAAAGCAATCTGTGGGTTTAGGGGAAAAAAAACAAAAACCTTACTTTTGTTCACTGATGAATGAGACTGCATGACCCTCATATGCCCACAGTAAAAGCTGAGTTTTTTGAGTGCTCTCGTGTGCTGCCATCAGGGATCAAAGTGTGCCATTTCATTCGACACATGTGGCTCTGCAGCTATAGGTCAGCAAAAAGAGTCACGGCCTGTCTGAAGTGAAAAGTTTAAAGAGGGTTATGGACTGATGTGAGTATCTCTTCATTGGTCTGATCAAAGTCCCCATGAAGCTGGAGGAGAAGCAGTGTGACCTGTTTCACCTCATGAGTTAGAGCAGAGGGAGAGAGAGGGGAGTTTGTGATAAAACTTTTAAAAAGGCAGATGTGTGAAAGAAGAGCTTGGCGTGGCCCTGTATTTGGACCTGTGTTCCATACTGATTTTGCTTTCACTGCATGAGTGGAAGTCTCACGTGCCTCAATTTTGCTCAAGTGCAAGACAGAAGCACCCAGAAGTTGCATTTTCTTTTCTCTTCTGTGGATCATTAGGGCTGGTACCTCTCCTGAGTCCAAGGATGCTCTCGGCATGATGCGGGCAAGCACACTACTGAGCAGGGTTCCCAGGTGGTGCAGTAGTAAAGAATCCATCTGCCCAATGCAGGAAATACAGGAGACATGGGTTCAGTCCCTGGGTCAAGAAGATCCCCTGGAGTAGGAAATGACAACCCACTCCAGTATTCTTATCTGGAAAATTCCGTGGACAGAGGAGCCTGGCTGGCTACAGTCCATGGGGGCACAAAAAGTTGGATGCAGCTGAGCACACATACTACTGAGCATGCCACTCCCACATCTTCTCCCCCACTCCCAGCTCCTCTCTTAACAAGCCACCGTCAGGCCCCATGCTGCAGTATCTGACCACCTGATACAGCATCAGCTCTGGAAGGGAACCTCCCCACCATGTCTCTCTGAACTTCCCATCCAGGCCATAGATATACAGCTCATCCCCAGAGCCCTCCTTTCCCCCGAGCCAGCCATGCTCTGCTCTGCCATGGGGAAAAAAAAATACGCAGACAGTGAGAATGCCTGGTGGGCCAGGCTGTGCCCCGGCTGTTCTGTTCTGTCTGCAGCAGACACAATGCCATGATCCCAGACCTGGTGGGTGAGGGTCACCTTGAAGGTCCTACCACCGCTTGGGTCCTTACTTCCCTGTGAATGTCTGGGCATCATTACTACGTGTTTTCTCTGATCCAGGAAGTCATAGGAAGCCCTCCAGGCTGTGTCTGGCAGAATGAACACTCTCCAGACCTCAGTTTTGCTTGTGCCTCATGTCTGTGATGTGCAAAACCTGCTCATGGCAGAGCCTGAGACGGTCTACCCTTGGAGAAAGGTGGATCTCCTGCTGTCTCAGCAGGGACCTCAAGTCAATCTTAAGGCCAATTAGGACAGCGTCACAGTTTGAAAGCACTGAAGTCCCACACCTTGTAATAGCAAAACACAAATCTGTCGTGAGCCAAGATTTGTCTTGGCTTCTTCTATCTGCTTCTTCCAAGAGACTCCCTGGAAAAAAATTCTTCTGGGGCTTCTGGGAATGTGCTGAAGATAGCTAAACTGGAAGGTGGTCAACCTCAAGAGAGGCTGCAAGACTAGCCTTTTCTCTTTCCGCTTTGGGCATCCATGTCACAAACCCGGTGGGTGTCCCAGGACACTGGGGGTCTTTCTGAGGAACAGGACGGGGCCAGGAGGAGGAGGAGCTACTTCAGCTTCCAAACCAGTATTTTCCGTATGTTAGATTAAAAATAGCCCAGCCCAGGATCTGCCTGCAGCCAGCCAGCAGACACCTCACAGTTGCTGGCCGTTAGTGTCACCAAGCCTCTGGTCTTTGCCACCTACAGATGCTGGGCCTGTGGGTTTCCCTTCTTTGCCTCGTTTCCTGCCAGCTGCCTTGGGGGCCGCTGAGGCTGCATGTCCATGGTCTGTCCCTGTGCCTGCTGGTCCTTAGACTGTGCTCACCAGGCAGCTGTTGCCACTGGTGTCAGGAGCTCTGCAAGAGACAGACTCCTCCAGGGCCTGTTCATGGGAGGATCCTCAAGGAAGTACGTGCCTTTACAGAAATTGCTGATCTATTTCTGTCTCACACCAGCTCTCTTTTAATGCCATTTTTCTTATGAAATATTCAATACACACAAGACTGCCTCACTCTATACGTGTATCTTAGTGGATAATTATAAAGCAAATGCCACCAAAGTCAAGAACTAAAATAGGAGAAGCATCACAGAAGGCCCCTCACTCACACCCATCCCAGAGAGGACATCACTTTCTGTATCCTTGTGTCCAGCATGCTCTGGCTCTTTTCTTTCACTTGTTACCACCTAGGTATACATTTTTCAATGAAATCGTTCAAATTTACCTATCTGGGAACTTCATACAGGTAGAATCACAGTGTCCATTTATACTTATGAGAGTCACTTGTGCTTTGTATCATTTGATACAAACATTTGAACAAACACTGTCCTTTGTTCATTTTATTCATGACATTCTGTGGTATGAATACCCCAAGACTGACTGACTCTGTATTCAGCAGATACTTAGCTTGTTTACAATTTTTGATAATGACAAATAAAGCTGATATAAACATCCCCACACACATTACAGGTGCAGAATGCATGTATTTTGTATATCTTGGAGTGGATCACTGACTCAGGGAATACATAGGTTCAGTTTCAGTAGAGAATTCCAAATTGTTTTCCAAAATGATTGAACCAATTCATGCGCCTGCTGGCAGTAAATGAAGGTGCCTAATGCCCTCATTCTCAGCAATTTATTATGTCCAGTCTTTTTAACTTTTGCCAGTCTGGAAGGGGCATAATGTTATTTCCATTGTGGGCTTCATTTCCATTTACCCATTTCTAATGAGGTGATTGCACCATTTCCCTGTCATTCTGCCATCCTCTGTCTGTTTAACAATAAAAGATCAATCAAGACCTAAGGCAAGATAGAGTGGTGGGCACTGGACGTGGATTCAGAAAGTCAGAGTTCAGATCCAGTTAATTGTCTCCAGGACCCAAAGGTCCAAGATACAAAGGTAAAAGTAAATTTAGTTGCTCACTCGTGTCTGACTCTTTGTGACCCCTTGGACTGGAGCCCACCAGGCTCCTCCATCTGTGGGATTTTCCAGCCAAGAATACCAGAGTGGGTTGCCATTTCCCAATCCAGGGACTGAACCCAGGTCTCCAGCATTGCAGGCAGACTCTAAGCCAGCAGGGAAGCCCAAGACACCAAAGACTTGAAATCAAAGAGAATGGTATTTTGGAATGGCCTATGGACATCGTTATCTGGAGTTAACCTTTTATATGTATTTGCATAAAGTCTTAATGCTTCGTATTTAGAATTTGTATAATTCTTTGAATCTTCAAACTATCCTATTTGTTTGCCACTGATGCTTATAAACTAAGCAAAGCAGGGGTGAATAATCCTGCCTTATAAAATAGCTTCCCTAAGAGATAAACTCAGTTCTTCCTCATATAAAACTGTTTTTCCTTTTCTGTGTGGTTGTTTTTCGATTTGACAGCAGCCAACTGGCCTTAATGGGCCATGTGACCATGAAAGGGAGCTTACACTTTGGGGTGCAGGCGACCTGCTTGGGTTTGGGGGAAGGGCTGTTTTCACAGTGCAGAAGGTTTCAGAAGCAGTCCTGCAGAGGTCGAGGGGAGTCTGGGTGTGTCCCGCCACCCACACCAGCTGCCCTGAGCACTGAGGCATGGAAGGAACCTGTTCGCCGCGCACAGCCAAGCACAACTTAAAAGAAACTTATTTTTAAAACAAAGTTCCAACCCCATGTGATGCAGCTTAGTTCTCATGTCCTGGGTTCACTTTTTGAGATGAATCTACAAGGCCAAAAGTGACTGTGTCAGCTTCCAAAGCTGGCCCTGTGGATGTGGTCTCTTACAGCCAAGGGGAGGCATCAGAAATTTCCCCACAACAGGGAAATCCCACAACAGTTTTGGCACATTTGGGCATCTTCCCAAAGTACAGTTGACTGGACACATTGCTTAACATTTGCGGGCCTCAGTTCCCTCATTTTAGAAAATGACAAGGCCAGCAAGGCTTTCTGGGACCTTCTGAGATCTCGGTGACTTACCCTCTCACATCTTGTGATCCCAAAGGTTTGAGTTGCTGAGAGGGGAAGATGGGCTGAGGATGGTGATGACTAAGGAGTTCAGTTGGGGGAGGGGATTCACCTCCATTCTGTGCCTTTGCAGCCCTCACCTAGACTGCACCCTCCCACAGTCCCACAGGTCTTCCTGGGCAGGGCAGAAGACCTCCCCCTACAGTGCAATGGGTGTCTCTGTTTGGCATCAGGCTCACAAGTCTCATCCCTGGATAAGGGAAGGGAGTGGCATCAAGGAGGGGACCAGGAGGCAGAGCTTGGGCAGCCAGCACAGCCCGGGTCCTGCTCATTGGTCCCCAGCCCCCAGTGAAGGACATTTTCTTCTCCTGGTGACATCATCTGACGCTATCGCATGGTGGTTTAGTCACTAAGTCGTGTCCGACCCCATGGACTGTAGCCCCGCAGGCTCCTCTGTCCATGGCATTCTCCAGGCAAGAATACTGGAGTGTGTTGTTATTTCCTTCTCCAGGGGATCTTCCTGACCCAGGAAACGAACCCAAGTCTCCTGCAATGTAGGCAGATTCTTTACCATGGGACATTTTAAATCCCAGTCCTGCTTTCTCCTCCCTCTAAAAGGGAGGGTGAGCTTGACGGAATGAAGAGGGTCTTAGGAAGTGGGAGCCTTTCCTGGCCTCCATCTGGGGTCAAGAATATTCCTAGTTAAAATGCCCACCAAACACCCCCTCCAGTGACACACCCTGGGCTGGGCAGGGGATCTGCACTGTCTGGAATCTAACCCAAAAGCAGACCTCATGGAAGAGAGGAGCCGAGTGCAGAGGGCTGCACAGACTCCACTGTTCCGGGGTGCTATGGGATTCATGTGCCCATGCTCTGAGCCAAGTGGTGCTCCAGGTGAATGGAGGACTCACCCCCAGAGCCTGGGCCTCTCCTGACATCCCCTCAGTGCTCCCAAGCCCGCTGGGTGTTCCTTGTCTGGGACTCGAGGTGTCATCGAGCTGTGAGCTGGGCCTCCCTGGGTACGAAGCCCTTGACCCAGAGGTCAAGACGCTGCTGCAGGCGGCCTGCCCAGGGCGCTCCTCCCCACCCCCGGCAGGCAGTAGGAGTGATGGTGCCGCACTGTCTTCTCTCTTTCAGGATCAGGGCCAAGGACAACGGGTCCTACGCCCTGTGCCTGCTGCACGAGGGCAAGGTGCTGCACTACCGCATCGACAAGGACAAAACGGGGAAGCTCTCCATCCCTGGCGGGAAGAATTTCGACACACTCTGGCAGGTACATGTCCTCCTGGACCTTTGTAGAAGACCTGGGTCCTTACTGAGACCTGCCCAATCAGAGTCTATGGTGCACCCTCCAGGTTCCTGGATGCTTTGGTCTAGGGTTACCATGTTAGGTGACTGAGGCTCCCATAGCTTGTTCAGGGCCCCTCAGCTCTTGGCACCAGGCAGTGGTACCTAACCAGGACTACATGTGGTTTAACAGGAGATCCTGCCTTAAGGCACTAGATTCTGCCTTAAGGCACTCTACCTGGAGCCCAGAGTAGCCTTTCAGACAAATACACAGTAAAGAAAGGCATAGATGGCTGGGAAGGGAGTCTTAGAGGTGGCTAATCAGACTATTCTTTGAATTGTGAAAGGCCAAATTTAATATGAAATGTCAAGTGCCATTCTCGCTGCAAAATGAATCACTGCAACATTAAGGCAACCTAGTGGTCATCATTTCCTGCGTGTCAGGCCGCCACTTGTATAGGATTATACACGCCTGGCCTAAAAAGGGGTTCTTCTTAACCTGCTACTGCTGCTAAGTCACTTTAGTCGTGTCCGACTCTGTGTGACCCCATGGACGGCAGCCTACCAGGCTCCTCCATCCATGAGATTTTCCAGGCAAGAGTACTGGAGTGAGGTGCCATTGCCTTCTCCGCTTCTTAACCTACCTGATAGTAAAGCCCGAAGCAATGTGTAATATGAGAGTTACTTAGGCGCTAGTGAGCTCTAATCCGGTGTTCACCCCTGCTTTCCACCAGGTACGAACGACTTGGCTTCATTCTAAATCACAGCTCCATGAGAAAATGGCAGAACATCCTATAAACTGTAGTGGGCCCAGAGGCAGAGAAAACCAAAGGACTCTGCCACCCCAAGAACGACAGCTACGTTGAGTTTTTGTAGGTGCAGGATGTCACTGGGGAAGGGGTCAAATGTCCACACCAGGCCCCACCAGGAACTTCATGGGTGGCACCAGCAGGAAAGTACCAGGCTCAAAAAATCTTGTCTTTTTAAAACTTGAGATCAGGGATCCCCGTTACCTTTAAAGCACTCAGAGTTACCACCACATGATGTATTTTGGCTCTTAACTGTAGCTGGAAGAAAATCTTTTTCTTTGAATGCTGGGTATTTTAATATTCATGCATATTAGTCATAACGCTGACATTATCTTTTGGTTTGTAGCTCATTGACGTGTAGCTCATTATTGACCACAGGCTTTGCTTTATTTTAATGGTATCGTTTTGAAAGGGTGTTTGCCCAGTGCAAATCAGAGAGATGAGTAGGGAATATTGCCTTCTGGATTAATTTCCCATCAGAAACTCTCACCTCCTACAAGAATCGCTGAATGTGTGCATTGAAAGGCACTGGCCTCCATCCGTCAGTCTGATGCTTGAAGGTCCTGGGCTCCATCACTGCTACACAGCCATTGGATTTCTCCTGAATGACCATTTTCCCTGAGTGAGTCCACTCACAGTCTCCAAGTCTGCATGCTGACTTTAATGTTAAACATCTTTAATTGTTGGAAAATTCCTTCCCAGGACTTTTTCCCGTATTTACTGATTCCGCTACCATATCGTAGTAGTCAGCCTTAATTAAATCTTTTCCTTGTATGTTTGTTTAAGAAAGAGCCTCGAAAGTGCCAGCAGTACCTTCCATTTTCATGAGTGTGATTTCAGTGTTCTTTCTTGACAACAGTAAGGTTCCACGGTACCCTTCCCCTACCCAGGAATTTGGTGCTGTTTTTCTGAGAGTTGGTAATTACTTCACTACTCTAGTTTTCCTTTCTGTAGAGAAAGAATCAACACACTTATGGATCACGTCTGGCCCTGAGCTGCTTTTGTGTAGTCCTTGAAGAAAAATGGTTTCTATATTTTAAAAATATATATATATTTTTTTAAATAAAGAACTATGTGACAGAGATGATATGTGGAATGAAAAGACCTAAAATACCAGTATCTGGCCCTTTACAGAAAATGTTTGCATACCCTTGCCCAAGAGGGAAATCTTTATGTATATGCCCACCTCCCACCCATCCTTTTGGAGTAGATTGTCTGAAACCATAAGCATGTAAGGAGATATTTGAATGATAATGGAGAGATGCATGGGATATTTCAGCTGTTGTAGGGATCTCAATACTATGTCTGAGAACACACTGTTGCATTTAACAGAACAGAGAGAGCTTTGCTGTCCATTTCAGTAGTGCGTTAGGGCTGGTCATACTGGAATATTTACAAAGAGGGTGTATCTCATGTTGTGTTCTTTCCACAACAAAATAAAATTTAAAAGAAGAATGCTCCCTGGAAGGATAAAATATATTCACTCAATGAACATTTACCCAAATAGGTAAGTTTTGAGATAAAAAAAGGTTTAGGAGCCAAGAGTCCATAAATGGAAAAGGAATCAATAAATAGATATGAAAGAAATATCAGATGGAAGGATTTTAGTTTGTCTGAAGAGGAAATATCTGTTTGAGAAGAGAAAATGTGAAAACTAAGGCTGTCTTCGTATTGCATAATTTTGATTAGATATAAATAAATCTACTTACCATTCATTTCCTTTTTAATGTAGGAATCAGACATCATGATTCATAGTTTCCTGGGCACCATTAGCCAAGGGTGTCCATGTTCTGTGAACATAAGGCCATTCTCCAAAGGGTCAGCTTTCTCCATGGCCTAGATCTTGTGTCACTTGTGTGGTGATGTCTTCTCTCCAAAACTTTTGGGCTGAGTTATTTGGTCCCTCCAAAGCCTTTACCCGAAGCACGAATACAGAATCAATTACTCTACCTTATAATTCATTTATAGCCTTCTCCACCAAGGAAGTAAGCACCTCAACAGTAGGAAATGTGTCTCATTCACCATAGTCTACCTTTTGTCCTCTCTCAGGGCCTACCAAACAACAGAATGTTTGTTGAAAGACTGAATAAATGAATTCATTGTTATAGTATCACATGGATATAGAAGAATATAAACAAAGACATGCAACTTATCACCAAAGAAAGAAGGAAGGAAGGAGGGAAGGGAGCAAAGAGTAGAATAAGGTTAAAAAGGGAAGGTGGCATGTGGACTTCTGCCGGAAGTCTGAGGGTGGCAGAAAAGAGGTGTGGGGAGGAATCAGGAAGATCACCAAGGAAGCAATTTTTGTTGTTTAGGGCTGTCCTTGAATCACTTTTAAAATCCAAAAGGGGAGTCAGCTGCTCCAGGTAAGGAGCATTTCCTGCCCCCATTATTTATGATACTTTCTTACTTTTTTCTTTTTCAGCTGGTCGAGCATTATTCTTATAAATCAGATGGTTTGTTAAGAGTTCTTACAGTTCCATGTCAAAAAATTGGCGGGCAATCGGGTGAGTAGCCAAGACATTGGAGTCTCACTCCTTCAGATGCTGATAATAATCAGCCTCTGATTTTAGATTTTAGATTTGATCTGTTGCAAAGTCAAACCAGATGGGATGAGACTTTGGTTTTACTGATTGATTAAAATGATTACTCCAACTGTATATTTATCATTCATCAAAAACTAGTCAGTAACTTTAAAAATGGATTTGTTTTTATTGCTTGTATGAGAAAATTGAGGGAAAGAGGATAACAAGAAATGTATGCAGAAAATATATCTGCTTCTCAAGCAGTAATATTTTACAGTCATGTTGATTGATCTGCAGTGGAGGAGGGGATAAATAGATGGTTTTCACTGACACAGCAGTAATTGTGCATTTTTTTTCTAACCAGGAAATATTAACTTCCGTCCACAACTTCCAAGTTCTCATCCTGGGGTAAGTGTTACTTAGCCAGGCCATTAAAGATGAAGCAGTTGTATATTAGCACAATGAAAAGTATTTTTAGACAAAGGAGTAATGGTCATTGCTTTTATCACACTTGATAAACTGGGATTGCTGGTGCAGCTAGAATCAGCCTATTTTCAGTTCTGAGCTAGCTAAGTTAGCTTCTTTGGTAGGTTAAAATCCCTCCATTTTCTAAAAGTATATGAAATATCCATGTAACCCAATGTTAAATCAGAAATATACCTCCTGGTAGATTTTGGAAATGGTAACATATTGTTCAGGCTCAGCCCTGACCCATCCATGAGGAGTCACGTGTATGATCCTTGTGACCACATGCATGATGGGTAGTAAGCTGGGTATATAAATTGTCTCAGTGAGGTTGACTGCCAAACTCTTTTGGTTAAATCAACCAAGACATTGTTATCAGAAAACTCACCCTTTCCAGGGGAGCTGCTTTGGCCATAGCTTGGTGGAGGAAGGCTTGGAATGGGGGTGCTTGCTGCTATCACTTGAGAGAAGAAGCCTCTAGAAAAGGATGGAGTTGAAGGCTTGGCAAGAACCCACCACCCACTCCACATCAGTGGGTGGTGAGAATGTGATCTCTCCACACTTCTACATGTGGGTTTGGCCAACACATGCCTGATGCTCCTGAAGAGAGAGAATTCCAGCTCTCTCTTCCCTCCAGACTATTAGGAGCTGACACACAGATTTATACTCCAAGCAGGAATGATGTCCTGCTACTTTGAAGGGGACCTTACTGTGGACCTTTGATGCCCTTTAATGCCATTTGTGAGGTCTAAAAATTCCCCCAATATGAGCTATGTGCTCTATACCTCACTTTCTGCCCGTTAACCCTTAAAATCTGCAGAAGATGAAATGAACCCTCCACCCATGGTAGGGGCTATTGACTTGTTCAGAAGCTGCACCTATGCTGAACCAAGCAGTCTGCCTGAGGCAGCTTTTGTCCCCAAATCAAGAGAACTGAAATGCCAGTGAACTTTGGGATCAACTTCTAAAGTAAAGCACCATTATGGAGTCATCATTTCGTTTTACCCTTTACACGACTCATGGGCCTGGCAAGTCAACTTTAAGATTTTATCCACCATGGGACAGCTCCATTTTGCTCTAAGAGGCAGGTGGGCTTAGAGGTGAGAACTTTAAAAGAATATCATGGTTTCTCTTTAGTTGTGCATCACGTAATGGCTTCAAGGAGTTGGACATTTTGGAAAAACTTTTTACTGACTATATAAAAATATGCATGTTCCCTAAGGGTCCAACTCAGTGAATTTCCACAAATATCATAGAACCAGCACCCAGAAGTAACAAAATTGGGCTCTCAGAATTAGTTTCTTTAGGATGATTTGTCTTCAGTTTGACAGTAATTATATATGAAAAGTGGGCTATTTAATATGAAAACTTGAATCTTATAGCCTTTCATGGAAAATATTGCCAAAATATTTTTCCAGATCCTTCTACTCAAATAGTAGGTTTTTCTTGAAGCCTTTCTAATGATCACATGTTGCCTCTAGTGCATTTCATCAACAGAATCTGGAGGGGGTTACTGTAATTATGGAACAGCTGAAATAACATGTCATGTAAGGCAGCCTGTATTTGTTTTCTGAAACATTTACTATTCCTCTTTGCCATTATGGTTTCTAGACTTGGTCAGCGGGTGGAATAATCTCAAGAATCAAATCATACTCCTTCCCAAAGCGTGACCACAGAAAGGTGCTAAAGAGTCCCCTGCTTGCTGTCCCTGACTGAGTGGTAGGACAGACCCGCACTCAGCACCCACGCTCTGCCCTGTGGCTGCCCCTCCGTGTGCACTGCTGCCGACCCTCCTGCTGCTCTGGTCTCATGTCCCTGCCATGTGTAGCCCTCATGGGCAGCCCGTGCCCAGTACTCATTGTGCTTTCCATGTGGGTCCAAGTCCCTTTGCTGCAAAGTCCATCACCGTGAGCACGCTCTCTCTGCTACAATGCGCACTTGGAAGTCGTCTCTGCCAGTGTAATAAGTGGGAGGGAATTCTCATATGGGAAAGTCTTTTCAAAGGAAACTAGAATCACATGCTGCAGTGTTATGGTAATTGACTAGATAAATTACACATTGGTGGAAGGAATAGCCAAAGTAGAGTGGATCCTGCCCAATGACTACACAAGGTCATTGATTTTATAAATATCAAGTGCCATAGTAACTTCATTGTAGCTGTAGAGTTCCAACACAGAACCTGAAGTATATCATATATAAAGACAAGGTGGAATTTGAGGATTAAAGCATCCTTTTTACTTATGAGACAGTAAAGCTGACAACATATGGGCTCTCCTGGTGGCTCAGTGGCAAAGAACCCACATGCCAATAGAGGATACACGGGTTTGATCTCTGGCTCGGGAAAATCCCCTGGAGAAGGAAATGGCAACCTACTCCAGTATTCTTGCCTGAGAAATCCCATGGACAGTGGAGCCTGGTGGGCTACAGTCCACAGGGTTGCAAAAGACACGACTTAGTGACTAAACAACAGCAACAAAAGCTGAAGTATAATGCATATTCATATTTTGCTGTATGATTGAATTATGAGGTAAATAAAAAGTTTTTTTAATGACTCAGTTTTAATGAATCACCTCCCTCAAGAAAT
This sequence comes from Bos indicus x Bos taurus, assembly GCF_003369695.1. Lineage (NCBI taxonomy): Eukaryota > Metazoa > Chordata > Mammalia > Artiodactyla > Bovidae > Bos > Bos indicus x Bos taurus. The sequence continues at coordinate 86,986,355 of NC_040083.1, read as the reverse complement.
ATTTATAACATGTATATGGATTTCTTATTTTTTTAGTTTTATCATTGTGGTATAAAATTATTTTATTAATAATTCTTTCCACTTTCATATCCAGTTAGTACTTTTCCAGACATATGTGCTTAGTTGCTCAGTCGTGTTCCACTCTTTGTGGCCCCATGGACTGTGGCCCACCAGGCTCCTCTGTCCATGGGGATTCTCCAGGCTAAAATACTAGAGTGGGTTGCCATGCCTTCCCCCAGGGGATCTCCCCAACCCAGGGATCGAACCCAGGTCTCCCACATTGCAAGTGGATTCTTTACCATCTGAACCATCAGGGAAGCCCAAGAATAATGCAGTGGATAGCCTATCCCTTCTTCAGGGGAACTTCCCAACCCAGCAATTGTATTGCAGACAGATTTTTTATCAGCTGAGCTGCCCAGGAAGCCCCTTTTCTAGACATGTCAGCATATAATCAAGCATCAGTTCATGAAGCAGATTGCCTGAAGTACTTAGCAGAAACAACATAAATGAAAAGCTTAAAAGCCCTGAGATTTTCTTTCCTAGTGGGCTGTTATATTCTAGATATTTTCAATCTTGTTGACTACGAAAAAGAGAAGTGAGTTTAATGTAGTGTTTGAGGGGGAAAGTTAGGTGATAAATCTGAATGGAGGAACTATCTGTTTTGAGGCCACATTCTCAGTCAGGGTGGATCAGCTCATGGGAAACATCAATTATGTTGGGCTATTGCTCTTAGAGGACTGACCCTGAGAGCGTGTCCATGCCATGTTAGGAGCTGGAAGGCTGGGAGGTTGTCAAAGGAATGCATACTCTATGCCAGTACCCCTTTTGCCCCATGACTTGGTGTTTGTTTCAAGCCACCAGGGCCAATAGGTGATTGAGGCTTTGGCCTTGAAGAGGTCAGTATTCCCCGTGGTCCAAGGTGAAACTATCCACGGCTGCCACCTTCTGGCCCTCCTGGCCCTCAACCCCTGTCGGCACACACCCCTTCTCCTTGGGGAGGGTGCACCTAGTTGTCAAGATGGCATCTCATAGGACCATTTTCTGGGGAAAATAGGCCAGATGGTGCCCCATCAACTGAGGTGATTCAAAATATGCTCTGGTTCAGGGTGCTTTTCAACCATGAGTCATCTCTTTGAGTCCTTAATCAAACACTGCAGTGACAAAACTTCATATTATAGTACAACCTGGGGAAGGACACTGAGTTGCGCGTTCATGGAGCCCCATCGGCAGGCTTAGAACCTTTCACGCACCTGGCTTCCTTGGCCCCTTCGTGCATGGACTCTGTGTGGCAGCCATGGAGGAGTCCCTGTGGACTTGGACCACACTCTTGACTCCCACCACTTGGTTATCCATCATTCTCTTTCTGACGGCCCAAGGCCCGTGTGCTGATGCACAGTCCTCCATCCATGTGCAATCCCAGACATAAGCAATTTCACTGCAGAGAAGACACAGCTTTCCACATTTACCTTAATTCTGTAGTGTCCAAGGGCATCATTCAGGGAGGAGAATGTGATCAGTCAGAGATGTATGCATGAAACACCCACATTGCACTCACACACATACACACACATAGGTAATTTTTAACACACTTAAGTACATATTTATATACACATCTGTATACATGTACACACACACATATATATATTGACTTATCACTAGGGCTTGCCTTCCACAACTGTTGGGGCAAGTTCAATGTCCATAGGGCAAGTCATCAGGAAGGGAGGATAAGCAAGGTGGAACTGTCATTAACAGCCAAGGGTCAGTCACTCCCCCGCCCCACCCCTCTTAGAAAAGTCTCAACCTCTTCTAAGAACTCTTGACTTATTAAGTCAAGCCAACCCAGGATAATCTCCCTAAATAAAATCAACTAATTAAGAATTTTAATTACCTCTCCAAAATCCCTCCACAGCAGTACCATGATCATAGCTTGAGTCAATAACACAGCACTATCATTCAGGCCAGTCAGGGTGACACGTCAAGACGCTATCACCCCAGGAAACAGTAACCCAGCGCTGTGAAGAAATAAGCCCCTCTCCCACCCCTGTCCTTATTCCGAGCAGCCCGAACCCACTCACCCACAGTGATACAGAAATATGCAGAAGATAAGATCTAGTAGGCCTTTAGATTAAAGAAGAATGTCTAAAGAAATTGAAGAAAATATCAGTAAGACTACCAAAAAATAAAATACATGTGTGGATAAGAATCAAAACATCTTCCAAAGAAACATAATAAACTTGGAATAAATATTAGTAGTGATCATATATGTATATATACACATATACATATATAAGGTCAATATCTTTACTATATAAAGAAATTATATAAAGCAATAAAAGTTTTAACTATCTACTAGATTAGTGGGCATAGGATAGTTTATAGGAAAGAAAATATAAACACTTCTTAAGCATAGGAAAAGCTGTTGCATTTCATAAGAGAAATGCGAGTTAAAACTATGGTGCTCTCTTATGTCCATCTGTAAAACTAGCCCAAATAAATAAGCTTGGTGACACCACACAACAAGTGTGTGGTGAGTAAGCTGTACTTTATTGGAGAAGTGTGAAATGGTGCATGTCTAACATTGCATCATTGACAAAGTCTGGAAATAATTTAAAAATCAATGAGAAATAAATGAAATCAGTTATAAAATTCATACCACGATGGGTAGCTGAGATATAGAGTCATTTCCAAAATGCAATGTTAATTGAAGATGACAAAGTCGGGCACAAATATATGTGCAGATACAGTGTAGAATGTTCTAGAAGAATATAGCAAATACTGATAGCACTCGTTGCCTTGGGAGTAGGAAATGGCGTGTCAAGGAGACCCATTTTTTCATTGAAATCCTGTTGTGCCTTTTAAAATTTGCCCCTCTTAAATTACTTAATCACTTTTAAAAGACAATTAAATGTTAGAAGCTAATTAATCTGATTAATACTGTGGAAATACTTTTCTGGCTAAAAGAGGGCTATTGACTATTTAAATTTATAACAGCTTTGAAGTATGCATTGAGCTTTCATAAAAGCCAAAAATATCAGTAGTTCATTAACAAAGAGAAGCATTGTATGATTTAAGCAATGAATTAAAAATATTTTAATTGCTCACCAGAAATATTTTAGGAGAACTAATACTTAGGTCTTAAAAAATAAAAGAGGAATTTTCCATTATTTAACCAGTCATGAAAAAGACTTGTGGGAATTATGTCAAATATCCCATCTGTTAAGGTATAAATGACTTTCTTGAATTTGTTTATTTGTTCAATATGAATAGTTGTTTTTTAAATAATTCAGGCACAAAATGGATGTGATAGAGCCTGAATTAACTCTAGCATGCAGATAGTTAATGACAAATGTGTTATGATTTGCAGAATATTATTAATCAGATAATTTGAAATGTTATGACAAAAACTTAAGGGCAGGAGTATTTTTCTTTAGATATTAGTAACATTTTAACACTTGAAAACATGAATGAATTTAACTGAAAATAATACAAGCATAATCTACCCTCTCCTTGCTTCCTGCCATCACTTACTCTAAGGACTGGTAATCCTTACATGAATAAAATCCCTCCTATTGTTAGCATTGGAATATTTTTCTTTGCTGCCTTAAGTATGTAAACCAATCCTTCTATTGAGGATGACTGTCAGTTTGAACAACAGCAGCCTTAAAGACTGTGCTTCTGTTTCAGAGTTCAAAGGCACGTTCTCTAAGATGAAACATAGCGTTCACATTTGTCTTCGTTGTGGAAAAATGTTCTAGAATTTCACATTCAAATCCATTTTTCAGGTTTTATTCCAGCACCTACATTGCTGACTGGAATACTTTTAGACATTTTAACACGATTCATGAAGAATCAGCTAGGAGAAAGAAAGAAGGAGTTCTTAAATCATGCCCATGTACTTGGTAATGTGGAAGCAGTGGGCCACACCCTTGAGAAAATGTTTCCACATCATTATAAAGGACCAGCTCTTAGAGCTTTGCTTCTAAGGTGAAGGAAGATTAATTAGGACAGCCAAGTGCTTATTTTTATGGATCTGAAGCAAACGGAAGGTTATTTCATGCCCTGACCAAGGAGAGTCTGCCTTTAACTCTGGGCCCTTGGACTGGGACCAACGTCATTCCACTGAAGACCAGAGCTGTGTCTGGTTTGGGCAGCTACAATTTCTGAAGCCTACTGGCTATTTTTGTCATCGCAGTGGTTGAATATATTGTCATCATTATTACTGCTGTTACATGACTTGAAAATGTGTCTTAAGTCTAAAAATTAAGGTCTAGAAATGAAAATCAGAATACCTGGCAAAAAATGTTCCCGAGTCAGGAAACTCTGAATTAGCTCCATAAAAGCAATGTATTTTTCTTTTTTGTTCACTTCTGAATCTGTACTTCTTAAAAATAGGCACTCAAAGGATATTTGTCAAATATATTTTCTACTTGCAGCTAAGTAGCCAACAAGAGATCAGGGATCATAATTTATAACCTGTGCTTAGTCACTCAGTTGTGCCTGACACTTTTCAAGCCCATGGACTGTAGGGCGCCAGGCTCCTCTGTCCATGGGGATTCTCCAGGCAAGAATACTGGAGTAGGTTGCCATGCCCTCCTCCAGGGGATCTTCCCAACCTAAACAAATCCTATTTTTATTATTGTGGAGTGATCTGTTTTTACAATTTTTTGAAAATTGTAAAAATACAAGTTTTGAATTTACAAAACTTAAAACTCACAAATTGCGCTTTGGAAGGTGGAAAGCTAAGGTAGCTAGTACCCTCTAGTGGTGTCCTGTGGTTTGACTTCGGTTTCAAATATCAGCAAAAGTAGAGGGAAAGCAACAGTCAACATTTCATTTATACCTTGTTCTCTATGCAGAAAAGGGGATGTTATTGATTAGGGCAGAATAAATGATAAAATACAGAGCAGAAATAATAACTACAGATGATATAATGGATCAGCAATATATTTTTCATTAAATTAAAAGGCATTTCAATTCTAAGCATTAACAATACTTTGCTAATTTATCATTTTGCCTTAGAGTTCATTGTTTACAAAGTCCTCAAATCTTATTTTCAATCAAGCATTTGATTCCATAGGGTTTTGTTGTTGTTCTACTGAATGGTAGAATCACCAAGTGCTTTGGGAAAGATGAAACTTGCATTTGTAGCTTCATCTTCAAATAAAGTCAATACGGCCTTTTTAGCAGACACAGTAGAAAAACCTCCCATTTCTTCCAAAGAGCATTCTCTTTGGAGTGTATTTCCATTCTCTGTCCCAGTCAGGGTAGGGAGGGCCGAGGGGTCCAGGCAGGGAGCTGATGTGGTTATTGAGGGAAACTCTGGGTTTAGGCTACAAAGTCTGGTAACCACATAGGGGTCTAAGTGGGCAGTGTTGAAATGAAGCCCTTGAACCACCTTGGCTTAAAAGATGGGGCTCAACCTTCTCGAGAGGAGACCCACAACCCATTTTCTTATCCATAGACAAGACAGACAAGGGATGGACACCACACAGCCAATGAAAGTATGCATCACTCTGTCCAGGGCTGTAGGCAAACTGTGGCCATCACTACTGATTCCTATTCCTCATGCCTAGTGTCTTTTTCAGTACTTTTTACATCCCCACCTCTGTTTTTAAATTCTCCCTGGCAGGATTCATATCACAGATCATTGCATTCTGGCTTCAAATGTAACAGCCTTTATGAAGTCTTTCTGCTCCAGAGAACATCCCATCAGGGTGGAGGGGCTGCAGTCCTGGGATACATCCCTAAGTGGGCAAAGAGTGGGAGGCCTTCCAGTGCAGAGAAGGGGTATCGGTGCCTTCTCCTTGTCCATAATGGCTGGTCCTGGGGTCATGGTTTTGCTTTTGAGTTCAGAACCTTCCTACCTCGAGGGAAAAAATTAGAGAAGTTGAAATGATAGTCAATGCAAACCTAAAAGAGAATTTATTTTTTAATTTGAAAACTATTTCAATCTTGTAGTTTGATTACCGGAGGGGACTAAGCAGAGCAGGAGTATGGCAAGCTTTGGGAATTACCTAGTTTCTCCTAGGACAGTTCCGTTGAGACAGGGTAATTATAAATAAAAAGTGAACTAACTGTATATCCAAGAGTCTTATAATCATATGTTAATTTTTTAAAGTGGTATATTGTTATTTGGAATTATCCACACCTATTAATAGAACTTGAGAGAGAATTCATTTTTAAATCACATTAAAAGTGTTTACATTTCACACCTCCCAGTTTGAAGTTTATCTCCATTCACTGGTTCATTCATGTTATGTTTGTTGAACACATTTTTATTTAGCAGTGGTTGAATGAACAATTTAGCAACCAAGCTCTGGTGCAGTGAATAAATGATTATATCCCCTGTGACTTATATTCTATTTTCATTCTTGATACATCACAGCTGTTTCTATTAAACAGTTTGATAAGAATGCTGAGATAGTCATCAGAAAATGGATACAGTGGCATTCCATTGACACATAAGAGTGGATGTCCTTTAGCTTGTCAGAAGGGCCTTTGCAATGGTGAGCCAGGGCTCTATAGAGCTCGGTAAGCAGCAAGAAGACAGTTTCAGGCACAAGTGACCATGTCGCAGAAGTGATGCACTGTGACTTCATTACTGTATTTTTGGATCCCGAGCTGGGGATGTCAGGAAGGCAGGTGAACATTCTGTGTGTGCCAGTAGATAAGCGACTGTGTAAAATTCAGCTTACTGTCTGTTTCTCTAAATTTCTCCAAAATATGGCAGTATCTCATTTCTTCATGGCCAGTGTTTGGGCACTGCTAAAAAAAAAAAAAAGTGGGTATATAAAATTTCTTTCTACTCAACTCATGCCAAAAAGATAATTTGAACCATGGTTTTTCTGTGAACCAAATTTAGTAGCAATATTCTTGTTTGGGGGCTTCCCAGTTAGCTCAGCTGGTAAAGAATCCGGTTACAGTGCAGGATGACCCTGGTTCGATTCCTGAGTCAGGAAGATCCCAGGAGAAGGGATAGGCTACCCACTCCAGTATTCTTGGGCTCCCCTGGTGGCTCAGACAGTAAATAATCCACCTGCAATGTGGGAGACCTAGGTTCAGTCTCTGGGTTGGGAAAATCCCCTGGAAGAGGGCATGGCAACCCATTCCAGTATTCTTCCTGGAGAATCCCCATGAACCGAGGAACCTGGTGGACTACAGTCCATGGGATAACAAAGAGTCAGACATGAGTGAGTGACTAAGCACACACCTTTGTTTTTAGTTGAGGAGAAAGGTGGATCTCCACTGAGATGGAGACTTTTGGAAGGGAAAAGATATAGAAATATAACAGTGGATTTCCCTCCATTATTTCCTGCTGCAAATTGATGCAAATCAAATAAATAATAAGGAAAGGTTGCCATTAATAATGGCCAGCAAGGCTTTTTTATCTGCGTCAGTTACCTGCTCTGAGTACAAGGAAGAAATACCTGCCTTCAGGTTAGCAAAATCAGGCTTCCCTGTCTCAAAGGGTTGGTAGATGAGGATGATGACAGTAGTGACAATTAACAGGGGAGCACTAGACCCTGGGATGCTAGCAGCCGCTTCATCTTGGTACCTCTAGCTTACTGACCAGACCCACACTACCCTCTGGCATCTACCCAAATGTTGCTAGATCTCCACAGATTGTAAAGATACATGTGGATACTGGGAATTCATGGATGCTTTAAAGTTGGGAAGTGGGCTGAAGCAGCTGGTGGATACTTAATGTTTGTTTTTCAATAACTTCTCTGTAATATTAGAAAGAATTAATGGAGGAGAATGAATCCAAGGGGATAATGAAAATCCTCAGCATCTTTTAGCAAGTGGAAGTAGGATTTGAAAGGGCAAGTAAGTAGGTGGGAATTCCACCGAAACAGTTCTGGTTAATTCTCTCACACACCCTCTGGGATCCCTGCAGGCCCCTTCTGTTATAGAAGCATGAGCTTTATTTAGCCTTCACAGCATCCCATCAGTTGCCCGGGGAATGAGATAAGCCATGCTGTTGTTGTTGTTTTCCTGTCTCTTTTCCTGGTTCCTTCCTTTGTCTTCCCTGCTTAAGTTAAGATGTGATTATTTGAAAATAAAAATTAGTATGCAGGCCAACTCAACAGTGTTATTCATGAAGAAAAATGAGCTGTTATCATTTGTGTGCCTCAGACCCGCACATCCTCAGGGAACCAGGTGGATAGTTCTACAACATTCAACCCTTATGAGCCAGAACGAGGACCGTGGGCCAACGAGAGAGGTAAGAGCTGCCCCTTTGGTCCTGGGCATTCACAGCGCAAGGATGCCTCCCACAGTCCCTTGCGAATGGCAGGGCAGGCTCACCCTGCTGTCAGCAGCTGTTACAGGCCCTGCTTAGCAGTGAGTGATCCTGTCATCTGGGGGCAGGTGGAATATGCCATGTGTCTACGAGTAGTGGTGTCTGTTGGATGAAATGGTCTGTACAGCCTCCCTCACAATAAATCAGCCATGTTGAAAATATCCTTCCAACCCCCTGCTTCAGAATATTTCACCTTTTCCAGTAATAACTGACGCTACTTAAAGTTTCCATTTCTAAGATCTGTTCTTGGAAAGATGTCTGTGTCCAGGAGTAAATTCAGATGGAGGTCCAGCAATGGGTAGCTGGTAAAAACTGAAGAAACGTCTAAGTTTTGGGATTCTAGACATGTTCAGGGAACTGCAGTGATTCTGTGAGGGCAGGAGAGGAAGCACCCCTTCAAACTCACGAGGCCTCTACAAGACTGGTCAGAAATGGGGCCTCTGGACCAGCTTCTTAGGTTTTCTAGGTTGCCAAAGGTTTTTGTTTTAGTTGGTAAACCTGATCTATTTAATGCTACAAAAAGTCAACCCCAAAATTAGTAGCTTAAATCAGCAACAGTTATTTAATTATCTCATGCAGATCAGGAATCTGGGCAAGGCTGAACGGGGCCATGGCAGCATGGGGCCTCTTACAGGCAGGTAGGGGGTGGAGCTGGGCTAGCAGGAGTGGAGACCATGGTGGGACTAGAACCAAGGCACTGGAGGCCAGCCAGCATCTTTCATCTCCAGGATATGGAGCCTCAGAGACTCTTCATCTGGTCTCTCCACCTGGACGGGCTGGGGCATTCTCACAGCATAGAAGGAGCCAGGGCAGTTAAACAACTGCATGAAGTCTGAAGCTTCAAGAGTCCCAGCAACCCAGACAGAAGGTGCATGGCCTTTAGGACCTGGCCTGAGTATATCACAAGCATCACTACTGATGTACTCTATCGGTGGACATGATTACAGAAGCCATGGAGGGGAGGTGACGTAGAACCCGCCTCTCAGTGAAGGAGGGCCAGGATTTTCAGACGGAGTTTAAAGGCACCACAGTCCATTAGGAGTGCTAATGGTAAAGAATCCACCTGCCAGTGCAGGCGAGGCAAGAGATACAGGCTCAGCCCCTGGGTTGGGAGGATCCTCTGAAGTAGGGGGTGGCAACCCACTCCAGTATGCTTGCCTGGAAAATTCCAGAGGAGCCTGGCAGACTACAGTCCATGGGACCCCAAAGATTTGGACGTGGCTGAGCACATCTGTCTCTGCTGCTGACAGGAAAACTCTTTCTTGATGTACTTTAGTGCAAGAACAGGGGTCAAGAACAACAAAGATGAGGGTCTTTTTCCTACCCTGCCATCGCTGGGAAAGGCTGTGCTCACAGGCGCTATAAATGCCCAAGATAACCAAGGTCATGAAAGGCAAGGCATGACCCCAGGAGGCAAGAGCAGGGGACAAGGTCATGAAAGGCAAGGCATGACCCCAGGAGGCAAGAGCAGGGGACAAGGTCATGAAAGGCAAGGCATGACCCCAGGAGGCAAGAGCAGGGGACAAGGTCATGAAAGACAAGGCATGACCCCAGGAGGCAAGAGCAGGGGACACGGCAATTTCACGTGGGATCAAGTTCACAGGCTGCCAGCTTCCTAACTCCTTTTCAGAAGCTCAGAGAGAAGCCTTGCCCATGGACACTGAGGTCTACGAAAGCCCCTATGCAGACCCCGAGGAGATCCGGCCCAAGGAGGTCTACCTGGACCGGAAGCTGCTGACCCTGGAGGACAAGGAACTGGGCTCTGGGAACTTTGGGACTGTGAAGAAGGGCTATTACCAGATGAAAAAGTAAGTCAAAAGTTTGCACCATTTCCCTGCACTTATTTTCACGTGAGCTTACATTCTAGAAACTACCATATATACATGTATCGTGTTCTTTTAATCCCAGACACAAAATGTAATGTGGCATGGCTAAATCCTTTGTGGTTGACTGTATAATTTTTGTTCATTTCTGGTACAATTACAATGAAAGCGTCCATTATATATATTAACTGTGTATGTAATAGTTTAGATGTATTGTGTGTCCTTTATTGCAAATTAAGAAATAGAGTCAATGAAAACATAAGAAAATAAAAACATCATATTTTACCACTCAAACACTGCAACCGTTAACAAACCTGAGTGTCTATAATTTTCAGGTCTCTATATGCACATGCATGCACATATGTATTATTTAAGATGCAATCATTCATTGATAACAGTGTTTTCACTTACTTTCTTTGATTTTTAAAAATTGTGTCTCATTTCTCTTAGCCAGAAAATTCTTGATGACAAGTATCATTAGTATAATTATTTATCTGCTCTAGTCTATAATTTCAAAGAACAGTATGTATTATGTGTGTGCATGTGTGTATTAAGGTGCTCCAGTCGGGTCCGACTCTTTGCAACCCTATGGACTGTAGCCTGCCAGACTTCCCTGTTCATTGGATTCTTCAGGCAAGAATCCTGGAGTGGGTTGCCATTTCCTTCTCCTGAGGCTCTTCCCAACCTAAGGATTGAACCCATGCCTCTTATGTCTCCTGCATTGGTAGGAGGGTTCTTTACCACTAACACCACCTTGGAAACCCTAGTATGTAGTATATAACAATTAAAATTGCTAGATTACTAAAAATCTCTTTGTACTTTATTTGGTGCTTAGAAGGCATCTGTCATGGAATTTTCAGTAAAATTGGTTTCTAAAGTCCTTTGAAACAAATCCTCTGAAAATCTATGTCCAAGCTAGGAAGTTACTGATATGAATATAATTGGGTTTGGTTGTTTGATGCTATTTTAAATTTAAGGAATTTGTATACAGTTTTTTCCTTGAGCAGATAAAAGGGTCAAAAATACAAGCAAGAGTAGGCACAGAAACATGCTTTTAATCATACGCCTTTCACCATATGTGTTTATATATGTGTATATATATGTTATTGTTCAGTCACTAAGTTATGTCCAAGTGTGTGTGTGTGTGTGTATATATATATATATATGACATATGACAGATATATAAAGTCATATATATATAGATATATGACTGCTATGTTTACTTTTAAATAAATTAATATATGTCCATTATTTTATAAAATGAATACAAATTATCCTGTATTAAGGTATAAATTTTCTCAACTTGTTTGTGATACTCAATTCCTTGCTTAATTAAATATACAAATTGACATGGACATGACCATAGATACATAATTTCAACTAGAGATGTGGGGAGAGGAAAGGCCACATAGGTTAACTGGGGGCAAAATGATGTTTTTACAGTATTGAGTCTTCATATCAATAAGCATGACTCATCTTTCCATCTACTTGGGTCTTTAATTTCTCTGAGCAAAATTATTTAGTTTTTTGTGTAAAGGTCTTGCACAGCTTAGTTGCTGGATTCATTCATAGGTATTTAGTATCTTTGGTTTTATATGTGGTATAATTTTAAAATTTTTACTTGCTATTCCTTGGGCTTGCTTGAATGCAAGAATATGATTTTGTCTGTTTCCCTGATGTCCAACAACTTTTCTTAAAGTCTTCTATTATTTTTCACTCATTATTTCCAGTAGTTTATTTGTGTATTGTTTGACCCAGAAATATATCATCTATAAATAACAAGAGTTTGATTTCATCCCGTCCAATTCTCATACTTCTACACTTCTTCCTTGCCTTATTGTATTAACTAGAAACTGTGGTTCAATGTTAAATAAAAGTGCCAGTGGTCACATTCCTCATTCCTGATTTCAGGCGGAAAACTTTCAATATTTCACCGGTAGGTTCGTAGCTGCTCTTTATCAGATTATGGAAGTTTCCTTTTATTTCTACTTTTCTGAGAGATTTGTTTTTAATTGTAAATGTGTGTTACATTTTTGGTTTACTTTTTCTCCTCTGCTGATAGTCTTTTTCTCCTTTGTTGTGTTTATGGATGAATTACACTGATTGATTTTCAGATGTTTCACCCAACTTGCATTCCTGGATCAGATCAAATCAGATTAGATCAGTCGCTGAGTCATGTCCGACTCTTTGCGACCCCATGAATCACAGCACGCCAGGCCTCCCTGTCCATCACCAACTCCCGGACTTCACTCAGACTCACGTCCATCGAGTCAGTGATGCCATCCAGCCATCTCATCCTCTGTCGTCCCCTTCTCCTCCTGCTCCCAATCCCTCCCAGCATCAGAGTCTTTTCCAATGAGTCAACACTTCGCATGAGGTGGCCAAAGTACTGGAGTTTCAGCTTTAGCATCATTCCTTCCAAAGAAATCCCAGGGTTGATCTTATGAATTATATATTCATTATATCCTTCTCATAAAGCACTAAATTAAATTTTCTAATATTTCCCTTTGCATTTTTGCATCTACATTCATGGGAGATATCAGTAAATTATTTTCCTGTAATTTTTTTGTCGGTTTTGGCATCAGGCTAATGATAACCTCATAAAATGAGTTGGGGAGTTCCCTTCCTCTTTTTGTTTCTGGAAAAGTTTGTGAATGTTCTTTCTTCCTTAAACATTGGAAGAATCAAGAGGTTTATGCTTGTTAATTTTGACCCTTACCTCACACCATACGTGAAACTAATTCCAGATGGATGGTAGACTGAAATGTGAAAGGTAAAACAATAAGCTATCTAGAGATGGCATAAGATTATATTTCCTTGATCTCAGGAGGAAGATGCAGAGGCTTCTTGGGTACTGGATAAGTTCTATACTTCCATCTGTGTAGGAACTGCATCTTGTGTGTAATGTGTAAATACTCTTGAGTTCTACACTGCAGCTATATGTTCTTTTCCAAATGTATGTCAGACTTACTCTGTTATTATATTTTTTAACCTATTTTATTTGATACTTCTGTTTTTATTTTCTACTTTTGAAGTTCAACAAAAGAGTTATACTTCCTGCATTTGTGGAAACTTTATCATGAAAAGATGCAGTTTTTCAAACTGTACATAGTTAAGTGCTATTTATTTATTTAAGCCCCACTATGTCAGGATATTTTCAAGACTTTAAACACGACTTAGATGATGCTTTTATTCAAAAATGGAAAACAATTAGTTTTTTTCAAACATTTTGAAGCATGCTTGAAATGAACAAAACTCAGTTTTTAGAAGTGTTTTGTAAATTATAAGCTTCAACAGTGCATGCTTTTTAATTCTGCATCTGGAAATTCATTGTAACACATATTAAAGGCATGTTGCAATTACATACATTATACATAATAATGTGATAAATCTCAAGATGTTACTGGAATCCATGCATGTCATAGTTTTTAAAGTTTATTTAAAAGTTATTTAAATATTCTACAGTGTGTCAGCTTTCTGGTTGGTTGGGATATTCTTCGGCACTCTCCCATTATTTTCAGCTAATTAGGTATTACTCCCTGTCTACAAAATGAGAGAACATGATTGAAGAATTAGCCATGTACAACAGACACATTTCCACTCTGTGGCAGGTATTTCCATATCATCATTTCCAGCACAGGAATTATGCTTCATGGAAGATAATTATACGTGAGCCACTTTGAAAAGTGTCTTATGTGTTCTGATTTCTTTTGCAGAGTTGTGAAAACAGTGGCTGTGAAAATCCTGAAAAATGAGGCCAATGACCCTGCTCTTAAGGATGAGTTATTAGCAGAAGCGAATGTCATGCAGCAGCTTGACAACCCTTACATTGTGCGCATGATAGGGATATGTGAAGCTGAGTCCTGGATGCTGGTCATGGAGATGGCAGAACTTGGTCCACTCAACAAATATTTACAACAGAACAGGTATCCTTAGGTGCCTCAGCAGCTTATATGTGAGGGGCAGGGCCTGTCTACCCAATGAACATCATAGCCTGATTTCTTCCAGAACCCTTGTCTCCTCTAGTGCCTTCCCAGAGTTGGCCCACAATCAGGGACCTTGAGTGGGGAGGTTTGAGAGCTGTAGTCTTTGGATTAAGTGTTCTTTAGCTCTTAATTTATAAAGAAAAACTCTAATTCAACAATGTGGTCTCCTTTGCTCATGTCATACTGGCCTGGTGATAGAGTCAGCCCTAGACTATCTTGGCAAGCATTCTCCCCTTACCAGGCAGAAAGAATGTGCTCTTTTAAAAGAAACAATTAAATAAACATTTTATATGGGAAATCAGTGATATTTTACATATCTGGCTCACTACTGCATTCCCATAAGTAATTATTTTTGAAAATACCCATTGCTGTTAATTCATTGCAACCATCAATGGAGTAATCATGCTATGCTCATCTCCAGCCATGGTTGAGATAGAGAGTCATGAGGAATAAGTCGTAACAATAGCCACTGATTACTTTATCCCATTTGCACCTGTTTGTACTTCACTGGGACTCAAGGTTGCTGTTCTTACCTTTTCAATATTGGAAAGAGGGTTCTAACTGAACCCTGGCTCTCCATGAGACAGGTCTGACCACCCTGTTATACTGCTTTTCATGTAATTCAAAGCACATGTTGAAAATTCTAGCAGCTGAATACCAGTCACCACCACTTATGACTCTTGCTTTAGAAGAATAGGAAATAAGTTGGTTCATATTCTCTCTGTATAAGAAGCATGGTTGGTTGTTCTGAAATGGACTCCTGTTCACTATCATTAATGACATATGTGTGACTTTCAGGCATGTCAAGGATAAAAACATCATAGAGCTGGTTCATCAGGTGTCTATGGGAATGAAATATTTGGAAGAATGCAATTTTGTGCACAGAGATCTGGCTGCAAGGAATGTCTTGCTGGTTACTCAACATTATGCCAAGATCAGTGATTTTGGACTTTCCAAAGCACTTCGTGCTGATGAAAACTACTACAAGGTATGAACAACTTACCCACCACTGAGAGCAGCTGGTAGTAAAAATCTGAAATGCAAATATATGGTTCTTTATTTTATTTTGGTAAGATTTCAAGAAGCAATTTCCCCATAGAAAAATAACTGTGTAAGAAATGTTCTTCTTAAGCTTTGATTCTATTGTTAAAAAGATGGAAATAGTCTAATATGTCACAACTTGAGATTTACTCAGAATAGTATGTTCCAAACTATGTTCCTTAGAATAATGGGGAATCAAGGTATTAATGATGATTCAGCTGGAAAAAACAAGAATAGAATTCATTTGTTAAATTACTTTGGAAAACATGTATTGGACAGGTTGACTCTAGTAGGATTTTTCAAAGCTCTTCTATGAATCCTCAAATGAACTAATAGCAAGTAAAAGAAGGGAAAAAAGTAAAAAAAGCCCCATCCTCATATGAACTCAGTCACAGAGTGTATGTAGAGTCTACCCTGGCCAATTGGAAAATGTAACAGAGACCAGATAGTAGAAAAGGGTGTCAAGAACACATTCTCAACTCTTCATGACCCTGGGAATGTCCAGAAGTCTCAGGAATAGATGACATACCCTGATGATCTAACTAGTGAATGGCAGGATGAGAGTTGTGGAGTTTCCCTGAGTGCCACACCACAAAGTGGCTGGAGAAGACACCTAAGTGACCACATACACCCACCCATGCTTTCTCTGAGAGACAGCAGTAGGTATGGCAGCTGGTGATGGATAGCAGATCTTAGTCAGTGAAGGGTCAGCACAAAGGCTGAGAAGCAGAAGCAGAGCTCCCATCACAGCTCCTCACTCCATTCTTCATAGACAAGCTGGCCCCAGAGAAGCCACTTCAGAAATGAGACAGAATGTATAAAGCATCAAATGATCCCTTTGATGGGACTGCTAGGAGATGGAGCAAAGGAAACAATAACCTTCAAATAATAACCACACATACACACCAGAAAAAAATAGATTTTAAAGTTAGAGACACTTTGGAACATGCACTTCATGATATAAGTAGGAAGAAGAAAATACAGACTATCTAAAGCAAGGGCTTAAAGAGGAGACAGAGAAGTTTAGATAACAAATAGTCCCAAAACTTGTTGCATTAAAACAACACCAAGCATTTATTTACTCACAGTTCTGCAGTGTGGGCTGGGCTTGGTGGAAATGGTGCATCTCTGCTCCATACAGTGTCATGAGGGTGGTTCCAAGAGGTCAGGAGGATTTATTTCCACTCTGCTCATTCACACCATTAATGACTGATTTGGCATGGGCCATGATCTGGGACTTTCACTGGTCTGTATCCATTTAACAATAACTTATCTACATGTGACTTCTCCATGTACCCCTGGGCTTCCTCACAGCATGGCAACTGGGTCCTGAGACCAAGTTACTCAAGAGGCAGGAAGTAGAGATTGTCACACTCTTAACTTCAGGGCCTAGGAACTGTCTAGGAGTCTTGTCCACTTATTCTATTGGTCAGAGCAACCCCAGATCACCCATATTCAAGGCAGAAGGGAGGAATGTCCAAGAACATGAGGGTCAATTTTTTCAACTGCCACAGATATTAAACAGCATATTTTGAAAAGGGAACAAGCAGATCTCTGAAAGTCTGTAAAGAAGGGAAAGAAAAGGTAGAAGATAGTGTAGTAATAAAAGGCAAAGCATCAGGAACAAGACAGTGGGGTAGGAGATCCAGATTCTGTCCTCCAGAAATGATCAATGGTCAAATAGCTATCCATGAATGAAACAGCTTTGAGAGCTTGTTGTTCAGTCACTCAGTCATGTCTGCCTCTTTGCAACCCCATGGACTACAGCACGCCAGGCTTTCCTGTCCTTCACCATCTCACAGAGCTCCAGAGAGAACTCTGGAGTCCACTTAAAAAGCTTTAGCAACACAGCAGAATGAAAAACATGAGAATAACTGCACTAAAAGGAAAGAACAATAACTTCATTTTGCCTGCATCATCCCATCCTTCAGGTCATTACTTCTCAGTGCCAGGCGAGAACCCAGCTAGAAAGAGTTCTCTTCACCAGGAAAGGGAAAGCCTCAAGAATTCCAGACCCCTGTCTCTGCTTCAAGAGCCCCTGACCCCTTCCTCCTCTCCTCAGGGACCCCACACTTCTTATCAACCTGCCAAGGAATTGATTCTCTCAGAATTTCCCCAGTGGTCCAGTGGTTAAGAATCCACCTTCCAATACCAGTAACATGGGTTCAATCCCTGGTCAGAGACATACTTCAGGGTAGCTAAGCCTATGCACCACAGCTTGATAGCCCATGCACTGCAATTGGAGAAAGCTTGCACACCACAACAAAGGCTCAACACAACCAAAAAACTGTCTTAAAGAAAGGAATGAGGAAAGCCTATGGGACTTATGGGGCACCATAAAGCGAAATGAGTTATGTATTATTGAAGTCCAAGAAGAGAGAATGAAAGGGGCAGAAAGCTTGTTTTTAGAAATAATGACTGAGACTTCCCAAATCTGAGATTTGGGCATCCAAGTTCATGAAGCTCATAGGTCCCAGATAAATTCAGTTGAAATAGATCTTCTCCAAGACACACAATAATAAAACTGTCAAAAAATCAGAAAAAGAATTGTAAAAGCAGCAAGAGATAAAAAAATCTTGTCACTTACAAGGGAGCTCCCCCTAAGGCTACCGACAGAATTCTCAGCACACATCTATAAGCCATAAGAGAGTAGAATGATACAGTCAATGTACTGAAAGAAAAAAAAAAAAATGCCAACCAAGAATACTATATATCCCAAAGAACACTTTATGTCCTTCAGAAATGAAGAGATAAAGACTTTCCCAGCCAAAAAAAAAAGCTGAGGGAGTATATTACCACTAGACCTATATTATAAGAAATTCTGAATTCTTCAAGCTAAAATAAAAGGATGCTAATTAGTAACATGAAAAATATGAAAATATAAAGCATACTGATAAAGGTAAATATCTAATCAAATTTAGCATCCCCCATTACTGTAATATGGTGTTATGTTAATCACTTAATGCTGGCATAAGGGCTAAAGGACAAAAATATTAAAAATAGCTATGGGTACAATAATTTATTAATGGATATATGATATAAAAAACTTTAATTGTGATATCAAAAACATAGCATGTATGGGGAAGAGTGAAAGGGTTAGAGTATTTGGATACAATTAAAGTTAAGTTGTTATCACCTTAAAATAGATTTATATTTGTAAGATATTTTATGTAAGCCTTAGGGTAACCACAAGGAAAAAACCTGCAGTAGATGCATAAAGGATAGAGCAAAAGAAACTAAGTATACCACTATGGAAAATCATCAAATCAGAAAGGAAGACAACAAGAGAGGAAGAAGTGAACATAGGAAATCTAAAATATCCAGAAAACAATAACATGATATTAGTAAATCTTTACCCGTGAATAATTACTGTAATTGTAAATGGATTAAATTTGTCAATCAAAAACCATAGAGTGACTGAAAGGACCAAAAAAAAAAAAAAAGACCCAGCTAATATACTGCCTACAAGAGACTCATTTCAACTTTAAGGATACACAAAATCTCCAAGTGAAGAGATGGAAAAATATATCCCTTACAAATGGAAACCAAAAAGTAGCAAATGTACCTAGGTTTGTATCATACAAAATAGACTTCAATCTAAAAACCTTAGCCAGAGACAAAGGAGGTCAGTCATCCTATAATGGCAAAGGGGTCAATTCATAAAGAAGGCATAATAATAGTAAATATACACGCCCCAACATTGGAGAACCTAAATATATTAAGCAAATACTAACATATATGAAGGGAGAAATAGATAACAATACAATAATTGTGGGGGCTTTCAATACCCCACTTTTAACAATAGATAGGTCATACAAACAGAAAATCACTAAGGAAACATTGGACTTGACCTATACTTTAGACCAAATGGACCTAACAGAATTCATAAGAGAATTCTATCAAACATATCAAGAAGAATTAATGCCCAAAATGGAAGAGGAGAAAATATTCTCAAATTCATTTTACAAGGCCAATGTTATCCTGATACCAAAGCCAGATACAAGGAAAGAAAACTATAGACCAATATCCCTGATGAACTTAGATGCAAAAATTCTCAACAAAATACTAGCAAACTAAATTTAGCAACACGTTACAAAGATCACACATCATGGTCCAGTGGGATTTATTTTTGAATGCAAGGATAGTTCAATATATGCAAATCAGTAAATGTGATACCTCATATTAATAGAAAGAAAGATAAAAATCATATGGTCATCTCATTAGATGCATAAAAGGCATTTGACAGAATTCACATCATTTCATGATAAACAGTCTCATAAAGTTTGGTGTAAAAGGAACATACCTCAACACAATAAAGGGCATGTATGCAAGCCCACAACTGATGTTAAACTCAGTGGAAAATGGTTGAAAGCTTTTTATCTAAGATCAGGAATAAGATGAGTGCTTATTAAACAGTACTGGAAGTCCTAGCAAGAGCAATTAGGGGGAGAAAAGCCTTATGTATCAAAGTTACCTCAAGTTAAAAAAAAGAAATAAAAGGCATCCATACCTGAAAGGTAGAATAAAGTTGTCTTTATTGACAGATGACATAATCTTATACAGTTGACCCTTGAACAACACAGATTTGGATTGTGCAGATCCACTTACACACGGATTTCTTTCACTAAGTATGTACTATAGCACTACATATTTCATTATTGGTTGAATCCATAGATGCAGAACCATGAAGATGGAGAGCCAACTGTAAGGTTATACATGGATTTTTGAGTATATAAAGTGTTGGCACCCTGAACCTCCACATTGTTTAACCCCCACATTGTATATAGAAAACCCAAAGACTGCATCAAAAAGCTGTGAAAACAAATAAACAAATTCAGTAAAATAGCAAAACACAAAATCAACATACAAAAATCAATTGCACGTCTATACACTAACAGTGAACTATCTGAAAAAGACATGAAGGAAAAACTTTCATTTGCAATTGCATCATAACAATAGATATTTAGGAATAAATTTAGCCAAGAAAGTTAAAAGATCTACTGACTGAAAAAAGATATTGATGAAAAATTGAAGAATACACAAATAAATGGAAAGATATCCTGTGTTCATGGATAAAAAGAGTTAATATTGTTAAAATTACCATACTACACAAAGCCATCTACAGATTCAATACAAATCCCTACAAGAATTCCATTTTTCACAAAAATAGAAGAAATAATCCTAAAATTCATATGGAACCCCAAAGACCCTCAATAGACAAAGCAATCCTCTGAAATAATGAAGCTGGATGCATTATGCTTCCTGACTTTAGACTATACTACCAAACTATAGTAAACAAAACAGTGTGGTACTGACATAAAAACAAACATGAAATCCGATGGAACAGAAGCAAGAGCCCATAAGCCTACGCATACATAGTCAAGTAATATTTGATATGGAGAGTCAAGGATATCCAATGGGGAAAAATACTCTTCAAAAATTGGATATTCACATTCAAAATAATGAAAGTGGACCCCTGGACTATAACACTCACAAAAATTAACTCAAAGTGTATTAATGAATTTAAATGTAAGACTTGAAACTATAAAACTCCTAGAAGAAAACATATGGAAAAAGCTCCTCAGCACTGGTCTTGGCAATGATTTTTTAGATATGAAACCCAAAGTACAAGCCACAAAAGCAGAAATCAACAAGCAGGACTATATCAAACAAAAAAGTTTTCTGTATAGCAAAAGAAACAATCAACAGAATTAAAGGTCAACCTAGAGAATGGGAGAAAATATTTGAAAACCATCTATCTGATAATTGGTAATTACCAGAAATATATAAGGAACTCATACAACTCAATACAGCTAAGTAGCAAAAAAACCCATATAATCCAGTTTTTAAATGGCAAAGGACCAGAATGGAAAGATTCTATTTTTCCTATATTTCTATAACAAAAGAAGATATACAAATAGCCAACAAGTACGTGTAAGGGTATTCAACATCCCTAAGCAACAGGGAAATGCAAATCAGAACCACCGTATGTCTCCTCATACCTGTTAAAATGGCTGTCACCAAAAAGATAAGAGATATAAAATGTTAATGAGGATGTGGAGAAAGAGGAACCCTTGTGCACTATTGGTGGGAATATAAATTTGTACAGTCACTATGGAAAGCAATGCAGAGTTTCCTCAAAAAATAAGAATAGAACTATTGTTATCATTCAGCAATCCCACTTCCAAGTATATATTCAAAGACAATGAAATCACTATCTGGTAAAGATATCTTAACTCTCATGTTCATTACGGCATTATTCACAATGGACAAGACATGGGAACAATCTAATATCCATCAATAGATGATGGATAAAGAAAATGTGATGTGTGTGTGAGTGTGTGCATGTGTGTGTATGTGTGAGTAGGCTTAAAACTGTAGACAATACATGGGAAATATCCAGCCATAAAATAGGAGGAAATCCTGCCATTTGAAACAACATCAATGTACCTTGGGGGCTTTCCTGGTAGCTCAGCTGGTAAAGAATCCACCTGCAATGCAGGAGACTCTGGTTCAATTCCTGGGTTGGGAAGATCCCCTGGAGAAGGGATAGGCTACCCAGTCCAGTATTCTTGGACTTCCCTGGTGGCTCAGATGGTAAAGAATCTACCTGCAATGAACCCAGGGAGACCTGGGTTCGATCCCTGGGTTGGGAAGATCACCTGGAGGAGGGCATGGCAACCCACTCCAGTATTCTTGCCTGGAGAATCCCATGGACAGAAGAGCCTAACCAGCTAAAGTCCATGGAGTCGCAAAGAGTTGGACACAACCGAGCGACCAAGCACAGCACAGCACACAGACATACCTTGAGGACATTATGCTAAGTGGAAAAAGTCAGCGAAAGACAAATACTATAAGACCTCACTTGTATGGTAGAATCTAAAAAATGCCAAAGTCATAGAAACAGAGAGTAGATTGTGGTTGCCAGGAGCTGGGAGGTGGGGGAAATGAGAAGATATTGGTCAAAGGGTACAAACTTCTAGTTATAAAATAAATTCTGGAGCTCTAACCTACAAGCCTAGAGTTAAGAGCACTACATTGTATGTGCTCATACTCAGTTGTGTCCAACTCTTTGTGACCCCATGGACTGTAGCCCACCAGGCTCCTCTGTCCATGGGGTTCTCTAGCCAAGCACACTGGAATGGGTTGCCATTTCCTTCAGAGGATCTTCCTGACCCAGGAATAGAACCCACATCACCTGGGTCTCCTGCATTGGCAGCTGGATTCTTTACCACTAAGCCACCTGGGAAGTCCACTACATTGTAAACTTCGAAGTTACTAATAAAGTGGATCTTAAATGTTCTCACCATTTCAACAACAACAACAACAAAAAATGGTAATCTTGTCAGGTGAAGGATGTGTTAACTAATTTTATTGTTGTAAATATTTTGCAGTATATACATGTCTCAGTCATCACACTGTATCCAAAAAAAGCCATGTGAGAAGCAGCCTAAAGAAACTGAACACATGTGAAAAAATGAGAACATGAAGAATTTCTTTAAGAAAACAAAGTGAAATGAAAAACTTTAAAAAGTTAAGAAAGATTAAGGAGAGATGATAGTGGCAGAAGCGAATTAGCTGGGCTCCTGGAGAACTGTGCATGGCAGCATGGACTTGTGCAGCACCAGGACCATAAATACAGATGCCCTTTGATCCAGCAGCTCCTTACAAGTACTCCATACACAGGGCAAATACACACTGTCAGTAATGTTCACTCCAGCGTGATGTGTAAGAGCGAAAATCAGGAAAAAACTTAATGACCTCTCAGCAGGAGGCTGGCTAGATGAATCATAGCAGATTTATGGAAAGCATGCAATTAACTCTTCTAAAAGTGACTTCCTTTGCAAGTGCTGACAGAAATATATCTATGACACATGGCTAAGTAGAAAAATTAAAAAGTAAAGTATAAGAAGTATATGCCTGTAGCTTGATTACCTCTCAAAAAAAGCATGTATTACTTATTTATACTTGTATATAGATTTTTCTGGAAGGACTCAAGAAAAATAATCAAATGTGCTGTCTCTGTTGATGAGACTTGGAGTCTGTGGTGGAAAGAGACTCATTTTCCCTCATGTTTAGGATTTGTCAAAGGTTTATCTTGTAATCAAAATTCAGAATAAACTTCAAATAACATACATGACTAGATTGTTCAGAAAAATCTGAAATCAAAATCTAAAAATAATGCATAAAATGAATGAGGCAGAAGTATAAGCAATGTGCCGTTTAGAGAAGATCTCAGATTAAAATCCCTGAGTTGTCCCCCTCTGGCCACCATAGCGCAGCTGGCCTCCCTCTGTCCACCCCAAGAGATGCCACCAGGGTTATAGTGACTTCCAGGGGAGGTAGTAAGACTTGTCCATGTCACACTGAACCTCATGTCCCTCAGAAAGGGTTTTTCTGGGCAAAATTTTGATCTTTTTACCACCACTTGCTTTTTTAAATTAGAAAGTTTGCAACTTTGTTTTAAATGATACTAGGAAATCTTCTCCCCCAAAATAATCAGGGCTGACTTAAAACTGTGGACAAATGTACAATAATAGTTAAATATATTGTAAACAGCCCAAAAACCATTAAGTAACACTCAGGCCTGACTCCTGCATTGTCATGCCAAACTCCAAGAAGCTGTGAGCAACCAAAGAGGTGAGAGAAAGAGACTTCGAGGATACAAAAACTTCAGTCCGAATCTTAAAAATACATATTTAAACCTTAAAACTTTAAGATTTAATCATATTTTAAGATTCAGACAGAATATATATATAAACACAGGCATTTGTGAGTCGTGATTGTATTGATTTTTAAAATTGCAGTAAAATATACATAACGTCTGGAGGAAGAAATGGCAACCCACTTCAGTATTCTTGCCTGGAGAATCCCATGGACAGAGAAGCCTGGCAGGTTACAGTCCGAGGGGTGCAAAGACTCGGACACAACTCAAGCAGCTTAGCACGAGCATACGTAACATAAATTTTACCATCTTAACCATTTCAAGAGTACAGTTCAGTAATGTCCATTCACGTTGCTCACAACTCCTCTCCAGAATTCTTTTCATCTTCCCAAACTGAAACTCTACCCATTGTAACAGCTGCTCTCCATCTCTCCCCCTCCTCTGGCCCCAGGCAACAGTTATTCTACTTTCTGTCTCTGTGACTCCAGAGGTCTCAGTTGTGCGGAATCATGTATTAGTCCTTTAGTGACTTGGCCAGCTTATTTCACTGAGCATAACACAAGGTAACTGCATGGTTCATCTATGTTATGGCATCTGTCAGAACCCCCTTCCTTCTTAGATGTGCATCCGCTATATCAATATACCCCGTGTTGTGTACCCGTTTACTTGTCAACGGACACTCGGGGAGCTCACGCCTTTGGCGGTTGTGAATAGTGCTGCCGTGAACAGACACGGTGTCCATCACTTTATTCTTGATGGAACATCTCCATTTGCCTGGTTTTCAGGCCCAGACCCATGGAAAGTGGCCTGTGAAGTGGTACGCTCCGGAATGCATCAACTACTACAAGTTCTCCAGCAAGAGTGATGTTTGGAGCTTCGGAGTGTTAATGTGGGAAGCGTTTTCCTACGGGCAGAAGCCATATCGGGTGAGTTACTTGTGCCTCGTGTCCTAATTATAAGGCTGTCAGAACAGATAAGCACCAGATTATCTTTACAGGACCCTGAAAAACATCAAATTTGGTCACCCTTCCTGAGTCTGTATCTTTTGAGAGTGCAGAGCTAATGTGATCTCAGTTTATTATAAACTGAAAGAAATATTTGAAACTATCTGGACAATGTGTGTTTTTTTTTCATTGTCTATTATACACATAAATATGCACTCGTACGTCAACAAAAATTCAGTTAACTATCAAGTTCAGAAGGAAAAAAGGGAATTTTATCTGAGCCAAACTGAGGCTCATAACCCAGGAAGCAAATTGTTAGAAGGCATTGAGAGTTATTCCACCTGTTAAAAGTCAAAGGCACAGTCTTAGAGACAAGATCTTTTGAGACAAAAGATTATACATCAAAATGACATACTCATTCACTAGGGATATACACAGTCCAGGTGAGCATGTACAGAGGGAGCAGCAAGTCACCACGACCCCCTCAGAGCTAAGAAAGAGCACTATTTTTTAAAGAAGTGACATTGCCAGTGTCAGAAGAGAGAAAGAAAATAGATCTCTGTGGTCAAGCAGGTCCTCCTGTCTTTGAGGAGCTCTGGTTAATGTGTACTGCAGATACACACTGCCCACTAGGGAGGGAGAGAGGAGGTCAAAACACACAGAGAGGATTTTATATTTAATTTTTTTCATCCTGCCTTAAAATACGAATTTTACTTAAACATGTACCCAAATCAACATTCATTAGAGTTGAAATAAAAATAATGGCTGCTCTCATTTGCAAATGTGCAATTCAGTAATCTTTTCTAAGATTTTTTTTTCACATAAAAATATATATACAGAAAAGTGCACAAATCCTAGGCTACAGCTTGATGGAATTTCATAACTGGGACATGTCCATAAAGCCAGCCCCTCAAAGCAGAAACCAAAGCTCCCTTTTCCCCCTACATGCACAAGACTTACCCCAAGGGTCACCCCACCTGATTCCTGGCATCATAGGTTAGGTGCTTCTGTTTCTTGTACTTTATATAATTGAAGTCACACAGCATCTACTCTTTCGTTTGTTTTCAAGGATGGGTTCTATTTGTTTTGTTTTGCTGAATGCTGTGCTTGGTTTTGCCTGGTTTAGGGAATGAAAGGCAGTGAAGTTTCTGCTATGCTGGAGAAAGGAGAGAGGATGGGGTGCCCACCAGGGTGTCCGAGAGAGATGTACGAGCTGATGACCCTGTGCTGGACCTATGAGTGAGTACCTAGCCCTTCCTGCCATTTAGCCCAATCCTCCGGAGGCTGATGGAATTGCCAGGCACTAATAAGGACCATAAATGCTACCTTTTCATGAATCAGGGGTCGGCTCCCTTCAAACAAACAATCGGGGACAGGTCTTGCTTCCTGGACCATACACTTCTGTTCTTTAGTCCAAAGAGTATACAATTACTCTAATTCCAGGTATAAAAATTTAAACGTAGATGATATCAGGGTTAAGGGGTGTTCAAAATAAAAAACAAATGTTCTTAAGTGTCTGGTCTGGGGATACATGCCATGTTTGGTAAGAGAAGATGATGGAAGTATTTAGCAGGGAGATGTCATACTGTCCTAATTCCTGATCACCTTTCAGCCTGAGGCATGATCACGGATGGATTGGCTCAGGTTGCACTCCCCCAAAGTGACTCAGAACTTGAAACAGTGGCCCTAGAGTCTGCCCCAGTGGCCTTCCAGGCAGAGCACATGTGACATTGTAGGCACGTGATGTGCAGGGGAGCTCAGCTGGCCAGGGAAACGCATTGCCCCTGAGAATCAGGGACATGGCCTTTGACCTTGCCTGGGTTTGGCTGCCTGGATGTGCATTGTGGAGAAACCCAGGGCCAGGGTCTCCATCCCTCTGGCACTAAAGTGTGCTGCAGAGCCCTTGTAGCTTGGAAAAGATGCAGGTCTGTAATCAGGAGGAATTCATATATCTGCCAATAGATTTAATATTTTGAGGATCAGGTTTCTTCTCAGGTATGACATCTGATGCTGCAGAAGCATCTCCAAGATGATGGATATTCTAAGTGCTTTCAGATGTAACCTGGAATTCTGCAACATCCCAGGAAGCATCTTTCATGACTGTAGCTGGGAATGGAAGTTAAGAATCTCTTTATTATCTAAAAATGACCCGGGGTCAGCCAAGGGAAAGATCAACTTTCCTCATGGAAGTCAACAATTCTGGGCTGGGCGAACAGGAAACAAATTAACCAAGCACTTAAACACATGATTACATATTGTGATGGTGCTACAGAGCAAACCACAGGGAGCTTTGAGTGAGAGTAGAGAATTTCCACCCCTGGGTGGGGAAGATCCCCTGGAGGAGGAAATAGCAACCCACTCCAATATTCTTGCCTGGAGAATTCCACTGACAGAGGAGCCTGGAGGGTTACAGGCACATAGAGTTGGACACTACTTCGACTGGTAGTAGTCGAACCCTACTACCATACAGTAGCAAAGAGTCAGACACGACTAAGCAACCGAGTACAGTACGGCACACACACAGAGAATTTGCCAGGGGTGGGGATTATACTTCCATTGACAAGTCCATATTGGCCTCTTTTAGGAAGGGGTGTTCCAATTGAGAACTGCAGGCTGAGGAACTTGAGTGCAGGAAATGAGAAGAGAAGGAGGCTGCTGGGCACCAGGGTCAGAGCAACAAAAGCACCCCAGACCGGGTACACAGAAGTGGGCGGGACACCGGCAAGCACACAGGACCCTTGGCCACACTCCTCTGCAGAAGCTCAGAGTTTCCCTGGCCTCCTGGCAGCAGCCTGGCCCGTAATGTAAAGGAGAGATTCTATGGGAAACCTGACCAGGCATCTTTGCTGAGGGTCATTCTTTATTCCTATTTCCCCACACTAGTTCGCTTGGCGTGTCAGGGGATCCCTGGAGAAAGGATAGGCTACCCACTCCAGTATTCATGGGCTTCCCTGGTGGATCAGACGGTAAAGAATCCGCCTGCAATGCAGGAGACGTGGGTTTGATCCCTGAGTCGGGAAGATCCCCTGGAGGAGGAAATAGCAATCCAGTCCAGTATTCTTGACTGGAGAATCCCATGGACAGAGGAGCCTGGCGGCCTATGGTCCATGGGGCTGCAGAGTCGGACACGACTGAGCAACTAAGCACGGCACCCAGTACAGGCTATTAGGTGGATGAAACCCTCACAGTAAGACTCTTAGGGACTTTTTGTGCATTCGGTCAGAGGAGAGCACCCTGTTTGGCAAAGATGATGAGGTTGTGCTCTTTAGTTGTAGAAACTTAGCAGCAGGAGGGACGGTTTCCCTCTGTGTGGACACATTTCCACTTGTGGTTCTGCATCCCAGGCTTGGCCATCACTTCCACTCCTGCACACACCTTGGTGGCTGGAGACACATCTTCCCACAGTGAGACAGAGGAAGCTTTTGTCTCTAACCATGACCACAGATGACATACTTCAAGCAGCTTTATTGCTTGCTCTTGAAAACCATAAGTGCAAATGAAAACCATGAGTGCAACCATTTATTTTGATGCCATTTGCTAGAACAGCCCATTTTGGTTCTGTAGAAACCACTGCTCTTACAACAGTGAGTGAGTGATTTTTGGTCCCCATGTGGGGTGCCTGGCTATTCTCTCATATCTAGACTGAACCAAGTGAAGTTGCAGCTGTTGTTGGTCAAAAAGGTTGAATGTGGACAGTGTATGCAGTTTAACCTCAAGTTCTGTGTCACTTACTAGGCAATTTTACCCACTTGCAATATTGCCAAAAATCTTGCAAAATAAAATAACTTCCAAGCAAGGACATATTCTCAGAGTTTTAAGAAATACTTGCTTTCAGCTGATCCTGTTCAGTATGCCCATGTTAGAGGAAACAGAGATGCCTATAAATGTTTGTTTAGAGGCTGCAGATTGTTAAAAACGTTTACCCATGGTTTGCATACACCATCGCCTCACCTGCTAACAGTGACAAAAGTAAGACCTTGCCACATTACGGTGTGTAATAGCAGCATGTTTTCAGAAAATCTAGAGCCATCTACTGGGGCACAACCTTAAATTGTGCCCACATTTTTGTCTTAAAAAGATTAGGAGCTAAGTGTTAAATGTATATCTACAGCACACTGATCAACTAAGTATTTTCAGATGCATTCTGTTTTGCTAGATCATAAAGAGACCATCTCTGAAAGTGGGGTTTAAAGATCCTGACTCTGAGTACAAAATTTTCCCACCTTACGTGGACAGGAGTCACCTGGGTACTCTGTTGTATGCAGGTTAGTTCTGTGGGTCTAGGGTGGGCCTGACACTGCTCCCCAGAGACTTCTGGTCACCTGAGCCCAGAGAAGGGGTGTGCTGTGACTGCGGGTTCCTGAGGAAGCCAGCAGAGGGCGCTTCCACTCCACTCGCACTTGGCCTGCAAAGGCCCCAGCTGTGATCAGCGCTTTTTCACAAGCATTGATAACAAACAGTAATACCTCTCTTCCCTTTGCAGCGTGGAGAACAGGCCTGGATTCGTAGCTGTGGAACTGCGGCTGCGCAATTACTACTACGACGTGGTTAACTAAAGGCTCCCACGCCTTCTTTCAGAAGATGAGCGGCTGCGGGAAGACTTTTCTAGTGCGTTGATTTTGAGCCTTCATCTCCCTCTGCCCACTGGGAGAGACGGCTCAGGTGGACTGTGTCCGTGACTGTTGTTCCCCCAAAGCCTGTCCTGGAACACACCCTCCACAAAGTAAACCCGTCCCAGAGAAGCGGTGGGAAGACAGACAGACAGGCAGCAGGACTAAGGAACCTATGGATCCGTGTGCGTTTCTTGTCCATGTGGCACGTTGTTTGCAGGATTTGTTTGCAAATTCCTTTCTCATTTTCCAGTTCTCAGGCTCCTGGGTTGCATTTGAACACCAAGCATCACCACGGCGTGCTGAGCCTTCTTGCCCACCTTGGCTGCAATTTCTGGAGGACGCCTTTGGCTTGTGACACCTGCCAGGGAGGGAAAGGAGAGGAGAAGGGGTTTGACTGCCTCTAAAACATGGCTCTGACAGGTCCTGAGACTGAGTCCTGCCACTGAAAAACTTTCCCCAATAAAAGTGCTTTGAGGCTTAAAAACAAACAAAAATCAGGCTGCATCAGTGCTATTTCTAAGCCTGTAGCCCAGTTCAGGGAAAATCTGCTTTTGCTCTGTGTGTTCTGAGGCAGAAAGTTTGGGTCTACGTGGAAAACAGGGCCTGTTAGAATGAATTGGCTTGGCCTACTCTCCCCGCAAAAGCCTCTCTCCTTCAGACTCTCAGAAGGCTGTACTTGACTGAAGACTAATAAAGAAGGTTTTTTGTAAAGATCCAGTAGAGGAGAAGGTGCCCATCATCTCAGGTCTGACCAAGGACAAACAGCAGGGTGCTGCGGGCTGCTGTCTGCTTAGCCAAGCTTCCTCTTCCGCAGCTGGAATTCCCTGACTTTCTCTGTATTCATGGTAAGGGACAACCTGTTGGCCAAGGCCATCTAAAGATAAGTTTCTGAAGCAAGTATTAATTCAAAATAAAGCCAAAGACCCTGCCCTGCCCACAAGTAAGCCTCATTGAGTATGATTTTCAGTGGAAGCTACAAGACCCAGGAAATCTTTTCTAGTCCCCTACTTCTTGTTAATCCTGACTATTGTTTGATCATATGTAGGGCATCAGCTCATTGATATCAGGTTTGCTGTAGCCCTTGAAGGTAGGTGTTAATTGGCCATCCTTCTTAGGTCTGTCAAGACACATAAACTCAGACCATCTCATCATCAGTTGCATCTACATCCAGCTGATGGCCAGAGGAGGAGGCCCCACTTCCTAACAGGGAAGCTGGGAACAGAGAAAGGCAGCAGTCAGCACCCCAGCTTAGCCAGGCAAAGACATGACTCCCCTGGTGGAACTTGTGTTAAGAAACTTTCAGAACCTGCCCATGCTTTTTGGAATCGTGCCACCTCGTGGTTTATTCACTGTGTTAAAGAGAGGATCCCTGCGTGCTGAGCAGATACTCAATGCACAGCACACTGAAATTATAAAGATGGTCAGGCTGTGTAGAGTTATCAGAGGAAGATGTGGATAAAGCAAGGATGGCATCTAAGAAAGAGGCCATCCATACACACTGCTGGACTCCCAGGGTCCTTCTTCGGCCCTAAAGTGTGTCTGAGCTGAGGCCACATGAATACAGGAATAAGGGATGTGCATGTAATAAGTGTGCGGAGCTCTTTCCTTCTTTCTGGTGGGATTGTCCACTGCCTAGCATCTCCTCACCCCTCCCCGGAGTCTGGGGAGGAAGACCATCTAGAATGCTAGTGGGCAAGAGAAACCCAGCCTGGGAGGCAGCCAGTGCTTCCCCCTCCCGCTCTGTCCTCTGCTTCGCCCCCAGTGGAGAGAGACCTGAGTGTAGAATTCCCCCTGTGGCCAATGTCCATGTCTTATCTGGTGAAAACTGTGTCCTGTGTTATGGATAACTCTCCTTTCCCCTGGGGTCACAGAGGAGGGGACACAGGGAGAGGCAACCTTGTAGAAGAGGGATTTGTGATGTAAATGAGCAAAATTTGGAAGGTTAGAGCCTCCTCTGGGGCATCTGGCCTGGGCTGGGCTTTCACATGCACACTGCCCTTCTGATGGTTCTGAGCATCTTTACCCTGATATGGGCTCACTCCACGTGCCTTCACCTTTCAGTCCACGTTTAACAGGAACAAAAGGACAGCATGATGGACACATTGCCCTGGCCGGCATCAATTGTCTGCTGATGCCACAAACACCTTGTTCCTCAGTGGGACCAAAAGTTTTTGTAAAAGAAACATAATTCATTCTGTGGTTAAAATAATAAATGCTTTTTGTCTGAACCTGTTCTTTCCCTGCAATTGCTGGTATCAGCCTTGCCTTTGCCACTGGATGGTGACTTCACATCTACTCCCAACCGATGACTACAGAACCCCACCTGGGTTTTCACATGTGGGGCAGACTGCTGGATTGTCAGGCATCCAGCCTCCCAAGGAGCACAGCTGACCAGTTAATCTGGGCGTCGTATTCTCCATTCATTTCAGAAGAGCAATCTTTTGTCACTGGACTTTTTTTCAACTGTAATTTTTAATAAAACATTTAAATGAGCTTTGTGATGAGTTGCATGGATGTAATTAAAATGTGATAGGTGTGCTCGGTCACTCAGTCATGTCCGACTCTTTGTGACCCTATGGACTATAGCCCACCAGGCTTCTCTCTCAGTGGGATTTCCCAGGCAAGAATACTGGAGTGGGTTGCCATTTCCTCCTCTAGGGGATCTTCCCAATCCTGGGGTCAAACCTGTGTCTCTTACACCTCCTGCACTGAAAGGTGGGTTCTTTAGCATCAGCACCACCTGGGAAGCCCCAAATAGGACAGGTATACTGTCAAATACACTGTCGAACAGCATGTCCAACGTGCGGCATGCTTAAAAACAATGTTAATTCCCCAGCCATGGTCTAAAATGGTGGATGTTTGCAGGCTGGTGGGAGTGGATCTGGAAGTTTCTGCCATGCACAGAAGGGAAAGGCCTATTGATGAGGGCCCTAAGCCACTGAGCTCCTCTGTTCACGGGCAGGGGTCTGCCCAGCAAGAGCCTTGCAGCTCACAATGTACCCTAATGGGATGTGGGCCGACAAGACAGAAATCCCAAAAGGGGCCAGAGCAGGGCTGTGGGTGTGAACTTTCCATTTCTCTGTACACATAGCTTAGGGAGCCCTGGGGGTGACAAGGAAAGAAACCCATTCCCTGTTTTTAAAGGAGGTTACACACACATGCATGGCCATCACATAGACACATACCTTGCATGTAACATACCTCATAAACACACAGGCCACACATGTACACTGAACCTTATTGCAAACGACCACTTCATTGGAATTCAGTGCAAGTGTAAGGCAGACATCCTGCCGTGGGAGATATAATGGTGGCTCGTCATCTCTCTTCTACCTGCTCTATGCCAGGGTCAAGTACCAGAGTCTCTCCTGGCTGCCAGCCTCCCTCCAGGCCCACTAGAATTTCTCCGGCTCCTGGCAGGCAGAGGTTTGAAGGAGACCTGGGTTGACTGGCCTCACTCTCCCTTGGTGAGCCCTGAGGTCAAGACGGCCCCAGGACAGGAACAACACAGACCGCCAAACAGCCCCTTGGCGGGTTGCCCCCGAAGCAGAGCATGACAGGTGGTCTCCAGCACTAACCTTGGGGGAGTCATACAAACTCAGCCTCCTGATGTGCAAAACTGCAGCTGAGGGTTACCCACTGACTGCCCTGGCACACTTAAGTGCTAGGCGCAGAGGCGGGATCGGGGGCGGGGCTGCATATTCTAAAAATGCCCGAGTCACCGCAGCACCTGGCCTGTGGGAATTCTGCCGGCCAGCAGGTGGCGCTGAGTGATGGCGCAGGAAATGACTTCTTCAAGCTCAGGGAGAGAGTAGAAAACTAGCAATCCCGTTTGTGATCACTGTGAGGAAGCAGAACCCAAGCAATCACATGTTTGTGACCACTGGAAACGGTGACGTGAAGTGGCTTTATCACCAAACTGAGCTTGGGCTGAAAGAGATTTTAAGACCTGTGGCTTGACCTTCCAAAGGCAGGAAGAGACTTCAAAACCAGTTAATAAACACTTTCTCACTTCAGAAAAAGCGCCTGTTAGACTTTGTCCCGAGCTGCAGTTAGGATGAGAGTTGCTGGGGCCCAAGGGAAAGGGGTTGGCAGAGAACAGCCGCCTTCCTGTAAGCTGGGGTGACTTCTTGTCCACTCACGAGTTCCACTGAAATTGTCGACTTGAGAAAGAGAAGGCATTTTCCCCATCGCCCCCACACAGGCCAAACTGAGGAGCCTGAGAAGTAACCCCCTTTATGGAAAGTCCTGTGATTACTATAAAGAAACATACCCAGTGACCACCTGATAGAAGGAAATGACAGCTCCTCATGTGATCCTGAACTGCCCACCAACTGAACTGAAGGCCAGGAGTGGCGATGGCTCCCAGCTTCTGAAACATACAGCTGATTTTCAGAAAAATAAAAATACCTGAGAGAGCCAGAATGAGATCTTAATTCAGGACAAACGATGCCGGCATTTCCCACTTTAGGCAGTAATTGCTTCCTTCTGGACATTGGCTTGTAGCCTCAGGATGGAATTTATCCGAACCTTCAGGGAAAACCAGTCCTCTTCAATCATGGCCTTTTTCAGGCACTGGGAGCCCAGCAAAGGCAAAGTGCACTCAAGCACTCAAGCCCTACCCCTTCTCCTTCTCCCTGCCATCACCCAAAGAGAAGCCCAATAAACAGCTCACAAATGTCTTCCCTACAAATATGAGTCTGGAGACAAAGCTGTGCTGTGCACGCAGCAGTTCCCTGGTCAAATAGCATGGCTAGGAGCATTTCCACATAAGAATCCCAGTGTCCCCTTAGCCCAAGGTTCAAGGAATAGCGCAGCAAAGAACTTTTCACACATTTTTTTCTAGCTCATCATTTTCCTGACTTCTTTAACCATAGAGCCATCATTGTGCTCAAGGACTACTAGCAAGACGGAGCTGGTGCTCCTCACAGACTGGGAAACACCACACTTAACACTCAAGAGGGAGGGATCTCTACAGCAGATGCAGTGTGTTTGTGGGAAGGTGATTCTGTCCCTGAAATCAGCCAGGGAAGCTGTTGTTGTCTAATTGTTAAGTCATGTCTGACTCTTGTGTGACCCTATGAACTGTAGCCCCCTCGGTGCCTCTGTCCATGGGATTCTCCAGGCAAGAATACTGGAGTGGGTTGCCATGACTTTCTCCAGGGGGTCTTCCTGACCCAAGGACTGAACCCGTGTCTACTGTGTTGGCAGATGGATTCTTTACCACTGACCACTTTACCAGGGAAGCTCAAGGAAGCAGTTACCATGTATTTATTGCTGAAAAACTAGCCCCATCCTGTTCTCAAATTTGGGTTATTTATACACCATATTCTCTCTCTCTCTCATTCACACACACACAATGCCAGGACACATATAATCACTCTTTCCTTTGAAGAAAAAGAAATCAAACGATGACATTTTCATACAGAAGGAGGGCGCAGGGCATATAACTTGATGTTTCATCACATAGAACTCTTTTTAAGACCACTTATTGTTTTGTAGTTTTACAATATTAACCTACATTAAGAAAGAACATGGACTTTCCTAGCAGTCCAATGATTAAGACTCTGCACTTGCACTGCAGGGGACACAGGTTCAATCCCTGGTCAGGGAACTAAGATTCCACATGCCACACAGTGTGGCCAAAAAATGTAAGAAAGAAAGAACACATTCCCAGAGCCACTACCCCAAGTGCAGCAAGCATCCACCTGGATAGCCAGCACATCCTGAGCTGTGATTTGGCCCATCTGTGCCTGTTTGAACTCGTGATCTCACCAGACTGGCACTGCCAGTTATTGCCCTCCTATGGGGTATTCGCTGACCAAGCGATGCTCTCAGCCCACATGCCACTCAACTGAGGCCATTTCCAGGAGCTATTTTTTCAGCTAGGCGTTATTTTACCAAAGCCATGAGTCATGAGACTTGATGCCTTTGCAGTCTTTGAGGTCTTTGAATGACTCAGTTTTCCATGACTACCATTCAGCTGTGGAACAGTGAGTGGAAAATGAATATTGTTCACAAACAACTCTTTCTCATTCATAAAAGTAAAGAGCCAGTGTCTAGCTGCTGTTTATTCTCCACAGCACATATGAAGTAATGACATCATGAATTTTCTATAAACCACCAAGGTTGTCAAAGCTGTTTGGAAGATGATGCTGTAAATACTCATGGCCTGTGAACAGCTGCTCAAGTCCCTTCTTCCCTGACATGGGGGCAGGGTAGAGGCGTCAGCATCATAGGCAGTGAGCAGGTGAGGAAAGGAAGGAAAGATTATTGATCAAGAAAACCATTTTGGTAAGTTCAAGCCCTTCTCAGGGGCCTTGGGCCAGAAAGAAAATGATTTTCACCAGAGTAGGCGAGTTACCTGCATTCTCTGCGCAGGAAGCAGTTTTTGATTGCGTGATGTACCTGGTGATGCTTGGAGAACATCAGGAGTGGCATCTCTCATCCTGAAGTCACCCTGGAGAGCATGACCTCTGGGTACTGGATGTGTTCCCAGGGAGGCCAGGGAGCTTTCTGCCTGCCCAGGTGCCCAGTGGGCAACCTTACATAGCAGTGTGCTGCCCCCCAGCACCCACCAGAACAAAGGCACATGAGCTGCCCAGTAAGCCCCCATTTCGCCACCTTCCCCCTCCTCCTCTTGCTTCTGTCAACATTCAACCCTGAAGAAAATAAACAGGATGCTTGATGAAGCCAAACCCACTTATCTCTCCCTTTACCTCAAGCGATTATGTACAAGGCAGGAAAACCAGACAGAAAGAAGGTGACCTAAATACACAATCTGTTTCAGGACATCAGGACCTGAGCAGACTCCACTCGGCTCAGAGATGAAGCCAACCTTCCGAGACAGACAGAATTGAGCGGAGGTGATTGCTCCCAAGAAAAGGGCTGCCCAGCTAAAGCACAGCACAGCAGAGAGCCATGGCAAATGATTTGCTCTGCAATCAGAACATTTAGACATTTGTTCCATCTGGGACATTCAAGTCAGTACGATGTCTGCTCCTGAATGTCCTGCAATGAGATTTTTCTGTATCTTTCCTATGCTTCGTTCTTGGGCACTAAGTCATCATGTCCCCCAGTCTGCTTTCTCATTTAAGGTGAGGGTTCGCCTTAAAGTGCCGGTGAGTTCCTTCTACTCCAAAACCCTACTTCTGTATGTCATAATTTTAAAACACAGAGTCCAAAATTGGCTCATGGGGCCTGTATTCTGTTGTAATGTTCCCCAGGGATTCTGTGTGAGTGTGTGTGTGAAGCTGTGTCAAACAGGTGTTCAGCTTTTTTCCTTTTTTTCAGATCTGCTTGTACTTAAAAAAAGAAAGAAAAAAAAAAACTTTTCACTTTTTATTGGAATATAGCTGAATAACAATGTTGTGATTGTTTCAGTGGACAGCAAAGGGACTCAGCCATACACATACATGTATTCATTCTCTCCCAAACACCCCTCTCATCCAGGCTGCTGCATAACATTGAGCAGAGTTCCCTGTGGTATATAGTAGGTCCTTGCTGTTTATCCATTTTAGTATAGCAATGTGTACACATGGATCCCAGACTCCCTAACTATCCCTTCCCCACATCCTTCCCCCTGGCAATTGTAAGTTTGTTCTCTAAGT
The DNA here is from genome assembly GCF_003369695.1 of Bos indicus x Bos taurus. Lineage (NCBI taxonomy): Eukaryota > Metazoa > Chordata > Mammalia > Artiodactyla > Bovidae > Bos > Bos indicus x Bos taurus. The sequence goes on along the minus strand of NC_040083.1, from coordinate 86,949,371 downwards.
CTATGAGTCTGTTTTTGCTTTGTAAATAAATTTGTTTGTATCATTTCTTTTTAGATTCCACACACAAGGGATGACACATGCTATTTCTCCTTCTCTGACTTTCTTCACTCAGTATGACAGTCTCTAGGTCCATCCATGTTGCTGAAAATGGCATTATTTCATTCTTTTTAATGGCTGAGTAGTATTCCATTGAATGTATGTACCACATCTACTTTATCCATTCCTCTGTTGATGGACATTTAGGTTGCTTCCATGTTTGGGCTATTATAAATAGTGTTGAAATGAACACTGAGGTGTATGTATCCTTTCAGATCATGTTTTTCTCTGGATATGTGTCCAGGAGTGGGATTGCAGGGTCATATGCAGACTTTCTTGTACTTTTAATACTCTTCTCAACAAAAATAACTGTTCATTGTTAACAACCTGATCATTGCTTTCCCCACTTCAGTTCTCAGTGTGCAGAACTGGTTTCCCCCACTTAGCAGCATGGACCAAGGGCATGTTATTGATATTTTTATAAGAGCCTAATGTCTCAGTGCACAAGAAAAGCTGCTTTGCCTGCACTGCACAGAGACTCGCCTGCTGCTCTGCAGTGAGAGGGTGGCGTGGGTGCTGGGGAGCCCCATTCAGCAGAGAGGCAGGGCTACTGAGAGCACATGGCACCCTTTCCACACCTGCAGGTGCATCCTCAGTGGAACTTAGGCTTTTGCTGTGACTCCTTGTCCCCCTGCCCCTGAGGAACCAGCCCACTGGTAGAGTGGGCTTGCACAGCGCTTGGAAGCTAGCCAAGTCCCAGGTTGTCTCAAAGACAATTCCCTGCATGGCTAACAGGGGCAAGGACCCTTCCTCAGCCTCGGTTGAAGCCTCAAGCCACTGTTGATTCTTAGAGACTTCACCGGGAGAGAAAACAAAGTTAGCCCACTCATCCATGCCACTTGAAAGTGACATACAGCTTTTGGATCATGCCAGGTGAACAAACGTGGGTCAGAGGAAGGAACTCCCACTTGATGCCTTCTGGCAACCCATGGCCTGCACCTTTGACCACTGGGACAACCAGCACGCACAGGGCTTTAAAATCGATTTTTAAAAAATCAAGCAAAGTATGAATGCCCAGAACATCGCTCACACACACCTGGTTCAGCTTGCTTTGGTAGACTAGCAAATGTGTGTGGTGTCATTTTTGAGCACTCTGTAATAGAAGCTTCATTTGCATAATGTAGCTTGCAAAGCCTTTTGAGGTACATCTTCTATTTTTAGTCTAAAAACAATCAACTTTTGAGATGATTATGATCACTGATTCCTCATTTTACAAATGGGAAGTTCCTGACTCAGAAAAGAGCTGCCCAAAAGAGGCCAACCCAGATGTCTTCATCCAATACCACTGGGTCCTAGGCCTGACTGCACAGTAGAGTCAGCTGGAACCTTAAAAATGCTGGTGTCCAGGCTGCATTCTCTACAGCGTTCCCACAGCAATACTCCACTCATCTGGAGTGGAGCTTCAGGGGCCAAGGCATGGATAATACTTAACAGAGCAACCCATCCCCTTTGTGTGGCCCATCACTGGTGCTCCTCTGTATCAGGGCTCTAACTTGGGCGACTTGGAACCATTTGGCGCCCTGGGACAGGAAGTTCAAGTCAGAGCCCCACCTGAGTTCCAGGAGGTTGGGCTTCTTCAATGAAGGCCAAGTGGCATTGACCAACGTTCTCTATGATGGGTCATTGAACACCCACCAGGACAGTTCTCTAAGGGGCCCCGGCAATTGCAAAGCATCTCATTGAAAAGCGAAGGTCTTGAATTCCCTTGACTGATAGAAATCTGACTTGGTGGTTTTGACTGTTAAACCTCATCACTTCCCTGTGATTTGGGTTCCAACTTTTCACAAAAGAACTGAGAAATCTGTGGCATGAAGAAGTAAGTGTCATGATCAGCTTGTCGGTGTTGGCCAGCAAATTGGCAAACAGCCTAGGAACTGAACTGCCTCCTTCACTGCCTCTCTGTCTGCAGAGTCTCACAAATAGGACGATAGGGTGTCAGGGGGCCTGAGAAGGTGTCAGGAGCTGTCATCAATCAGCAGAGGGTGACTTGGAGGAAACTGTGAGGTTCAGGCCTCATCCAGGAAAAGAATCTGGGGACCTCACCCTCAAAAGCACAGGCAGCACCTGTGTCCCAGATGAGTTGCAGGATGCCCAGCAATGAGCAAAATCCATGGTGATGTCAGTCTGAGCCATTCCCGTACACACATCCTGGTGGAGACCCGCAACCTGGAAGGCTTGGCTGAATAACTCCCTCAAACAGGGGGACTAAATATCTTTTATGTTTATCCTGGAGGGTGTAGATGGTGTAAGTGGGGGTGGATGGACAGTGCCTGAAAAGAGGAGAGAAGTCACCTTCCAGGACCACACTCTGAGTTCTGCCTGGATGCTTACCACCTGCTCTGCACCCCCAACCTGGGTCCCCTGGAGCTCAGCCCTTTCGGGACATCATCAGGGTCCCCCTGGCCCCCACATTCTCTGCTTCCTTTTCCCAAGATCACACCATCTGTGGATGAAACCAAGGCTAGATTCATAAAGAAGATGGAAACGTCCTGATCCCCGGCATCTGTGAATGCCCCCACCTTACTGCTGAGCATCCTGGGATCTCACGTGTAGCTCCAACAGACTTTGTGATCCCTGGCAGGGCAGCCTGCCCTGAATCCAAATCCCTGAAACCAAGGCCCAGCAGGACTGTTCCTGGCCCATGTCTCACGGGACAAGAACAAAGTCAGGTTCTTCAGACTATGCCTGCTGCATCTGCCTGCACACCTAGGTGTATGTCTGGAGCTGCGTGTGGCCATCAGGCCCTTCCCCAAAAAGCATGTTTTACATGCTCTTCCCTGTGCCCAACCATTGTCTGAAGCCAGCAGCTTAGAGTCCTCCCCAGGTCAGCATCCCTGGGTGCGGCAGTGTCCCAGAGCTGCCATAACAAAGCACCAAACACAGGGCAACTTATATAGCAGACATCTCTCGCCTCACAGTCCTAGAGGCTGGAAGGTCAAGGTCAAGGCATCAGCAGGGTTGGTTTCTCCTGAGGCCTCTCTCTTTGGCTTGCAGACAGCTGTTTTCTCCCTGAAAAACGTGTTAGTCCTTCTGTGAACATCTGTCTTTGAGACCAAATTTTCCCTTCTTTAGGATTTTAACATGGATTTGGGGAACATGACTCAGCCTATAACACTGTGCAGATGGACTCTTCTGTCACTGTGCTCACTGGTTCATCTCAAGAGCCTGGAAATAGCTGGGTCCCCACTGGAGTCCAACCAGAACCTCACTCCCAGCACAGAGAGATTCTAGTTGACTGACCCCATAGTTCAGAGATGGGCCCCAAGCCCATGCCGTGTCTTTCTGAAGATGACAGGGGCAGCCGAAGCCAGGCTGGGCCTTCTAAGGGACTTGCTGTGTTTCCTTTGGCTGAGGGTGGCTCTAGCCAGTTAGGAGGAGGCTGCAGCACCGACCTCGCCCTGAGACACTCTTGGAAAGATGTGGTTGAGCTGTGTCCCCAACAAGATGCTGAAATACTAGCCCAGTACCTGTGAGCACAATCTTACTGACAGATGAGGGTCTTTGCACATGATTTAGGTAAGATGCAGCTTTCCTGGTGGCTCAGACAGTAAAGAATCCACCTGCAATGCAGAATACCAGAGATCGATTCCTGGGTCAGGAAGACCCTCCAGAGAAGAGAATGGCTTACTCCAGTATTCTTGCTTGGAGAATCCCATGGAACAGAGGAGCCTGGCGGGCTCTCTGAGTCAAAGAGTCAGACACAACTGAGCAACTTTCACTTTACTTTCCACTTTCAGGTAAGATGAGGTCATGTGGGTGGGCCCTGGTCCAACATTACTTTGTCCTTATAAAACAGGAAATTGGACAGAGAGACATGCACACCAGGAGATGACTTGTGAACCTGAAGACAGTCTTTTCCAGGCCAAGGAGAGAGGCCTGGAGCAGATCCTTCCCTCACAGTCTTAGAATGAACCATCCCGGCCCATGGTTTGATCTTGAACTTCCAGCCACCAGGGCTGTGAGGCAGTATGTTTCTGTTGTTTAAGGTGCTCAGTCCGCAGTGCTTTGTACAACGGTTCCAGGAAACGACCACGAGCATCCTCAAGGAAACCCAGGGTCCGGCGGCCCTGCCCGCACTAGGCGCCCTGTCTCTCTGTGGAGCGGAATGAGTGCCAGGGAGACCCGAGAGGGGACCAAATGGCTCCCAGTCACCCTTCTCAGTGCCTTCCCGGGCTCATGGATCACACAGATCTGGTTGAAAAGCAGATTCTGAAGCAATGGGACTGGGAAAGCACACTTCATGCCTCCCAGCTCCCAGGTGAGGCTCATGGGGCCCCATGCAGAGTAACAAGGGGCCCGGGCTCTGGTGGTTGACTTGCTGCCCTCCAGACTTGCCTGCAGGGGTATGCGGTGCTCGTCTCCTTGGGTCTGGGCTGTGGCCTGGGTGTTGACAATGTTTAAAGGCCGGTGGGTAAGTCTGATGTGTGGTCTCCAGGAGGAACAGGCTCCCAAGGTGTTTGGGGCGGGGCGGGGGGAGCAGAAGCACTTCTAGTTCTGTGGGGCCTGAATCCGGTGCAGCCTGGGAACCGCTTGTAAGAATAGACAAGTATGGATACACTGGGAAGGCCCAGAAGGGAGACCACAGTCTCAGGCACTGGGGTCAAATTGTGTCACTTTCACTTCCCCGGTGGCTCAGACAGTAAAGAATCTGCCCGCAATGCGGGAGACCCAGCTTCAATCCCTGGATTGGGAAGATCCCCTGGAGAAGGAAATGGCAACCCATCTCAGTACTCTTGCCTGGAGAATTCCATGGACAGAGGAGCCTGGTGACCTATAGTCCATGGGGTCGCAGAGAGTCGGACATGACTGAGCGACTGACATGTTCACTTTCACTTCACTAGAACACAGGGTTACATGAGCAAGTCATTGAGGTGCCTCCCTGTCCTAGGGGGGCAGAGAGCGAGGCCCATCCTGACCATTTTCAGCTGTACAGTGACCCCCTCTCTGGTCACAAGTGGAGCCACAGGGAGGAGCTCCCAGGACTGAGCCTGAAGCTGTCCCAGAGGGAAGCCCAGGGCCTGGAGGTATATCTTGGGTTTCCAGGAGCCCCATTTCAGCCAGAGGGTCCACAAAGCTTCCTAGCACAGGCGGACATCCTGAGGGACGAGGGACATCACCTCGTCCAGGTGGGCTGTCCAGGTCTGTGCAGGTCTGGTGTCTGGCCCTCCTGGGACAGCTCTGCTGGGCCACACGAGCCCCGTGGGAAGGCGGCTGTGGCCCTACCTCTCTCCACTTCTGGTGTGGAACCCACGCTCTAGCTGATAAACACTTGCACTGACGTTTCCTTAGAGTCGGCTTCTCGGAGGACCACCTGCTTCCAGACTCTTTCCAAATAACCCAGTGCCCCCAGGACTCCGGTCCTGCGTGTCCTGTGCTGCCATGCGTGTGAACTGCTGGGGGTCAGAGGGCGCTGCACTTCACATGCTGACAGCTGTGGCCCGACTGTCTCCAGGACTCCACCACTTTCTCTGTGAGGGTACTTGGCCTGACCCCTTCTGCTCCCTGCAGCACTAGGCAGGTTCCTGATCCCTGAGCCAGAGGAGACCGGACTCTGTTCCCACAGAGTCCACAAGTCTGCAGGGGTCGGGGAAAGGGTCACAGGCAGGAGGGCAGTACCAGTCTACCAGGTCCTGCTCACCCTGGGTCCCAGCACCCAGACCAGCACAGGGTCAGAACACAGTGCTGTGTAACTGAGAACATCTGTGGGCAGGTAGCTGACCAGGACTGGTTGTCCCTGCCCTGAGGCTCTCCCTCTTTCTGTAACATGGGCTTGCCCACCTGCAACAGACCAGCCTCTGGCCATGTCACCCCAGCAAAAGCGCAGGGCCCTGAGAGTCCTTTGAGAAGCCAGCTGCCATCGCTGTGTACCCATGTGTCTGCTCCTGTGTCCCTGCAAGGCCCATGGGCTCAGAAATGCTGACCTTAGAGGAATATTCTCACTCAGAGAATCTGTGATCCAGCTGACTCGTGGCCCAGATAGCAAAGAGTTTGCCTGCAATGTGGGAGACCCAGGTTTGATCCCAGGGTCAGGAAGATCCCTTGGAGGAGGGCACAGCACCCCACTCCAGTATTCTTGCCTGGAGAATCCCATGGACAGAGAAGCCTGGCAGGCCGGAACCCATGGGGATAGCAAAGAGTTGGGCACGACTAAACTAACACTTTGTTTCAGACATGATTATATTTGCATAAAGAAATACTTTTACCACGGGTCCATGCCTCCAATAGCCTGGCTGGGCACTGCTACCCCCAACCTAGGCCCCCCCTGCTTCCAGATCAGGCAGAGAAATGGGAACCATCTGAGGCACCCCACTATGATCTCTGAACGGCTGTGTTTAACAGCCTAGAGACTTCACCCATGTTCATGGCCACAGATTCTTTCTCTGGCCCCAGCCTTCACCCCAATTCTGGCCAGTCAGAACAGTGGGCATGGCGGTGGTGGTGGTGGGGAGACAGCTATCAGAAGTCGTCTGGACAAGAGGGAGCTCTGCTAGAATCCAGGTTTCCTTCCCCCCTGCTCCCCTATGTCCAGCCCATCCCATACGGCCCCAACAACTTTTCATATACAGGGCCAGCCACAGGGAGACACAGAATTGCTGGGAGCTGGGGGAGGTCAGGCTTACCTGGAGAAAGTGCCCAGGCATTGATAGTCGGTGTTAAACAGCCACTGTGTTTACCTGGTGCCGGGCATGGGCCACCCAGGTGGGCAGCAGGCAGGTAAAGACACTGAAAGAGGTTTCCCAAGACCCTCACCCACCTGGAAAAGGGAACTGTGACACGGTAGACAGGCAGGTCTGCCCAGGGCCATGTCCCCACAAGCTGCGGCTTCCTGGCTCTCATCAGGGCCTCTCGGTGGGGGTTTGTTCAGCCAGATCTGAGGAGGGATTGTGCCCAGTCCAGCCCCTGTGTTCTGGCTTTGCCCTATGACCCCACAGAGCCTTGACATCACAACCCCAAGGTCATCAGTTCTAACCCGGAACTGTAGGGCCTCAGGGTGGAGCCCCTCCACTCTCCAGCCCCCTCCCAAGTGAAAGAGCTCAAGAACTTTGGAGGTCAAAGGCAAGTGTCACCCTCCCACCCACTGTCATCCGGAGGGACAGAGAAGCACTGGAGAGTTGAGATTACATGTGGAAGACAAAGAGAGAGTGATTAAAAAGCTGAAGGGAGAAGAAAAAGCCCACGGGTTTTCTACAGCCCAGAGTAGCCCCAGAGCTATTACCTGAGGAAACATCCCAGGCAGCATTTTGCTCTAGTAAAGGTGAATTCCAACCTCCCAGGTAGTCGTGGTTTAGTTGCTAAGTCACGTCCAACTATTGCGACCCCATGGACTGCAGCCCACCAGGATCCTCTGTCCATGGGATTCTTCAGGTAAGAGTACTGGAGTGGTTTGCCATTTCCTTCTCCAGGGATCTTCCCGACCCAGGGATCAAACCCGGGTCTCCTGCATTGAACCTCCTAGGGAAGGACCATTGTGGAAGAGGAACCCAGAGCCTGTTTGTGAGATTGGACCAGGCCCCAGTTCCCTCTGCCTCTCTCACAGGAGAGAGGAGAAAGCCTGGAGAAAGCCACCTCCGCCCTGGTGCTGCTTTAGCTGCTAAACCAGTGATAATCATCCCACCTCTACAGAGGGCTTCTTGGGGAGGAGCTGATGGGAAGTCTCTGATCAGGGCAGGAGGCAGGAAGGGAACCGGGTGTGGGACCCTGGGTTCCTGCCACCCGGAGTCCACCACCCCTTGGGCCCACAAGCCTGTCTGAGGCCTGTTTCTCAAGCCGTCCGAGAAGCCCACAGGCACCAGCTCCGGGCCCTCCCAGGAGGGGGATAGCATCTCTGTGCAGTTCATATTCGGGGAGACACCCACATCCCACAAGCGTGAGCCACTCTGAAGCCACCAAGTGACAACCTGGAGAGGTCGTTCTGGGCTGCTCGGCACCCTGTTACAATGACCTAGTGAACCAGGGGTGCCAGGGCAGAACCAAGATCCCCAAGTAAGCCATAATCCTGAAACTGAAGATTAGGGGTCTGGTCCTCCTGAATCTAATGGTGTCATCCTAACCTGCTGGGGCTCAGTCAACCTGTGCCAGGGCCAAATCCAGGGTGATTTCTGAGACTTAGAAGCCTCCTCTCCAAGCAAAAACCTTGCCATGTGCTGCAAGGGGGTGTGGGTGGGGGGTTATTTCATTGGATTGAACCCCTTTTAAGAGATGGGAGGTGAGGAAAAGAAGGGAAAGACAAAGATGGGAGGGATGACCATCCCATCGAGTCAACATAGGCAGTCTGACCAGACCATGCCAGGAAGGCAGTAGGCTCCTTGGCTCCCCTCCAGGAGCATGGCTGACAGGGGAGCCCTTGGCTGCCGGACAAACACCCTTCGGGGCCGCTCCCCAAGCGGCCACTAGGTGGCAGCGCAACACCTGGGAGAGAGTTTACCAGTCCTGGAGGCAGCAATTTGCATGCCTGCGGGCGAAGTGACTTCAGTCCAGTCTTGACTCTCTGCGACGCTGTGGACTGCAGCCTGCCAGGCTCCTCTGTCCATGGGATTCTCCAGGCAAGAATACTGGAGTGGGTTGCGGTGCTTTCCTCCAGGGGATTTGCCTGACCCAGGGATAGAACCCGTTTCTCTTAGCCCTACTGGGTTCTTTACCACTAGCGCTACCTGGGAAGCCCCGGGGGCAGTGGTTTAGGTTCCGCCTATTTCCACAAAAGCCTGAAAGTCAACAACAGGTTGCAGCATTGGAAATCACATTTTGGCCGGTAAAAAGATGTAGTGAGTGATTTACTTCAAATGTAAGTGGTTGGCAGCTGGCTACTCTATTCAGGGAAGCAATTTCTAATCTTTGCCATTAGGTATTGACCAGTAGCAGAGAAGGCGATGGCACCCCACTCCAGTACTCTCGCCTGGAAAATCCCATGGACGGAGGAGCCTGGTAGGCTGTAGTCCATGGGGTCGCCAAGAGTCGGACAGGACTGAGCGACTTCACTTTCACTTTTCACTTTCATGCATTGGATAAGGAAATGGCAACCCAATCCAGTGTTCTTGCCTGGAGAACCCCAGGGACGGCAGAGCCTGGTGGGCTGCCGTCTATGGGGTCTCACAGAGTCGGACACGACTGAAGTGACTTAGCAGCAGTAGCAGC